>NC_073227.2:77785833-78088863 GCF_029281585.2 Gorilla gorilla gorilla | reverse complement strand
CGTTTCCAACGAAATCCTCAAAGAGGTCCAAATATCCACTTTCACACTTTACAAACAGAGTGTTTCCAAACTGCTCTATGAAAGGGAAGGTTATATTCTCTTATTGGAACGGACAGATCACAAAGTGGTTGCTGAGAATGATTCTCTATAGTTTTAATACGAAGATATTTCCTTTTCTACCATTGGCCCCAAAGCGCTTGAAATCCCCACTTGCAAATTCCACAAAAAGTGGGTTTCATATCTGCTCTGTCTAAAGGAAGTTTCAACTCTGTGAGTTGAACTCATGCAACGCAAAGAAGTTACTGAGAATTCTTCTGTCTCGCGTTATATGCAGAAATACTGTTTCCAACGAAATACTCACAAAGAGGTCCAAATATTCACTTGCAGACTTTGCAAACAGAGTGTTTCCAAACTGCTCTATGAAAAGAAAGGTTAAACTCTGTGAGTGGAACGCACACTTAAAAAGTGGTTGCTGAGAATGATTCTCTCTAGTTTTTATGCGAAGATATTCCCTTTTCTACCATTGGCCCCAAAGCGCTTGAAATCTACACTTGCAATTTCCACAAAAAGAGGGTTTCAAACCTACTCTTTCTAAAGGAAGGTTCAACTCTGTGAGTTCAACACACACAACTCTAAGAAGTTAGTGAGAATACCTCTTTCTAGCGTTATATGCAGAAATCTGGTTTCCAACGAAATTCTCAAAGAGGTCCAAATATCCACCTGCAGACGTTACAAATATAGTGTTTCCAAACTGCTCTATGAAAAGAAAATTTAAACACTGTGAGTGGAACGCACACATCACAAAGTGGTTTTTGAGAATGATTCCCTCTAGTTTTTATACGAAGATGTTTCCTTTTCTACCATTGGCCACAAAGCGCTTCAAATCTCCACTAGCAAATTCCACAAAAAGAGGGTTTCAAATCTGCTCTGTCTAAAGGAAGGTTCAACTCTGTGAGTTGAATACACACAATCCAAAGAATTTACTGAGAATTCTTCTGTCTAGCGTTTTATGCTGAAATCCCGTTTCCAACGAAATCCTCAAAGAGGTCCAAATATCCAATTGCAGACTTTACAAACAGAGTGTTTCCAAACTGCTCTATGAAAACAAAGGTTAAACTCTGTGAGTGGAATGCACACGTGACAAGGTGGTTGCTGAGAATGATTCTCTCTAGTTTTTATATGAATATATTTCCTTTTCTACCATTGGCCCCAAAGCGCTTGAAATCTGCACTTTCAATTTCCACAAAAAGAGGGTTTCAAATCCGCTCTGTCTAAAGGAAGGTTCAACTCTGTGAGTTGAACACATGCAACCCAAAGAAGTTACTGAGAATGCCTCTGTCTAGCGTTATATGCAGAAATCCCGTTTCCAACGAAATCCTCAAAGAGGTCGAAATATCCACTTGCACACTTTACAAACAGAGTGGTTCCAACCTGCTCTATGAAAAGAAAGGTTAAACTCTGTGAGTGGAATGCACACATCTCAAAGGGGTTTCTGAGAATGATTCTCTCTAGTTTATATACGAACATATTTCCTTATCTACCATTGGCCACAAAGGGTTTGAAATCTCCACTTGCAATTTACACAATTAGATTTTCAAATCTGCTCTGTCTAATGGAAGGTTCAACTCTGTGAGTTGAGCACACGCAACCCAAAGAAGTTACTGAGAATTCTTCTGTCTAGCGTTATATGCAGAAATCCCGTTTCCAAAGAAATCATCAAAGAGTTCCAAATATCCACTTGCAGACTCTACAAACAGAGTGTTTCCAATCTGCTCTATGAAAAGAAAGGTAAAACTCTGTGAGTGGAACGCACACAACACAAAGTGATTGCTGACAATGATTCTCTCTAGTTTTTGTACGAAGATATTCCCTTTTCTACCTTTGGCCTGAAAGCGCTTGAAATCTCCAATTGCAATTTCAACAAAAAGAGGGTTTCAAATCTGCTCTGTCTAAAGGAAGGTCCAACTCTGTGAGTTGAACACACGCAACACAAAAAAGTTCCTGAGAATTCTTCTGTCTAGCGTTATATGCAGAAATCCCATTTCCAATGAAATCCTCAAAGAGGTCCAAATATCCACCTGCAGACCTTACAAACAGAGTGTTTCCAAACTGCTCTATGAAAAGAAAGTTTAAACTCTGTGAGTGGAACGCACACTTCACAAAGCGGTTTTTGGGAATGATTCCCTCTTGTTTTTATACGAAGATATTTCCTTTTCTACCATTGGCCCCAAAGCGCTTGAAATCTCCACTTGCAAATTCCACAAAAAGAGGGTTTCAAATCTGCTCTGTCTAAAGGAAGGTTCAACTCTGTGAGTTTAATACACGCAACCAAAAGAATTTACTGAGAATTCTTCTGTCTAGCGTTATATGCTGAAATGCCGTTTCCAACGAAATCCTCAAAGAGGTCCAAATATCCAATTGCAGACTTTACAAACAGAGTGTTTCCAAACTGCACTATGAAAAGAAAGGTTAAACTCGGGGAGTGGAATGCACACATCACAAAATGGATGGTGAGAATGATTGTCTCTAGTTTTTATACGAAGATATTTCCTTTTTTGCCATTTGCCCCAAAGCTCTTGAAATCTCCACTTGGAAATTCCACAGAAAGGGTTTTTCAAATCTGCTCTGTCTAAAGGAAAGTTCAACTCTGTGAGTTGAACACAAGCAACTGAAAGAAGTTACTGAGAGTTTTTCTGTCTAGCGTTATATGCAGAAATCCCGTTTCCCAAGAAATCCCCAAAGAGGTCCAAATATCCACCTGCAGACTTTACAAACAGAGTGTTTCCAAACTGCTCTATGAAAGGGAAGTTTATATTCTCTTATTGGAACTGACAGATCACAAAGTGGTTGCTGAGAATGATTCTCTATAGTTTTAATACGAAGATATTTCCTTTTCTACCATTGGCCCCAAAGCGCTTGAAATCCCCACTTGCAAATTCCACAAAAAGTGGGTTTCAAATCTGCTCTGTCTAAAGGAAGGTTCAACTCTGTGAGTTGAACTCATGCAACGCAAAGAAGTTACTGAGAATTCTTCTGTCTCGCGTTATATGCAGAAACACCGTTTCCAACGAAATACTCAAAGAGGTCCAAATATTCACTTGCAGACTTTGCAAACAGAGTGTTTCCAAACTGCTCTATGAAAAGAAAGGTTAAACTCTGTGAGTGGAACACACACATCAAAAAGTGGTTGCTGAGAATGATTCTCTCTAGTTTTTATGCGAAGATATTCCCTTTTCTACCACTGGCCCCAAAGCGCTTGAAATCTACACTTGCAATTTCCACAAAAAGAGGGTTTCAAATCTACTCTTTCTAAAGGAAGGTTCAACTCTGTGAGTTGAACACACGCAACTCTAAGAAGTTAGTGAGAATACCTCTTTCTAGCATTATATGCAGAAATCTGGTTTCCAACGAAATCCTCAAAGAGGTCCAAATATCCACCTGCAGACATTACAAATATAGTGTTTCCAAACTGCTCTATGAAAAGAAAGTTTAAACACAGTGAGTGGAACGCACACATCACAAAGTGGATTTTGAGAATGATTCCCTCTAGTATTTATACGAAGATGTTTCCTTTTCTACCATTGGCCACAAAGCGCTTCAAATCTCCACTAGCAAATTCCACAAAAAGAGGGTTTCAAATCTGCTCTGTCTAAAGGAAGGTTCAACTCTGTGAGTTGAATACACACAATCCAAAGAATTTACTGAGAATTCTTCTGTCTAGCATTAGATGAAGAAATCCCGTTTCCAACGAAAACCTCAAAGAGGTCCAAATATCCACTGGCAGACTTTACAAACAGTGTGTTTCCAAACTGCTCTATGAAAAGAAAGCTTAAACTCTGTGAGTGGAACGCACGCATTACAAAGTGGTTTCTGAGAATGATTCTCTCTAGTTTTTATACGAAGATATTCCATTTTCTACCGCTGGTCACAAAGCGCTTCAAATGTCCACTTGCAAATTCCACAAAAAGAGGGTTTCATATCTGCTCTGTCTAAAGGAAGGTTGATCTCTCTGAGTTGAACTCACAAAACCCAAATAAGTTACTGAGAATTCTTCTGTCTAGCATTTGTTGAAGAAATACCGTTTCCAACGAAATCCTCAAAGTGGTCCAAATATCCACTTGCAGAATTTACAAACAGAGTGTTTACAAACTGTTCTATGAATAGAAAGGTTAAACTCTGTAAGTGGAACGCACACATCACAAAGTGGTTTCTCAGAATGATTCACTCTAGTTTTTATACGAAGATATTTCCTTTTCTACCGTTGGCCCCAAAGCGCATGAAATGTCCAATTGCAAATTCCACAAAAAGATTGTTTCAAATCTGCTCTGTCTAAAGGAAGGTTCATCTCTGTGAGTTGAACACAGGCAACCCAAAGAAGTTACTGAGAATTCTTCTGTCTAGCATTAGATGAAGAAATCCCATTTCCAACGAAATCCTCAAAGAGGTCCATATATCCACATGCAGACTTTACAAACACAGTGTTTCCAAACTGTTCTATGAAAAGAAAGGTTAAACTCTGTGAGTGAAATGGACACATCACAAAGTGGTTTCTCAGACTGATTCTCTCTAGTTTTTATACGAAGATATTCCATTTTCTACCGTTGGCCCAAAAGCGCTTGAAATGTCCACTTGCAAATTCCACAAAAAGAGGGTTTCAAATCTGCTCTGTCTAAAGTAAAGTTAATCTCTGTGAGTTGAACACACACAACCCAAAGAAGTTACTGAGAATTCTTCTGTTTAGCATTAGATGAAGAAATCCCATTTCCAACGAAATCCTCAAAGAGGTCCATATATCCACATGCAGACTTTACAAACACAGTGTTTCCAAACTGTTCTATGAAAAGAAAGGTTAAACTCTGTGAGTGGAACGCACACATCAGAAAGTGGTTTCTCAGAATGATTCACTCTAGTTTTTATACGAAGATATTTCCTTTTCTACCGTTGGCCCCAAAGCGCTTGAAATGTCCAGTTGCAAATTCCAGGAAAAGAGGGTTTCAAATCTGCTCTGTCTAAAGGAATGTTCATCTCTGTGAGTTGAACACACGCAACCCAAAGAAGTTACTGAGAATTCTTCTGTCTAGCATTAGATGAAGAAATCCCGTTTCCAACGAAATCCTCAAAGAGGTCCAAATATCCACGTGCAGACCTTACAAACACAGTGTTTGCAAACTGTTCTATGAAAAGAAAGGTTAAACTTTGTGAGTGGAACGCACACATCAGAAAGTAGTTTCTCAGAATGATTCACTCTAGTTTTTATACGAAGATATTTCCTTTTCTACCATTGGACCCAAAGCGCTTGAAATGTCCACTTGCAAATTCCAGAAAAAGAGGGTTTCAAATCTGCTCTCTCTAAAGTAAAGTTCATCTCTGTGAGTTGAACACAAGCAACACAAAAAAGTTACTGAGAATTCTTCTGTCTAGCATTAGATGAAGAAATCCCGTTTCCAACGAAATCCTCAAAGAGGTCCAAATATCCACATGCAGACTTTACACAGTGTTTCCAAACTGTTCTATGAAAAAAAGGTAAAACTCTGAGAGTGGAATGCACACATCACAAAGTGGTTTCTCAGACTGATTCACTCTAGTTTTTATACGAAGTTATTTCCTTTTCTTCCGTTGGCCCCAAAGCGCTTGAAATGTCCACTTGCAAATTCCACAAAAAGAGGGTTTCAAATCTGCTCTGTCTAAAGTAAAGTTCATCTCTATGAGTCGAACACACACAACCCAAAGAAGTTACTGAGAATTCTTCTGTTTAGCATTAGATGAAGAAATCCCATTTCCAACGAAATCCTCAAAGAGGTTCATATATCCACATGCAGACTTTACAAACACAGTGTTTCCAAACTGTTCTATGAAAAGAAAGGTGAAACTCTGTGAGTGGAATGGACACATCACAAAGTGGTTTCTCAGACTGATTCACTCTAGTTTTTATACAAAGATATTTCCTTTTCTTCCGTTGGCCCCAAAGCGCTTGAAATGTCCACTTGCAAATTCCACAAAAAGAGGGTTTCATATCTGCTCTGTCTAAAGGAAGGTTGATCTCTCTGAGTTGAACTCACAAAACCCAAATAAGTTACTGAGAATTCTTCTGTCTAGCATTTGTTGAAGAAATACCGTTTCCAACGAAATCCTCAAAGTGGTCCAAATATCCACATGCAGACCTTGCAAACACAGTGTTTCCAAACTGTTCTATGAAAAGAAAGGTTAAACTCTGTGAGTGGAATGGACACATCACAAAGTAGTTTCTCAGACTGATTCTCTCTAGTTTTTATACGAAGATATTTCATTTTCTACTGTTGGCTCCAAAGCGCTTGAAATGTCCACTTGCACATTCCACAAAAAGAGGGTTTCATATCTGCTCTGTCTAAAGGAAGGTTGATCTCTCTGACTTGAACTCACAAAACCCAAATAAGTTTCTGAGAATTCTTCTGTCTAGCATTTGTTGAAGAAATACCGTTTCCAATGAAATCCTCAAAGTGGTCAAATATCCACTTGCAGAATTTAGAAACAGAGTGTTTCCAAACTGTTCTATGAATAGAAAGGTTAAACTCCGTAAGTGCAACGCACACATCACAAAGTGGTTTCTCAGAATGATTCACTCTAGTTTTTATACGAAGATATTTCCTTTTCTACCGTTGGCCCCAAAGCCCTTGAAATGTCCACTTGCAAATTCCACAAAAAGATTGTTTCAAATCTGCTCTGTCTAAAGGAAGGTTCATCTCTGTGAGTTGAACACAGGCAAACCAAAGAAGTTACTGAGAATTCTTCTGTCTAGCATTAGATGAAGAAATCCCGTTTCCAACGAAATACTCAAAGAGGTCCAAATATCCACATGCAGACTTTACAAACACAGTGTTTCCAAACTGTTCTATGAAAAAAAGGTTAAACTCTGTGAGTGGAGTGCACACATCACAAAGTGGTTTCTCAGACTGATTCACTCTAGTTTTAATACGAAGATATTTCCTTTTCTTCCGTTGGCCCCAAAGCGCTTGAAATGTCCACTTGCAAATTCCACAAAAAGAGGGTTTCAAATCTGCTCTGTCTAAAGTAAAGTTCATCTCTGTGAGTCGAACACACACAACCCAAAGAAGTTACTGAGAATTCTTCTGTATAGCATTAGATGAAGAAATCCCATTTGCAACGAAATCCTCACAGAGGTCCATATATGAACATGCAGACTTTACAAACACAGTGTTTCCAAACTGTTCTATGAAAAGAAAGGTTAAACTCTGTGAGTGGAATGGACACATCACAAAGTAGTTTCTCAGACTGATTCTCTCTAGTTTTTATACGAAGATATTTCATTTTCTACCGTTGGCTCCAAAGCGCTTGAAATGTCCACTTGCACATTCCACAAAAAGAGGGTTTCATATCTGCTCTGTCTAAAGGAAGGTTGATCTCTCTGACTTGAACTCACAAAACCCAAATAAGTTTCTGAGAATTCTTCTGTCTAGCATTTGTTGAAGAAATACCGTTTCCAATGAAATCCTCAAAGTGGTCAAATATCCACTTGCAGAATTTAGAAACAGAGTGTTTCCGAACTGTTCTATGAATAGAAAGGTTAAACTCCGTAAGTGCAACGCACACATCACAAAGTGGTTTCTCAGAATGATTCACTCTAGTTTTTATACGAAGATATTTCCTTTTCTACCGTTGGCCCCAAAGCCCTTGAAATGTCCACTTGCAAATTCCACAAAAAGATTGTTTCAAATCTGCTCTGTCTAAAGGAAGGTTCATCTCTGTGAGTTGAACACAGGCAAACCAAAGAAGTTACTGAGAATTCTTCTGTCTAGCATTAGATGAAGAAATCCCGTTTCCAACGAAATCCTCAAAGAGGTCCAAATATCCACTTGCGGACTTTAGAAACAGAGTGTTTCCAAGCTGCTCTATGAAAAGATAGGTTAAACTCTGTGAGTTCAACGCACACATCAGAAAGTGGTTTCTCAGAATGATTCACTCTAGTTTTTATACGAAGATATTTCCTTTTCTACCGTTGGCCCCAAAGGGCTTGAAATGTCCACTTGCAAATTCCACAAAAAGAGGGTTTCAAATCTGCTCTGTCTAAAGTAATGTTCATCTCTGTGAGTTGAACACATGCAACCCAAAGAAGTTACTGAGAATTCTTCTGTCTAGCATTAGATGAAGAAATCCCGTTACCAACGAAATCCTCAAAGAGGCCCAAATATCCAAGTGCAGACCTTACAAACAGTGTTTCCAAACTGTTCTATGAAAAGAAAGGTTAAACTCTGTGAGTGGAATGCACTCATCAGAAAGTATTTTCTCAGAACGATTCACTCTAGTTTTTATACGAAGATATTTCCTTTTCTACCGTTGGCCCCAAAGCGCTTGAAATGTCCACTTGCAAATTCCAGAAAAAGAGGGTTTCAAATCTGCTCTGTCTAAAGTAAAGTTCATCTCTGTGAGTTGAACACTAGCAACCCAAAGAAGTTACTGAGAAATCTTCTGTCTAGCATTACATGAAGAAATCCCGTTTCCAACGAAATCCTCAAAGAGGTCCAAATATCCACATGCAGACTTTACAAACACAGTGTTTCCAAACTGTTCTATGAAAAGAAAGATTAAACTCTGTGAGTGGAATGCACACATCACAAAGTGGTTTCTCACACTGATTCACTCTAGTTTTTATACGAAGATATTTCCTTTTCTACCATTGGCCCCAAAGCGCTTGAAATGTCCACTTGCAAATTCAACAAAAAGAGGGTTTCAAATCTGCTCTGTCTAAAGGAATGTTCATCTCTGTGAGTTGAACACACGCAACCCAAAGAAGTTACTGAGAATTCTTCTGTCCAGCATTAGATGAAGAAATCCCGTTTCCAACGAAATCCTCAAGGAGGTCCAAATATCCACATGCAGACCTTACAAACACAGTGTTTCCAAACTGTTCCATGAAAAAAAAGTTAAACTCTGTGAGTGGAATGCACACATCAGAAAGTAGTTTCTCAGAATGATTCACTCTAGTTTTTATACGAAGTTATTTCCTTTTCTACCGTTGGCCCCAAAGCGCTTGAAATATCCACTTGCAAATTCCAGAAAAAGAGGGTTTCAAATCATCTCTGTCTAAAGTAAAGTTCATCTCTGTGAGTTGAACACAAGCAACCCAAAGAAGTTACTGAGAATTCTTCTGTCTAGCATTAGATGAAGAAATCCCGTTTCCAACGAAATCCTCAAAGAGGTCCAAATATCCACATGCAGACTTTACAAACACAGTGTTTCCAAACTGTTCTATGAAAAAAAGGTTAAACTCTGTGAGTGGAGTGCACACATCACAAAGTGGTTTCTCAGACTGATTCACTCTAGTATTTATACGAAGATATTTCCTTTTCTTCCGTTGGCCCCAAAGCGCTTGAAATCTCCACTTGCAAATTCCAGAAAAAGAGGGTTTCAAATCTGCTCTGTCTAAAGTAAAGTTCACCTCTGTGAGTCGAACACACACAACCCAAAGAAGTTACTGAGAATTCTTCTGTTTAGCATTAGATGAAGAAATCCCATTTCCAACGAAATCCTCAAAGAGGTCCATATATGAACATGCAGACTTTACAAACACAGTGTTTCCAAACTGTTCTATGAAAAGAAAGGTTAAACTCTGTGAGTGGAATGGACACATCACAAAGTAGTTTCTCAGACTGATTCTCTCTAGTTTTTATACGAAGATATTTCATTTTCTACCGTTGGCTCCAAAGCGCTTGAAATGTCCACTTGCACATTCCACAAAAAGAGGGTTTCATATCTGCTCTGTCTAAAGGAAGGTTGATCTCTCTGACTTGAACTCACAAAACCCAAATAAGTTTCTGAGAATTCTTCTGTCTAGCATTTGTTGAAGAAATACCGTTTCCAATGAAATCCTCAAAGTGGTCAAATATCCACTTGCAGAATTTAGAAACAGAGTGTTTCCAAACTGTTCTATGAATAGAAAGGTTAAACTCCGTAAGTGCAACGCACACATCACAAAGTGGTTTCTCAGAATGATTCACTCTAGTTTTTATACGAAGATATTTCCTTTTCTACCGTTGGCCCCAAAGCCCTTGAAATGTCCACTTGCAAATTCCACAAAAAGATTGTTTCAAATCTGCTCTGTCTAAAGGAAGGTTCATCTCTGTGAGTTGAACACAGGCAACCCAAAGAAGTTACTGAGAATTCTTCTGTCTAGCATTAGATGAAGAAATCCCGTTTCCAACGAAATCCTCAAAGATGTCCAAACATCCACTAGCGGACTTTAGAAACAGAGTGTTTCCAAGCTGCTCAATGAAAAGAATGGTTAAACTCTGTGAGTGGAACGCACACATCACAAAGTGCTTTCTCAGAATGATTCTCTCTAGTTTTTATACGAATATTTTTCCTTTCCAACCGTTGTCCCCAAAGCGCTTGAAAGGTCCACTTGCAAATTCCACAAAAAAGAGGGTTTCAAATCTGCTCTGTCAAAAGGAAGGTTCAGCTCTGTGAGGTGAACACAAGAAACCCAAAGAAGTTACTGAGAATTCTTCTGTCTAGCATTAGATGAAGAAATCCCGCTTCCAACGAAATCCTCAAAGAGGTCCAAATATCCACATGCAGACTTAACAAACACAGTGTTTCCAAACTGTTCTATGAAAAGAAAGGTTAAACTCTGTGAGTGGAACGGACACATCAGAAAGTGGTTTCTCAGGATGATTCACTCTAGTTTTTATACGAAGATATTTCCTTTTCTACCGTTGGCCCCAAAGCGCTTGAAATGTCCACTTGCAAATTCCACAAAAAGAGGGTTTCATATCTGCTCTGTCTAAAGGAATGTTCATCTCTGTGAGTTGAACACAAGCAACCCAAATAAGTTACTGAGAATTCTTCTGTCTAGCATTAGATGAAGAAATCCCGTTTCCAACGAAATCCTCAAAAAGGTCCAAATATCCACGTGCAGACCTTACAAACACAGTGTTTCCAAACTGTTCTATGAAAAGAAAGGTTAAACTCTGTGAGTGGAACGCACACATCAGAAAGTAGTTTCTCAGAATGATTCACTATAGTTCTTATACGAAGATATTTCCTTTTCTACCGTTGGCCCCAAAGCGCTTGAAATGTCCACTTGCAAATTCCAGAAAAAGAGGGTTTCAAATCATCTCTGTCTAAAGTAAAGTTCATCTCTGTGAGTTGAACACACGCAACCCAAAGAAGTTACTGAGAATTCTTCTGTCTAGCATTAGATGAAGAAATCCCGTTTCCAACGAAATCCTCAAAGAGGTCCAAATATCCACATGCAGACTTTACAAACACAGTGTTTCCAAACTGTTCTATGAAAAAAAGGTTAAACTCTGTGAGTGGAGTGCACACATCACAAAGTGGTTTCTCAGACTGATTCACTCTAGTTTTTATACGAAGATATTTCCTTTTCTTCCGTTGGCCCCAAAGCGCTTGAAATGTCCACTTGCAAATTCCACAAAAAGAGGGTTTCAAATCTGCTCTGTCTAAAGTAAAGTTCATCTCTGTGAGTCGAACACACACAACCCAAAGAAGTTACTGAGAATTCTTCTGTTTAGCATTAGATGAAGAAATCCCATTTCCAACGAAATCCTCAAAGTGGTCCATATATGAACATGCAGACTTTACAAACACAGTGTTTCCAAACTGTTCTATGAAAAGAAAGGTTAAACTCTGTGAATGGAATGGACACATCACAAAGTAGTTTCTCAGACTGATTCTCTCTAGTTTTTATTCGAAGATATTTCATTTTCTACCGTTGGCTCCAAAGCGCTTGAAATGTCCACTTGCACATTCCACAAAAAGAGGGTTTCATATCTGCTCTGTCTAAAGGAAGGTTGATCTCTCTGAGTTGAACTCACAAAACCCAAATAAGTTTCTGAGAATTCTTCTGTCCAGCATTTGTTGAAGAAATACCGTTTCCAATGAAATCCTCAAAGTGGTCAAATATCCACTTGCAGAATTTAGAAACAGAGTGTTTCCAAACTGTTCTATGAATAGAAAGGTTAAACTCCGTAAGTGCAACGCACACATCACAAAGTGGTTTCTCTGAATGATTCACTCTAGTTTTTATACGAACATATTTCCTTTTCTACCGTTGGCCCCATAGCCCTTGAAATGTCCACTTGCAAATTCCACAAAAAGATTGTTTCAAATCTGCTCTGTCTAAAGGAAGGTTCATCTCTGTGAGTTGAACACAGGCAAACCAAAGAAGTTACTGAGAATTCTTCTGTCTAGCATTAGATGAAGAAATCCCGTTTCCAACGAAATCCTCAAAGAGGTCCAAATATCCACTTGCGGACTTTAGAAACAGAGTGTTTCCAAGCTGCTCTATGAAAAGATAGGTTAAACTCTGTGAGTGCAACGCACACATCAGAAAGTAGTTTCTCAGAATGATTCACTCTAGTTTTTATACGAAGATATTTCCTTTTCTACCGTTGGCCCCAAAGCGCTTGAAATGTCCACTTGCAAATTCCACAAAAAGAGGGTTTCAAATCTGCTCTGTCTAAAGTAAAGTTCATCTCTGTGAGTCGAACACACACAAACCAAAGAAGCTACTGAGAATTCTTCTGTTTAGCATTAGATGAAGAAATCCCATTTCCAACGAAATCCTCAAAGAGGTCCATATATGAACATGCAGACTTTACAAACACAGTGTTTCCAAACTGTTCTGTGAAAAGAAAGGTTAAACTCTGTGAGTGGAATGGACACATCACAAAGTAGTTTCTCAGACTGATTCTCTCTAGTTTTTATACGAAGATATTTCATTTTCTACCGTTGGCTCCAAAGCGCTTGAAATGTCCACTTGCACATTCCACAAAAAGAGGGTTTCATATCTGCTCTGTCTAAAGGAAGGTTGATCTCTCTGACTTGAACTCACAAAACCCAAATAAGTTTCTTAGAATTCTTCTGTCTAGCATTTGTTGAAGAAATACCGTTTCCAATGGAATCCTCAAAGTGGTCAAGTATCCACTTGCAGAATTTAGAAACAGAGTGTTTCTAAACTGTTCTATGAATAGAAAGGTTAAACTCCGTAAGTGCAACGCACACATCACAAAGTGGATTCTCAGAATGATTCACTCTACTTTTTATACGAAGATATTTCCTTTTCTACCGTTGGCGCCAAAGCGCTTGAAATGTCCAGTTGCAAATTCCAGGAAAAGAGGGTTTCAAATCTGCTCTGTCTAAAGGAATGTTCATCTCTGTGAGTTGAACACACGCAACCCAAAGAAGTTACTGAGAATTCTTCTGTCTAGCATTAGATGAAGAAATCCCGTTTCCAACGAAATCCTCAAAGAGGTCCAAATATCCACGTGCAGACCTTACAAACACAGTGTTTCCAAACTGTTCTATGAAAAGAAAGGTTAAACTCTGTGAGTGGAATGGACACATCACAAAGTGGTTTCTCAGACTGATTCTCTCTAGTTTTTATACGAAGATATTTCATTTTCTACCGTTGGCTCCAAAGCGCTTGAAATGTCCACTTGCACATTCCACAAAAAGAGGGTTTCATATCTGCTCTGTCTAAAGGAAGGTTGATCTCTCTGAGTTGAACTCACAAAACCCAAATAAGTTACTGAGAATTCTTCTGTCTAGCATTTGTTGAAGAAATACCGTTCCCAACGAAATCTTCTAAGTCCTCCAAATATCCACTTGCAGAATTTACAAACAGAGTGTTTCCAAACTGTTCTATGAATAGAAAGGTTAAACTCTGTAAGTGGAACGCACACATCACAAAGTGGTTTCTCAGAATGATTCACTCTAGTTTTTATACGAAGATATTTCCTTTTCTACCGTTGGCCCCAAAGCGCTTGAAATGTCCACTTGCAAATTCCGCAAAAAGATTGTTTCAAATCTGCTCTGTCTAAAGGAAGGTTCATCTCTGTGAGTTGAACACAGGCAACCCAAAGAAGTTCTGAGAATTCTTCTGTCTAGCATTAGATGAAGAAATCCCATTTCCAACGAAATCCTCAAAGAGGTTCATATATCCACATGCAGACTTTACAAACACAGTGTTTCCAAACTGTTCTATGAAAAGAAAGGTTAAACTCTGTGAGTGGAATGCACACATCACAAAGTGGTTTCTCAGACTGACTCTGTCTAGTTTTTATACGAAAATATTCCATTTTCTACCATTGGCCCAAAAGCGCTTGAAATGTCCCCTTGCAAATTCCACAAAAAGAGGGTTTCATATCTGCTCTGTCTAAAGGAAGGTTGATCTCTCTGAGTTGAACTCACAAAACCCAAATAAGTTACTGAGAATTCTTCTGTCTAGCATTTGTTGAAGAAATACCGTTTCCAAAGAAATCCTCAAAGTGGTCCAAATATCCACTTGCAGAATTTACAAACAGAGTGTTTCCAAACTGTTCTATGAATAGAAAGGTTAAGCTCTGTAAGTGGAATGCACACATCACAAAGTGGTTTCTCAGAATGATTCACTCTAGTTTTTATACGAAGATATTTCCTTTTCTACCGTTGGCCCCAAAGCGCATGAAATGTCCACTTGCAAATTCCACAAAAAGATAGTTTCAAATCTGCTCTGTCTAAAGGAAGATTCATCTCTGTGAGTTGAACACAAGCAACCCAAATAAGTTACTGAGAATTCTTCTGTCTAGCATTAGATGAAGAAATCCGGTTTCCAACGAAATCCTCAAAGAGGTCCAAATATCCACTAGCGGACTTTAGAAACAGAGTGTTTCCAAGCTGCTCTATGAAAAGAATGGTTAAACTCTGTGAGTGGAACGCAAACATCAGAAAGTGCTTTCTCAGAATGATTCTCTCTAGTTTTTATACGAATATTTTTCCTTTCCAAACGTTGGCCCCAAAGCGCTTGAAATTTCCACTTGCAAATTCCACAAAAAGAGGGTTTCAAATCTGCTCTGTCAAAAGGAAGGTTCAGCTCTGTGAGGTGAACACAAGAAACCCAAAGAAGTTCCTGAGAATTCTTCTGTCTGGAATTAGATGAAGAAATCCCGTTTCCAACGAAATCCTCAAAGAGGTCCAAATATCCACATGCAGACTTTACAAACACAGTGTTTCCAAACTGTTCTATGAAAAGAAAGGTTAAACTCGGTGAGTGGAACGCAAACATCAGAAAGTAGTTTCTCAGAATGATTCACTCTAGTTTTTATACGAAGATATTTCCTTTTCTACCGTTGGCCCCAAAGCGCTTGAAATGTCCACTTGCAAATTCCACAAAAAGAGGGTTTCAAATCTGCTCTGTCTAGAGGAATGTTCATCTCTGTGTGTTGAACACACGCAACCCAAAGAAGTTACTGAGAATTCTTCTGTCTAGCATTAGATGAAGAAATCCCGTTTCCAACGAAATCCTCAAAGAGGTCCAAATATCCACATGCAGACCTTACAAACACAGTGTTTCCAAACTGTTCTATGAAAAAAAAGGTTAAACTCCGTGAGTGGAACGCACACATCAGAAAGTAGTTTCTCAGAATGATTCACTCTAGTTTTTATACGAAGTTATTTCCTTTTCTACCGTTGGCCCCAAAGCGCTTGAAATGTCCACTTGCAAATTCCAGAAAAAGAGGGTTTCAAATCTGCTCTGTCTAAAGTGAAGTTCATCTCTGTGAGTTGAACACAAGCAACCCAAAGAAGTTACTGAGAATTCTTCTGTCTAGCATTAGATGAAGAAATCCCGTTTCCAACGAAATCCTCAAAGAGGTCCAAATATCCACATGCAGACTTTACAAACACAGTGTTTCCAAACTGTTCTATGAAAAGAAAGTTTAAACTGTGAGTGGAATGCACACATCACAAAGTGCTTTCTCAGACTGATTCACTCTGGTTTTTATACGAAGATATTCCATTTTCTACCGTTGGCCCCAAAGCGCTTGAAATGTCCACTTGCAAATTCCACTAAAAGAGGGTTTCATATCTGCTCTGTCTAAAGGAAGGTTGATCTCTCTGAGTTGAACTCACAAAACCCAAATAAGTTACTGAGAATTCTTCTGTCTAGCATTTGTTGAAGAAATACCGTTCCCAACGAAATCTTCTAAGTCGTCCAAATATCCACTTGCAGAATTTAGAAACAGAGTGTTTCCAAACTGTTCTATGAATAGAAAGGTTAAACTCTGTAAGTGGAACGCACACATAACAAAGTGGTTTCTCAGAATGATTCACTCTAGTTTTTATACAAAGATATTTCCTTTTCTACCGTTTGCCCCAAAGCGCTTGAAATGTCCAGTTGCAAATTCCAGGAAAAGAGGGTTTCAAATCTGCTCTGTCTCAAGGAATGTTCATCTCTGTGAGTTGAACACACGCAACCCAAAGAAGTTACTGAGAATTCTTCTGTCTAGCATAAGATGAAGAAATCCCATTTCCAACGAAATCCTCAAAGAGGTCCAAATATCCACATGCAGACTTTACACAGTGTTTCCAAACTGTTCTATGAAAAAAAGGTTAAACTCTGTGAGTGGAATGCACACATCACAAAGTGGTTTCTCAGACTGATTCACTCTAGTTTTTATACGAAGATATTTCCTTTTCTTCCGTTGTCCCCAAAGCGCTTGAAATATCCACTTGCAAATTCCACAAAAAGAGGGTTTCAAATCTGCTCTGTCTAAAGTAAAGTTCATCTCTGTGAGTCGAACACACACAACCCAAAGGAGTTACTGAGAATTCTTCTGTTTAGCATTAGATGAAGAAACCCCATTTCCAACGAAATCCTCAAAGAGGTCCATATATGAACATGCAGACTTTACAAACACAGTGTTTCCAAACTGTTCTATGAAAAGAAAGGTTAAACTCTGAGTGGAATGGACACATCACAAAGTGCTTTCTCAGACTGATTCTCTCTAGTTTTTATACGAAGATATTTCATTTTCTACCGTTGGCTCCAAAGAGCTTGAAATGTCCACTTGCAGATTCCACAAAAAGAGGGTTTCATATCTGCTCTGTCTAAAGGAAGGTTGATCTCTCTGAGTTGAACTCACAAAACCCAAATAAGTTACTGAGAATTCTTCTGTCTAGCATTTGTTGAAGAAATACCGTTTCCAACGAAATCCTCAAAGTGGTCAAATATCCACTTGCAGAATTTAGAAACAGAGTGTTTCCAAACTGTTCTATGAATAGAAAGGTTAAACTCCGTAAGTGCAACGCACACATCACAAAGTGGTTTCCCAGAATGATTCACTCTAGTTTTTATACGAAGATATTTCCTTTTCTACCGTTGGCCCCAAAGCGCATGAAATGTCCAATTGCAAATTCCACAAAAAGATTGTTTCAAATCTGCTCTGTCTAAAGGAAGGTTCATCTCTGTGAGTTGAACACAGGCAACCCAAAGAAGTTACTGAGAATTCTTCTGTCTAGCATTAGATGAAGAAATCCCATTTCCAACGAAATCCTCAAAGAGGTCCATATATCCACATGCAGACTTTACAAACACAGTGTTTCCAAACTGTTCTATGAAAAGAAAGGTTAAACTCTGTGAGTGGAATGGACACATCACAAAGTGGTTTCTCAGACTGATTCTCTCTAGTTTTTATACGAAGATATTCCATTTTCTACCGTTGGCCCAAAAGCGCTTGAAATGTCCACTTGCAAATTCCACAAAAAGAGGGTTTCAAATCTGCTCTGTCTAAAGTAAAGTTAATCTCTGTGAGTTGAACACACACAACCCAAAGAAGTTACTGAGAATTCTTCTGTTTAGCATTAGATGAAGAAATCCCATTTCCAACGAAATCCTCAAAGAGGTCCATATATCCACATGCAGACTTTACAAACACAGTGTTTCCAAACTGTTCTATGAAAAGAAAGGTTAAACTCTGTGAGTGGAACGCACACATCAGAAAGTGGTTTCTCAGAATGATTCACTCTAGTTTTTATACGAAGATATTTCCTTTTCTACCGTTGGCCCCAAAGCGCTTGAAATGTCCAGTTGCAAATTCCAGGAAAAGAGGGTTTCAAATCTGCTCTGTCTAAAGGAATGTTCATCTCTGTGAGTTGAACACACGCAACCCAAAGAAGTTACTGAGAATTCTTCTGTCTAGCATTAGATGAAGAAATCCCGTTTCCAACGAAATCCTCAAAGAGGTCCAAATATCCACGTGCAGACCTTACAAACACAGTGTTTGCAAACTGTTCTATGAAAAGAAAGGTTAAACTTTGTGAGTGGAACGCACACATCAGAAAGTAGTTTCTCAGAATGATTCACTCTAGTTTTTATACGAAGATATTTCCTTTTCTACCATTGGACCCAAAGCGCTTGAAATGTCCACTTGCAAATTCCAGAAAAAGAGGGTTTCAAATCTGCTCTCTCTAAAGTAAAGTTCATCTCTGTGAGTTGAACACAAGCAACACAAAAAAGTTACTGAGAATTCTTCTGTCTAGCATTAGATGAAGAAATCCCGTTTCCAACGAAATCCTCAAAGAGGTCCAAATATCCACATGCAGACTTTACACAGTGTTTCCAAACTGTTCTATGAAAAAAAGGTAAAACTCTGAGAGTGGAATGCACACATCACAAAGTGGTTTCTCAGACTGATTCACTCTAGTTTTTATACGAAGTTATTTCCTTTTCTTCCGTTGGCCCCAAAGCGCTTGAAATGTCCACTTGCAAATTCCACAAAAAGAGGGTTTCAAATCTGCTCTGTCTAAAGTAAAGTTCATCTCTGTGAGTCGAACACACACAACCCAAAGAAGTTACTGAGAATTCTTCTGTTTAGCATTAGATGAAGAAATCCCATTTCCAACGAAATCCTCAAAGAGGTTCATATATCCACATGCAGACTTTACAAACACAGTGTTTCCAAACTGTTCTATGAAAAGAAAGGTGAAACTCTGTGAGTGGAATGGACACATCACAAAGTGGTTTCTCAGACTGATTCACTCTAGTTTTTATACAAAGATATTTCCTTTTCTTCCGTTGGCCCCAAAGCGCTTGAAATGTCCACTTGCAAATTCCACAAAAAGAGGGTTTCATATCTGCTCTGTCTAAAGGAAGGTTGATCTCTCTGAGTTGAACTCACAAAACCCAAATAAGTTACTGAGAATTCTTCTGTCTAGCATTTGTTGAAGAAATACCGTTTCCAACGAAATCCTCAAAGTGGTCCAAATATCCACATGCAGACCTTGCAAACACAGTGTTTCCAAACTGTTCTATGAAAAGAAAGGTTAAACTCTGTGAGTGGAATGGACACATCACAAAGTAGTTTCTCAGACTGATTCTCTCTAGTTTTTATACGAAGATATTTCATTTTCTACTGTTGGCTCCAAAGCGCTTGAAATGTCCACTTGCACATTCCACAAAAAGAGGGTTTCATATCTGCTCTGTCTAAAGGAAGGTTGATCTCTCTGACTTGAACTCACAAAACCCAAATAAGTTTCTGAGAATTCTTCTGTCTAGCATTTGTTGAAGAAATACCGTTTCCAATGAAATCCTCAAAGTGGTCAAATATCCACTTGCAGAATTTAGAAACAGAGTGTTTCCAAACTGTTCTATGAATAGAAAGGTTAAACTCCGTAAGTGCAACGCACACATCACAAAGTGGTTTCTCAGAATGATTCACTCTAGTTTTTATACGAAGATATTTCCTTTTCTACCGTTGGCCCCAAAGCCCTTGAAATGTCCACTTGCAAATTCCACAAAAAGATTGTTTCAAATCTGCTCTGTCTAAAGGAAGGTTCATCTCTGTGAGTTGAACACAGGCAAACCAAAGAAGTTACTGAGAATTCTTCTGTCTAGCATTAGATGAAGAAATCCCGTTTCCAACGAAATACTCAAAGAGGTCCAAATATCCACATGCAGACTTTACAAACACAGTGTTTCCAAACTGTTCTATGAAAAAAAGGTTAAACTCTGTGAGTGGAGTGCACACATCACAAAGTGGTTTCTCAGACTGATTCACTCTAGTTTTAATACGAAGATATTTCCTTTTCTTCCGTTGGCCCCAAAGCGCTTGAAATGTCCACTTGCAAATTCCACAAAAAGAGGGTTTCAAATCTGCTCTGTCTAAAGTAAAGTTCATCTCTGTGAGTCGAACACACACAACCCAAAGAAGTTACTGAGAATTCTTCTGTATAGCATTAGATGAAGAAATCCCATTTGCAACGAAATCCTCACAGAGGTCCATATATGAACATGCAGACTTTACAAACACAGTGTTTCCAAACTGTTCTATGAAAAGAAAGGTTAAACTCTGTGAGTGGAATGGACACATCACAAAGTAGTTTCTCAGACTGATTCTCTCTAGTTTTTATACGAAGATATTTCATTTTCTACCGTTGGCTCCAAAGCGCTTGAAATGTCCACTTGCACATTCCACAAAAAGAGGGTTTCATATCTGCTCTGTCTAAAGGAAGGTTGATCTCTCTGACTTGAACTCACAAAACCCAAATAAGTTTCTGAGAATTCTTCTGTCTAGCATTTGTTGAAGAAATACCGTTTCCAATGAAATCCTCAAAGTGGTCAAATATCCACTTGCAGAATTTAGAAACAGAGTGTTTCCGAACTGTTCTATGAATAGAAAGGTTAAACTCCGTAAGTGCAACGCACACATCACAAAGTGGTTTCTCAGAATGATTCACTCTAGTTTTTATACGAAGATATTTCCTTTTCTACCGTTGGCCCCAAAGCCCTTGAAATGTCCACTTGCAAATTCCACAAAAAGATTGTTTCAAATCTGCTCTGTCTAAAGGAAGGTTCATCTCTGTGAGTTGAACACAGGCAAACCAAAGAAGTTACTGAGAATTCTTCTGTCTAGCATTAGATGAAGAAATCCCGTTTCCAACGAAATCCTCAAAGAGGTCCAAATATCCACTTGCGGACTTTAGAAACAGAGTGTTTCCAAGCTGCTCTATGAAAAGATAGGTTAAACTCTGTGAGTTCAACGCACACATCAGAAAGTGGTTTCTCAGAATGATTCACTCTAGTTTTTATACGAAGATATTTCCTTTTCTACCGTTGGCCCCAAAGGGCTTGAAATGTCCACTTGCAAATTCCACAAAAAGAGGGTTTCAAATCTGCTCTGTCTAAAGTAATGTTCATCTCTGTGAGTTGAACACATGCAACCCAAAGAAGTTACTGAGAATTCTTCTGTCTAGCATTAGATGAAGAAATCCCGTTACCAACGAAATCCTCAAAGAGGCCCAAATATCCAAGTGCAGACCTTACAAACAGTGTTTCCAAACTGTTCTATGAAAAGAAAGGTTAAACTCTGTGAGTGGAATGCACTCATCAGAAAGTATTTTCTCAGAACGATTCACTCTAGTTTTTATACGAAGATATTTCCTTTTCTACCGTTGGCCCCAAAGCGCTTGAAATGTCCACTTGCAAATTCCAGAAAAAGAGGGTTTCAAATCTGCTCTGTCTAAAGTAAAGTTCATCTCTGTGAGTTGAACACTAGCAACCCAAAGAAGTTACTGAGAAATCTTCTGTCTAGCATTACATGAAGAAATCCCGTTTCCAACGAAATCCTCAAAGAGGTCCAAATATCCACATGCAGACTTTACAAACACAGTGTTTCCAAACTGTTCTATGAAAAGAAAGATTAAACTCTGTGAGTGGAATGCACACATCACAAAGTGGTTTCTCACACTGATTCACTCTAGTTTTTATACGAAGATATTTCCTTTTCTACCATTGGCCCCAAAGCGCTTGAAATGTCCACTTGCAAATTCAACAAAAAGAGGGTTTCAAATCTGCTCTGTCTAAAGGAATGTTCATCTCTGTGAGTTGAACACACGCAACCCAAAGAAGTTACTGAGAATTCTTCTGTCCAGCATTAGATGAAGAAATCCCGTTTCCAACGAAATCCTCAAGGAGGTCCAAATATCCACATGCAGACCTTACAAACACAGTGTTTCCAAACTGTTCCATGAAAAAAAAGTTAAACTCTGTGAGTGGAATGCACACATCAGAAAGTAGTTTCTCAGAATGATTCACTCTAGTTTTTATACGAAGTTATTTCCTTTTCTACCGTTGGCCCCAAAGCGCTTGAAATATCCACTTGCAAATTCCAGAAAAAGAGGGTTTCAAATCATCTCTGTCTAAAGTAAAGTTCATCTCTGTGAGTTGAACACAAGCAACCCAAAGAAGTTACTGAGAATTCTTCTGTCTAGCATTAGATGAAGAAATCCCGTTTCCAACGAAATCCTCAAAGAGGTCCAAATATCCACATGCAGACTTTACAAACACAGTGTTTCCAAACTGTTCTATGAAAAAAAGGTTAAACTCTGTGAGTGGAGTGCACACATCACAAAGTGGTTTCTCAGACTGATTCACTCTAGTATTTATACGAAGATATTTCCTTTTCTTCCGTTGGCCCCAAAGCGCTTGAAATCTCCACTTGCAAATTCCAGAAAAAGAGGGTTTCAAATCTGCTCTGTCTAAAGTAAAGTTCACCTCTGTGAGTCGAACACACACAACCCAAAGAAGTTACTGAGAATTCTTCTGTTTAGCATTAGATGAAGAAATCCCATTTCCAACGAAATCCTCAAAGAGGTCCATATATGAACATGCAGACTTTACAAACACAGTGTTTCCAAACTGTTCTATGAAAAGAAAGGTTAAACTCTGTGAGTGGAATGGACACATCACAAAGTAGTTTCTCAGACTGATTCTCTCTAGTTTTTATACGAAGATATTTCATTTTCTACCGTTGGCTCCAAAGCGCTTGAAATGTCCACTTGCACATTCCACAAAAAGAGGGTTTCATATCTGCTCTGTCTAAAGGAAGGTTGATCTCTCTGACTTGAACTCACAAAACCCAAATAAGTTTCTGAGAATTCTTCTGTCTAGCATTTGTTGAAGAAATACCGTTTCCAATGAAATCCTCAAAGTGGTCAAATATCCACTTGCAGAATTTAGAAACAGAGTGTTTCCAAACTGTTCTATGAATAGAAAGGTTAAACTCCGTAAGTGCAACGCACACATCACAAAGTGGTTTCTCAGAATGATTCACTCTAGTTTTTATACGAAGATATTTCCTTTTCTACCGTTGGCCCCAAAGCCCTTGAAATGTCCACTTGCAAATTCCACAAAAAGATTGTTTCAAATCTGCTCTGTCTAAAGGAAGGTTCATCTCTGTGAGTTGAACACAGGCAACCCAAAGAAGTTACTGAGAATTCTTCTGTCTAGCATTAGATGAAGAAATCCCGTTTCCAACGAAATCCTCAAAGATGTCCAAACATCCACTAGCGGACTTTAGAAACAGAGTGTTTCCAAGCTGCTCAATGAAAAGAATGGTTAAACTCTGTGAGTGGAACGCACACATCACAAAGTGCTTTCTCAGAATGATTCTCTCTAGTTTTTATACGAATATTTTTCCTTTCCAACCGTTGTCCCCAAAGCGCTTGAAAGGTCCACTTGCAAATTCCACAAAAAAGAGGGTTTCAAATCTGCTCTGTCAAAAGGAAGGTTCAGCTCTGTGAGGTGAACACAAGAAACCCAAAGAAGTTACTGAGAATTCTTCTGTCTAGCATTAGATGAAGAAATCCCGCTTCCAACGAAATCCTCAAAGAGGTCCAAATATCCACATGCAGACTTTACAAACACAGTGTTTCCAAACTGTTCTATGAAAAGAAAGGTTAAACTCTGTGAGTGGAACGGACACATCAGAAAGTGGTTTCTCAGGATGATTCACTCTAGTTTTTATACGAAGATATTTCCTTTTCTACCGTTGGCCCCAAAGCGCTTGAAATGTCCACTTGCAAATTCCACAAAAAGAGGGTTTCATATCTGCTCTGTCTAAAGGAATGTTCATCTCTGTGAGTTGAACACAAGCAACCCAAATAAGTTACTGAGAATTCTTCTGTCTAGCATTAGATGAAGAAATCCCGTTTCCAACGAAATCCTCAAAAAGGTCCAAATATCCACGTGCAGACCTTACAAACACAGTGTTTCCAAACTGTTCTATGAAAAGAAAGGTTAAACTCTGTGAGTGGAACGCACACATCAGAAAGTAGTTTCTCAGAATGATTCACTATAGTTCTTATACGAAGATATTTCCTTTTCTACCGTTGGCCCGAAAGCGCTTGAAATGTCCACTTGCAAATTCCAGAAAAAGAGGGTTTCAAATCATCTCTGTCTAAAGTAAAGTTCATCTCTGTGAGTTGAACACACGCAACCCAAAGAAGTTACTGAGAATTCTTCTGTCTAGCATTAGATGAAGAAATCCCGTTTCCAACGAAATCCTCAAAGAGGTCCAAATATCCACATGCAGACTTTACAAACACAGTGTTTCCAAACTGTTCTATGAAAAAAAGGTTAAACTCTGTGAGTGGAGTGCACACATCACAAAGTGGTTTCTCAGACTGATTCACTCTAGTTTTTATACGAAGATATTTCCTTTTCTTACGTTGGCCCCAAAGCGCTTGAAATGTCCACTTGCAAATTCCACAAAAAGAGGGTTTCAAATCTGCTCTGTCTAAAGTAAAGTTCATCTCTGTGAGTCGAACACACACAACCCAAAGAAGTTACTGAGAATTCTTCTGTTTAGCATTAGATGAAGAAATCCCATTTCCAACGAAATCCTCAAAGTGGTCCATATATGAACATGCAGACTTTACAAACACAGTGTTTCCAAACTGTTCTATGAAAAGAAAGGTTAAACTCTGTGAGTGGAATGGACACATCACAAAGTAGTTTCTCAGACTGATTCTCTCTAGTTTTTATTCGAAGATATTTCATTTTCTACCGTTGGCTCCAAAGCGCTTGAAATGTCCACTTGCACATTCCACAAAAAGAGGGTTTCATATCTGCTCTGTCTAAAGGAAGGTTGATCTCTCTGAGTTGAACTCACAAAACCCAAATAAGTTTCTGAGAATTCTTCTGTCCAGCATTTGTTGAAGAAATACCGTTTCCAATGAAATCCTCAAAGTGGTCAAATATCCACTTGCAGAATTTAGAAACAGAGTGTTTCCAAACTGTTCTATGAATAGAAAGGTTAAACTCCGTAAGTGCAACGCACACATCACAAAGTGGTTTCTCTGAATGATTCACTCTAGTTTTTATACGAACATATTTCCTTTTCTACCGTTGGCCCCAAAGCCCTTGAAATGTCCACTTGCAAATTCCACAAAAAGATTGTTTCAAATCTGCTCTGTCTAAAGGAAGGTTCATCTCTGTGAGTTGAACACAGGCAAACCAAAGAAGTTACTGAGAATTCTTCTGTCTAGCATTAGATGAAGAAATCCCGTTTCCAACGAAATCCTCAAAGAGGTCCAAATATCCACTTGCGGACTTTAGAAACAGAGTGTTTCCAAGCTGCTCTATGAAAAGATAGGTTAAACTCTGTGAGTGCAACGCACACATCAGAAAGTAGTTTCTCAGAATGATTCACTCTAGTTTTTATACGAAGATATTTCCTTTTCTACCGTTGGCCCCAAAGCGCTTGAAATGTCCACTTGCAAATTCCACAAAAAGAGGGTTTCAAATCTGCTCTGTCTAAAGTAAAGTTCATCTCTGTGAGTCGAACACACACAAACCAAAGAAGCTACTGAGAATTCTTCTGTTTAGCATTAGATGAAGAAATCCCATTTCCAACGAAATCCTCAAAGAGGTCCATATATGAACATGCAGACTTTACAAACACAGTGTTTCCAAACTGTTCTGTGAAAAGAAAGGTTAAACTCTGTGAGTGGAATGGACACATCACAAAGTAGTTTCTCAGACTGATTCTCTCTAGTTTTTATACGAAGATATTTCATTTTCTACCGTTGGCTCCAAAGCGCTTGAAATGTCCACTTGCACATTCCACAAAAAGAGGGTTTCATATCTGCTCTGTCTAAAGGAAGGTTGATCTCTCTGACTTGAACTCACAAAACCCAAATAAGTTTCTTAGAATTCTTCTGTCTAGCATTTGTTGAAGAAATACCGTTTCCAATGGAATCCTCAAAGTGGTCAAGTATCCACTTGCAGAATTTAGAAACAGAGTGTTTCTAAACTGTTCTATGAATAGAAAGGTTAAACTCCGTAAGTGCAACGCACACATCACAAAGTGGATTCTCAGAATGATTCACTCTACTTTTTATACGAAGATATTTCCTTTTCTACCGTTGGCGCCAAAGCGCTTGAAATGTCCAGTTGCAAATTCCAGGAAAAGAGGGTTTCAAATCTGCTCTGTCTAAAGGAATGTTCATCTCTGTGAGTTGAACACACGCAACCCAAAGAAGTTACTGAGAATTCTTCTGTCTAGCATTAGATGAAGAAATCCCGTTTCCAACGAAATCCTCAAAGAGGTCCAAATATCCACGTGCAGACCTTACAAACACAGTGTTTCCAAACTGTTCTATGAAAAGAAAGGTTAAACTCTGTGAGTGGAATGGACACATCACAAAGTGGTTTCTCAGACTGATTCTCTCTAGTTTTTATACGAAGATATTTCATTTTCTACCGTTGGCTCCAAAGCGCTTGAAATGTCCACTTGCACATTCCACAAAAAGAGGGTTTCATATCTGCTCTGTCTAAAGGAAGGTTGATCTCTCTGAGTTGAACTCACAAAACCCAAATAAGTTACTGAGAATTCTTCTGTCTAGCATTTGTTGAAGAAATACCGTTCCCAACGAAATCTTCTAAGTCCTCCAAATATCCACTTGCAGAATTTACAAACAGAGTGTTTCCAAACTGTTCTATGAATAGAAAGGTTAAACTCTGTAAGTGGAACGCACACATCACAAAGTGGTTTCTCAGAATGATTCACTCTAGTTTTTATACGAAGATATTTCCTTTTCTACCGTTGGCCCCAAAGCGCTTGAAATGTCCACTTGCAAATTCCGCAAAAAGATTGTTTCAAATCTGCTCTGTCTAAAGGAAGGTTCATCTCTGTGAGTTGAACACAGGCAACCCAAAGAAGTTCTGAGAATTCTTCTGTCTAGCATTAGATGAAGAAATCCCATTTCCAACGAAATCCTCAAAGAGGTTCATATATCCACATGCAGACTTTACAAACACAGTGTTTCCAAACTGTTCTATGAAAAGAAAGGTTAAACTCTGTGAGTGGAATGCACACATCACAAAGTGGTTTCTCAGACTGACTCTGTCTAGTTTTTATACGAAAATATTCCATTTTCTACCATTGGCCCAAAAGCGCTTGAAATGTCCCCTTGCAAATTCCACAAAAAGAGGGTTTCATATCTGCTCTGTCTAAAGGAAGGTTGATCTCTCTGAGTTGAACTCACAAAACCCAAATAAGTTACTGAGAATTCTTCTGTCTAGCATTTGTTGAAGAAATACCGTTTCCAAAGAAATCCTCAAAGTGGTCCAAATATCCACTTGCAGAATTTACAAACAGAGTGTTTCCAAACTGTTCTATGAATAGAAAGGTTAAGCTCTGTAAGTGGAATGCACACATCACAAAGTGGTTTCTCAGAATGATTCACTCTAGTTTTTATACGAAGATATTTCCTTTTCTACCGTTGGCCCCAAAGCGCATGAAATGTCCACTTGCAAATTCCACAAAAAGATAGTTTCAAATCTGCTCTGTCTAAAGGAAGATTCATCTCTGTGAGTTGAACACAAGCAACCCAAATAAGTTACTGAGAATTCTTCTGTCTAGCATTAGATGAAGAAATCCGGTTTCCAACGAAATCCTCAAAGAGGTCCAAATATCCACTAGCGGACTTTAGAAACAGAGTGTTTCCAAGCTGCTCTATGAAAAGAATGGTTAAACTCTGTGAGTGGAACGCAAACATCAGAAAGTGCTTTCTCAGAATGATTCTCTCTAGTTTTTATACGAATATTTTTCCTTTCCAAACGTTGGCCCCAAAGCGCTTGAAATTTCCACTTGCAAATTCCACAAAAAGAGGGTTTCAAATCTGCTCTGTCAAAAGGAAGGTTCAGCTCTGTGAGGTGAACACAAGAAACCCAAAGAAGTTCCTGAGAATTCTTCTGTCTGGAATTAGATGAAGAAATCCCGTTTCCAACGAAATCCTCAAAGAGGTCCAAATATCCACATGCAGACTTTACAAACACAGTGTTTCCAAACTGTTCTATGAAAAGAAAGGTTAAACTCGGTGAGTGGAACGCAAACATCAGAAAGTAGTTTCTCAGAATGATTCACTCTAGTTTTTATACGAAGATATTTCCTTTTCTACCGTTGGCCCCAAAGCGCTTGAAATGTCCACTTGCAAATTCCACAAAAAGAGGGTTTCAAATCTGCTCTGTCTAGAGGAATGTTCATCTCTGTGTGTTGAACACACGCAACCCAAAGAAGTTACTGAGAATTCTTCTGTCTAGCATTAGATGAAGAAATCCCGTTTCCAACGAAATCCTCAAAGAGGTCCAAATATCCACATGCAGACCTTACAAACACAGTGTTTCCAAACTGTTCTATGAAAAAAAAGGTTAAACTCCGTGAGTGGAACGCACACATCAGAAAGTAGTTTCTCAGAATGATTCACTCTAGTTTTTATACGAAGTTATTTCCTTTTCTACCGTTGGCCCCAAAGCGCTTGAAATGTCCACTTGCAAATTCCAGAAAAAGAGGGTTTCAAATCTGCTCTGTCTAAAGTGAAGTTCATCTCTGTGAGTTGAACACAAGCAACCCAAAGAAGTTACTGAGAATTCTTCTGTCTAGCATTAGATGAAGAAATCCCGTTTCCAACGAAATCCTCAAAGAGGTCCAAATATCCACATGCAGACTTTACAAACACAGTGTTTCCAAACTGTTCTATGAAAAGAAAGTTTAAACTGTGAGTGGAATGCACACATCACAAAGTGCTTTCTCAGACTGATTCACTCTGGTTTTTATACGAAGATATTCCATTTTCTACCGTTGGCCCCAAAGCGCTTGAAATGTCCACTTGCAAATTCCACTAAAAGAGGGTTTCATATCTGCTCTGTCTAAAGGAAGGTTGATCTCTCTGAGTTGAACTCACAAAACCCAAATAAGTTACTGAGAATTCTTCTGTCTAGCATTTGTTGAAGAAATACCGTTCCCAACGAAATCTTCTAAGTCGTCCAAATATCCACTTGCAGAATTTAGAAACAGAGTGTTTCCAAACTGTTCTATGAATAGAAAGGTTAAACTCTGTAAGTGGAACGCACACATAACAAAGTGGTTTCTCAGAATGATTCACTCTAGTTTTTATACAAAGATATTTCCTTTTCTACCGTTTGCCCCAAAGCGCTTGAAATGTCCAGTTGCAAATTCCAGGAAAAGAGGGTTTCAAATCTGCTCTGTCTCAAGGAATGTTCATCTCTGTGAGTTGAACACACGCAACCCAAAGAAGTTACTGAGAATTCTTCTGTCTAGCATAAGATGAAGAAATCCCATTTCCAACGAAATCCTCAAAGAGGTCCAAATATCCACATGCAGACTTTACACAGTGTTTCCAAACTGTTCTATGAAAAAAAGGTTAAACTCTGTGAGTGGAATGCACACATCACAAAGTGGTTTCTCAGACTGATTCACTCTAGTTTTTATACGAAGATATTTCCTTTTCTTCCGTTGTCCCCAAAGCGCTTGAAATATCCACTTGCAAATTCCACAAAAAGAGGGTTTCAAATCTGCTCTGTCTAAAGTAAAGTTCATCTCTGTGAGTCGAACACACACAACCCAAAGGAGTTACTGAGAATTCTTCTGTTTAGCATTAGATGAAGAAACCCCATTTCCAACGAAATCCTCAAAGAGGTCCATATATGAACATGCAGACTTTACAAACACAGTGTTTCCAAACTGTTCTATGAAAAGAAAGGTTAAACTCTGAGTGGAATGGACACATCACAAAGTGCTTTCTCAGACTGATTCTCTCTAGTTTTTATACGAAGATATTTCATTTTCTACCGTTGGCTCCAAAGAGCTTGAAATGTCCACTTGCAGATTCCACAAAAAGAGGGTTTCATATCTGCTCTGTCTAAAGGAAGGTTGATCTCTCTGAGTTGAACTCACAAAACCCAAATAAGTTACTGAGAATTCTTCTGTCTAGCATTTGTTGAAGAAATACCGTTTCCAACGAAATCCTCAAAGTGGTCAAATATCCACTTGCAGAATTTAGAAACAGAGTGTTTCCAAACTGTTCTATGAATAGAAAGGTTAAACTCCGTAAGTGCAACGCACACATCACAAAGTGGTTTCCCAGAATGATTCACTCTAGTTTTTATACGAAGATATTTCGTTTTCTACCGTTGGCCCCAAAGCCCTTGAAATGTCCACTTGCAAATTCCACAAAAAGATTGTTTCAAATCTGCTCTGTCTAAAGGAAGGTTCATCTCTGTGAGTTGAACACAGGCAGCCCAAAGAAGTTACTGAGAATTCTTCTGTCTAGCATTAGATGAAGAAATCCCGTTTCCAACGAAATCCTCATAGAGGTCCAATTATCCACATGCAGACTTTACAAACACAGTGTTTCCAAACTGTTCTATGAAAAGAAAGGTTAAACTCTGTGAGTGGAGTGCAAACATCACAAAGTGGTTTCTCAGACTGATTCACTCTATTTTTTATACGAAGATATTTCCTTTTCTTCCGTTGGCCCCAAAGCGCTTGAAATGTCCACTTGCAAATTCCACAAAAAGAGGGTTTCAAATCTGCTCTGTCTAAAGGAATGTTCATCTCTGTGAGTTGAACACACGCAACCCAAAGAAGTTACTGAGAATTCTTCTGTCTAGCATTAGATGAAGAAATCCCGTTTCCAACGAAATCCTCAAAGAGGTCCAAATATCCACATGCAGACCTTACAAACACAGTGTTTCCAAACTGTTCTATGAAAAAAAAGGTTAAACTCTGTGAGTGGAATGCACACATCAGAAAGTAGTTTCTCAGAATGATTCACTCTAGTTTTTATACGAAGTTATTTCCTTTTCTACCGTTGGCCCCAAAGCGCTTTAAATGTCCACTTGCAAATTCCACAAAAAGAGGGTTTCAAATCTGCTCTGTCTAAAGTAAAGTTCATCTCTGTGAGTCGAACACACGCAAACCAAAGAAGTTACTGAGAATTCTTCTGTTTAGCATTAGATGAAGAAATCCCGTTTCCACCGAAATCCTCAAAGAGGTCCATATATGAACATGCAGACTTTACAAACACAGTGTTTCCAAACTGTTCTGTGAAAAGAAAGGTTAAACTCTGTGAGTGGAGTGCACACATCAGAAAGTGGTTTCTCAGACTGATTCTCTCTAGTTTTTATACGAAGATATTTCATTTTCTACCGTTGGCTCCAAAGCGCTTGAAATGTCCACTTGCACATTCCACAAAAAGAGGGTTTCATATCTGCTCTGTCTAAAGGAAGGTTGATCTCTCTGAGTTGAACTCACAAAACCCAAATAAGTTTCTGAGAATTCTTCTGTCTAGCATTTGTTGAAGAAATACCGTTTCCAATGGAATCCTCAAAGTGGTCAAGTATCCACTTGCAGAATTTAGAAACAGAGTGTTTCTAAACTGTTCTATGAATAGAAAGGTTAAACTCCGTAAGTGCAACGCACACATCACAAAGTGGTTTCTCAGAATGATTCACTCTAGTTTTTATACGAAGATATTTCCTTTTCTACCGTTGGCGCCAAAGCGCTTGAAATGTCCAGTTGCAAATTCCAGGAAAAGAGGGTTTCCAATCTGCTGTGTCTAAAGGAATGTTCATCTCTGTGAGTTGAACACACGCAACCCAAAGAAGTTACTGAGAATTCTTCTGTCTAGCATTAGATGAAGAAATCCTGTTTCCAACGAAATCCTCAAAGAGGTCCAAATATCCACGTGCAGACCTTACAAACACAGTGTTTCCAAACTGTTCTATGAAAAAAAAGGTTAAACTCTGTGAGTGGAACGCACACATCAGAAAGTAGTTTCTCAGAATGATTCACTCTAGTTTTTCTACGAAGTTATTTCCTTTTCTACCGTTGGCCCCAAAGCGCTTGAAATGTCCACATGCAAATTCCACAAAAAGAGGGTTTCAAATCTGCTCTGTCTAAAGTAAAGTTCATCTCTGTGAGTTGAACACAAGCAACCCAAAGAAGTTACTGAGAATTCTTCTGTCTAGCATTAGGTGAAGAAATCCCATTTCCAACGAAATCCTCAAAGAGGTCCAAATATCCACATGCAGACCTTACAAACACAGTGTTTCCAAACTGTTCTATGAAAAGAAAGGTTAAAGTCTGTGAGTGGAACGCACACATCAGAAAGTGGTTTCTCAGACTGATTCTCTCTAGTTTTTATACGAAGATATTTCCTTTTCTACCGTTGGCCCCAAAGCGCTTGAAATGTCCACTTGCAAATTCCACAAAAAGAGGGTTTCAAATCTGCTCTGTCTAAAGGAATGTTCATCTCTGTGAGTTGAACACAAGCAACCCAAAGAAGTTACTGAGAATTCTTCTGTCTAGCATTAGATGAAGAAATCCCGTTTCCAACGAAATCCTCAAAGAGGTCCATATATCCACATGCAGACTTTACAAACACAGTGTTTCCAAACTGTTCTATGAAAAGAAAGGTTAAACTCTGTGAGTGGAACGCACACATCAGAAAGTGGTTTCTCAGAATGATTCACTCTAGTTTTTATACCAAGATATTTCCTTTTCTACAGTTGGCCCCAAAGCGCTTGAAATGTCCAGTTGCAAATTCCAGGAAAAGAGGGTTTCAAATCTGCTCTGTCTCAAGGAATGTTCATCTCCGTGAGTTGAACACACGCAACCCAAAGAAGTTACTGAGAATTCTTCTGTCTAGCATTAGATGAAGAAATCCCGTTTCCAACGAAATCCTCAAAGAGGTCCAAATATCCACATGCAGACTTTACACAGTGTTTCCAAACTGTTCTATGAAAAAAAGGTTAAACTCTGTGAGTGGAATGCACACATCACAAAGTGGTTTCTCAGACTGATTCACTCTAGTTTTTATACGAAGATATTTCCTTTTCTTCCGTTGGCCCCAAAGCGCTTGAAATGTCCACTTGCAAATTCCACAAAAAGAGGGTTTCAAATCTGCTCTGTCTAAAGTAAAGTTCATCTCTGTGAGTCGAACACACACAACCCAAAGAAGTTACTGAGAATTCTTCTGTCTAGCATTAGATGAAGAAATCCCGTTTCCAACGAAATCCTCAAAGAGGTCCAAATATCCACATGCAGACTTTACAAACACAGTGTTTCCAAACTGTTCTATGAAAAAAAGGTTAAACTGTGAGTGGAATGCACACATCACAATGTGCTTTCTCAGACTGATTCACTCTAGTTTTTATACGAAGGTATTTCCTTTTCTACCGTTGGCCCCAAAGCGCTTGAAATGTCCACTTGCAAATTCCACAAAAAGAGGGTTTCAAATCTGCTCTGTCTAAAGTAAAGTTCATCTCTGTGAGTCGAACACACACAACCCAAAGAAGTTACTGAGAATTCTTCTGTTTAGCATTAGATGAAGAAATCCAATTTCCAACGAAATCCTCAAACAGGTCCATATATCCACATGCAGACTTTACAAACAGAGTGTTTCCAAACTGTTCTATGAAAAGAAAGGTTAAACTCTGTGAGTGGAATGGACACATCACAAAGTGGTTTCTCAGACTGATTCTCTCTAGTTTTTATACGAAGATATTTCCTTTTCTACCGTTGGCCCCAAAGCGCTTGAAATGTCCACTTGCACATTCCACAAAAAGAGGGTTTCATATCTGCTCTGTCTAAAGGAAGGTTGATCTCTCTGAGTTGAACTCACAAAACCCAAATAAGTTACTGAGAATTCTTCTGTCTAGCATTTGTTGAAGAAATACCGTTTCCAAAGAAATCCTCTAAGTGGTCAAATATCCACTTGCAGAATTTAGAAACAGAGTGTTTCCAAACTGTTCTATGAATAGAAAGGTTAAACTCCGTAAGTGCAACGCACACATCACAAAGTGGTTTCTCAGAATGATTCACTCTAGTTTTTATACGAAGATATTTCGTTTTCTACCGTTGGCCCCAAAGCCCTTGAAATGTCCACTTGCAAATTCCACAAAAAGATTGTTTCAAATCTGCTCTGTCTAAAGGAAGGTTCATCTCTGTGAGTTGAACACAGGCAGCCCAAAGAAGTTACTGAGAATTCTTCTGTCTAGCATTAGATGAAGAAATCCCGTTTCCAACGAAATCCTCAAAGAGGTCCAATTATCCACATGCAGACTTTACAAACACAGTGTTTCCAAACTGTTCTATGAAAAGAAAGGTTAAACTCTGTGAATGGAGTGCAAACATCACAAAGTGGTTTCTCAGACTGATTCACTCTATTTTTTATACGAAGATATTTCCTTTTCTTCCGTTGGCCCCAAAGCGCTTGAAATGTCCACTTGCAAATTCCACAAAAAGAGGGTTTCAAATCTGCTCTGTCTAAAGGAATGTTCATCTCTGTGAGTTGAACACACGCAACCCAAAGAAGTTACTGAGAATTCTTCTGTCTAGCATTAGATGAAGAAATCCCGTTTCCAACGAAATCCTCAAAGAGGTCCAAATATCCACATGCAGACCTTACAAACACAGTGTTTCCAAACTGTTCTATGAAAAAAAAGGTTAAACTCTGTGAGTGGAATGCACACATCAGAAAGTAGTTTCTCAGAATGATTCACTCTAGTTTTTATACGAAGTTATTTCCTTTTCTACCGTTGGCCCCAAAGCGCTTTAAATGTCCACTTGCAAATTCCACAAAAAGAGGGTTTCAAATCTGCTCTGTCTAAAGTAAAGTTCATCTCTGTGAGTCGAACACACGCAAACCAAAGAAGTTACTGAGAATTCTTCTGTTTAGCATTAGATGAAGAAATCCCGTTTCCAACGAAATCCTCAAAGAGGTCCATATATGAACATGCAGACTTTACAAACACAGTGTTTCCAAACTGTTCTGTGAAAAGAAAGGTTAAACTCTGTGAGTGGAGTGCACACATCACAAAGTGGTTTCTCAGACTGATTCTCTCTAGTTTTTATACGAAGATATTTCATTTTCTACCGTTGGCTCCAAAGCGCTTGAAATGTCCACTTGCACATTCCACAAAAAGAGGGTTTCATATCTGCTCTGTCTAAAGGAAGGTTGATCTCTCTGAGTTGAACTCACAAAACACAAATAAGTTTCTGAGAATTCTTCTGTCTAGCATTTGTTGAAGAAATACCGTTTCCAATGGAATCCTCAAAGTGGTCAAGTATCCCCTTGCAGAATTTAGAAACAGAGTGTTTCTAAACTGTTCTATGAATAGAAAGGTTAAACTCCGTAAGTGCAACGCACACATCACAAAGTGGTTTCTCAGAATGATTCACTCTAGTTTTTATACGAAGATATTTCCTTTTCTACCGTTGGCGCCAAAGCGCTTGAAATGTCCAGTTGCAAATTCCAGGAAAAGAGGGTTTCAAATCTGCTCTGTCTAAAGGAATGTTCATCTCTGTGAGTTGAACACAAGCAACCCAAAGAAGTTACTGAGAATTCTTCTGTCTAGCATTAGGTGAAGAAATCCTGTTTCCAACGAAATCCTCAAAGAGGTCCAAATATCCACGTGCAGACCTTACAAACACAGTGTTTCCAAACTGTTCTATGAAAAAAAAGGTTAAACTCTGTGAGTGGAACGCACACATCAGAAAGTAGTTTCTCAGAATGATTCACTCTAGTTTTTATACGAAGTTATTTCCTTTTCTTCCGTTGGCCCCAAAGCGCTTGAAATGTCCACTTGCAAATTCCACAAAAAGAGGGTTTCAAATCTGCTCTGTCTAAAGTAAAAGTTCATCTCTGTGAGTCGAACACACACAACCCAAAGAAGTTACTGAGAATTCTTCTGTCTAGCATTAGATGAAGAAATCCCGTTTCCAACGAAATCCTCAAAGAGGTCCAAATATCCACATGCAGACTTTACAAACACAGTGTTTCCAAACTGTTCTATGAAAAAAAGGTTAAACTGTGAGTGGAATGCACACATCACAAAGTGCTTTCTCAGACTGATTCACTCTAGTTTTTATACGAAGATATTTCCTTTTCTACCGTTGGCCCCAAAGCGCTTGAAATGTCCACTTGCAAATTCCACAAAAAGAGGGTTTCAAATCTGCTCTGTCTAAAGTAAAGTTCATCTCTGTGAGTCGAACACACACAACCCAAAGAACTTACTGAGAATTCTTCTGTTTAGCATTAGATGAAGAAATCCCATTTCCAACGAAATCCTCAAACAGGTCCATATATCCACATGCAGACTTTACAAACAGAGTGTTTCCAAACTGTTCTATGAAAAGAAAGGTTAAACTCTGTGAGTGGAATGGACACATCACAAAGTGGTTTCTCAGACTGATTCTCTCTAGTTTTTATACGAAGATATTTCATTTTCTACCGTTGGCTCCAAAGCGCTTGAAATGTCCACTTGCACATTCCACAAAAAGAGGGTTTCATATCTGCTCTGTCTAAAGGAAGGTTGATCTCTCTGAGTTGAACTCACAAAACCCAAATAAGTTACTGAGAATTCTTCTGTCTAGCATTTGTTGAAGAAATACCGTTTCCAAAGAAATCCTCAAAGTGGTCCAAATATCCACTTGCAGAATTTACAAACAGAGTGTTTCCAAACTGTTCTATGAATAGAAAGGTTAAGCTCTGTAAGTGGAATGCACACATCACAAAGTGGTTTCTCAGAATGATTCACTCTAGTTTTTATACGAAGATATTTCCTTTTCTACCGTTGGCCCCAAAGCGCATGAAATGTCCACTTGCAAATTCCACAAAAAGATAGTTTCAAATCTGCTCTGTCTAAAGGAAGATTCATCTCTGTGAGTTGAACACAAGCAACCCAAATAAGTTACTGAGAATTCTTCTGTCTAGCATTAGATGAAGAAATCCGGTTTCCAACGAAATCCTCAAAGAGGTCCAAATATCCACTAGCGGACTTTAGAAACAGAGTGTTTCCAAGCTGCTCTATGAAAAGAATGGTTAAACTCTGTGAGTGGAACGCAAACATCAGAAAGTGCTTTCTCAGAATGATTCTCTCTAGTTTTTATACGAATATTTTTCCTTTCCAAACGTTGGCCCCAAAGCGCTTGAAATTTCCACTTGCAAATTCCACAAAAAGAGGGTTTCAAATCTGCTCTGTCAAAAGGAAGGTTCAGCTCTGTGAGGTGAACACAAGAAACCCAAAGAAGTTCCTGAGAATTCTTCTGTCTGGAATTAGATGAAGAAATCCCGTTTCCAACGAAATCCTCAAAGAGGTCCAAATATCCACATGCAGACTTTACAAACACAGTGTTTCCAAACTGTTCTATGAAAAGAAAGGTTAAACTCGGTGAGTGGAACGCAAACATCAGAAAGTAGTTTCTCAGAATGATTCACTCTAGTTTTTATACGAAGATATTTCCTTTTCTACCGTTGGCCCCAAAGCGCTTGAAATGTCCACTTGCAAATTCCACAAAAAGAGGGTTTCAAATCTGCTCTGTCTAGAGGAATGTTCATCTCTGTGTGTTGAACACACGCAACCCAAAGAAGTTACTGAGAATTCTTCTGTCTAGCATTAGATGAAGAAATCCCGTTTCCAACGAAATCCTCAAAGAGGTCCAAATATCCACATGCAGACCTTACAAACACAGTGTTTCCAAACTGTTCTATGAAAAAAAAGGTTAAACTCCGTGAGTGGAACGCACACATCAGAAAGTAGTTTCTCAGAATGATTCACACTAGTTTTTATACGAAGTTATTTCCTTTTCTACCGTTGGCCCCAAAGCCCTTGAAATGTCCACTTGCAAATTCCAGAAAAAGAGGGTTTCAAATCTGCTCTGTCTAAAGTGAAGTTCATCTCTGTGAGTTGAACACAAGCAACCCAAAGAAGTTACTGAGAATTCTTCTGTCTAGCATTAGATGAAGAAATCCCGTTTCCAACGAAATCCTCAAAGAGGTCCAAATATCCACATGCAGACTTTACAAACACAGTGTTTCCAAACTGTTCTATGAAAAGAAAGTTTAAACTGTGAGTGGAATGCACACATCACAAAGTGCTTTCTCAGACTGATTCACTCTGGTTTTTATACGAAGATATTCCATTTTCTACCGTTGGCCCCAAAGCGCTTGAAATGTCCACTTGCAAATTCCACTAAAAGAGGGTTTCATATCTGCTCTGTCTAAAGGAAGGTTGATCTCTCTGAGTTGAACTCACAAAACCCAAATAAGTTACTGAGAATTCTTCTGTCTAGCATTTGTTGAAGAAATACCGTTCCCAACGAAATCTTCTAAGTCGTCCAAATATCCACTTGCAGAATTTAGAAACAGAGTGTTTCCAAACTGTTCTATGAATAGAAAGGTTAAACTCTGTAAGTGGAACGCACACATAACAAAGTGGTTTCTCAGAATGATTCACTCTAGTTTTTATACGAAGATATTTCCTTTTCTACCGTTGGCGCCAAAGCGCTTGAAATGTCCAGTTGCAAATTCCAGGAAAAGAGGGTTTCCAATCTGCTGTGTCTAAAGGAATGTTCATCTCTGTTAGTTGAACACACGCAACCCAAAGAAGTTACTGAGAATTCTTCTGTCTAGCATTAGATGAAGAAATCCTGTTTCCAACGAAATCCTCAAAGAGGTCCAAATATCCACATGCAGACCTTACAAACACAGTGTTTCCAAACTGTTCTATGAAAAAAAAGGTTAAACTCTGTGAGTGGAACGCACACATCAGAAAGTAGTTTCTCAGAATGATTCACTCTAGTTTTTATACGAAGTTATTTCCTTTTCTACCGTTGGCCCCAAAGCGCTTGAAATGTCCACATGCAAATTCCACAAAAAGAGGGTTTCAAATCTGCTCTGTCTAAAGTAAAGTTCATCTCTGTGAGTTGAACACAAGCAACCCAAAGAAGTTACTGAGAATTCTTCTGTCTAGCATTAGGTGAAGAAATCCCATTTCCAACGAAATCCTCAAAGAGGTCCAAATATCCACATGCAGACCTTACAAACACAGTGTTTCCAAACTGTTCTATGAAAAGAAAGGTTAAAGTCTGTGAGTGGAACGCACACATCAGAAAGTGGTTTCTCAGACTGATTCTCTCTAGTTTTTATACGAAGATATTTCCTTTTCTACCGTTGGCCCCAAAGCGCTTGAAATGTCCACTTGCAAATTCCACAAAAAGAGGGTTTCAAATCTGCTCTGTCTAAAGGAATGTTCATCTCTGTGAGTTGAACACAAGCAACCCAAAGAAGTTACTGAGAATTCTTCTGTCTAGCATTAGATGAAGAAATCCCGTTTCCAACGAAATCCTCAAAGAGGTCCATATATCCACATGCAGACTTTACAAACACAGTGTTTCCAAACTGTTCTATGAAAAGAAAGGTTAAACTCTGTGAGTGGAACGCACACATCAGAAAGTGGTTTCTCAGAATGATTCACTCTAGTTTTTATACCAAGATATTTCCTTTTCTACAGTTGGCCCCAAAGCGCTTGAAATGTCCAGTTGCAAATTCCAGGAAAAGAGGGTTTCAAATCTGCTCTGTCTCAAGGAATGTTCATCTCCGTGAGTTGAACACACGCAACCCAAAGAAGTTACTGAGAATTCTTCTGTCTAGCATTAGATGAAGAAATCCCGTTTCCAACGAAATCCTCAAAGAGGTCCAAATATCCACATGCAGACTTTACACAGTGTTTCCAAACTGTTCTATGAAAAAAAGGTTAAACTCTGTGAGTGGAATGCACACATCACAAAGTGGTTTCTCAGACTGATTCACTCTAGTTTTTATACGAAGATATTTCCTTTTCTTCCGTTGGCCCCAAAGCGCTTGAAATGTCCACTTGCAAATTCCACAAAAAGAGGGTTTCAAATCTGCTCTGTCTAAAGTAAAGTTCATCTCTGTGAGTCGAACACACACAACCCAAAGAAGTTACTGAGAATTCTTCTGTCTAGCATTAGATGAAGAAATCCCGTTTCCAACGAAATCCTCAAAGAGGTCCAAATATCCACATGCAGACTTTACAAACACAGTGTTTCCAAACTGTTCTATGAAAAAAAGGTTAAACTGTGAGTGGAATGCACACATCACAATGTGCTTTCTCAGACTGATTCACTCTAGTTTTTATACGAAGATATTTCCTTTTCTACAGTTGGCCCCAAAGCGCTTGAAATGTCCACTTGCAAATTCCACAAAAAGAGGGTTTCAAATCTGCTCTGTCTAAAGTAAAGTTCATCTCTGTGAGTCGAACACACACAACCCAAAGAAGTTACTGAGAATTCTTCTGTTTAGCATTAGATGAAGAAATCCAATTTCCAACGAAATCCTCAAACAGGTCGATATATCCACATGCAGACTTTACAAACAGGGTGTTTCCAAACTGTTCTATGAAAAGAAAGGTTAAACTCTGTGAGTGGAATGGACACATCACAAAGTGGTTTCTCAGACTGATTCTCTCTAGTTTTTATACGAAGATATTTCCTTTTCTACCGTTGGCCCCAAAGCGCTTGAAATGTCCACTTGCACATTCCACAAAAAGAGGGTTTCATATCTGCTCTGTCTAAAGGAAGGTTGATCTCTCTGAGTTGAACTCACAAAACCCAAATAAGTTACTGAGAATTCTTCTGTCTAGCATTTGTTGAAGAAATACCGTTTCCAACGAAATCCTCTAAGTGGTCAAATATCCACTTGCAGAATTTAGAAACAGAGTGTTTCCAAACTGTTCTATGAATAGAAAGGTTAAACTCCGTAAGTGCAACGCACACATCACAAAGTGGTTTCTCAGAATGATTCACTCTAGTTTTTATACGAAGATATTTCGTTTTCTACCGTTGGCCCCAAAGCCCTTGAAATGTCCACTTGCAAATTCCACAAAAAGATTGTTTCAAATCTGCTCTGTCTAAAGGAAGGTTCATCTCTGTGAGTTGAACACAGGCAGCCCAAAGAAGTTACTGAGAATTCTTCTGTCTAGCATTAGATGAAGAAATCCCGTTTCCAACGAAATCCTCAAAGAGGTCCAATTATCCACATGCAGACTTTACAAACACAGTGTTTCCAAACTGTTCTATGAAAAGAAAGGTTAAACTCTGTGAGTGGAGTGCAAACATCACAAAGTGGTTTCTCAGACTGATTCACTCTATTTTTTATACGAAGATATTTCCTTTTCTTCCGTTGGCCCCAAAGCGCTTGAAATGTCCACTTGCAAATTCCACAAAAAGAGGGTTTCAAATCTGCTCTGTCTAAAGGAATGTTCATCTCTGTGAGTTGAACACACGCAACCCAAAGAAGTTACTGAGAATTCTTCTGTCTAGCATTAGATGAAGAAATCCCGTTTCCAACGAAATCCTCAAAGAGGTCCAAATATCCACATGCAGACCTTACAAACACAGTGTTTCCAAACTGTTCTATGAAAAAAAAGGTTAAACTCTGTGAGTGGAATGCACACATCAGAAAGTAGTTTCTCAGAATGATTCACTCTAGTTTTTATACGAAGTTATTTCCTTTTCTACCGTTGGCCCCAAAGCGCTTTAAATGTCCACTTGCAAATTCCACAAAAAGAGGGTTTCAAATCTGCTCTGTCTAAAGTAAAGTTCATCTCTGTGAGTCGAACACACGCAAACCAAAGAAGTTACTGAGAATTCTTCTGTTTAGCATTAGATGAAGAAATCCCATTTCCAACGAAATCCTCAAAGAGGTCCATATATGAACATGCAGACTTTACAAACACAGTGTTTCCAAACTGTTCTGTGAAAAGAAAGGTTAAACTCTGTGAGTAGAGTGCACACATCACAAAGTGGTTTCTCAGACTGATTCTCTCTAGTTTTTATACGAAGATATTTCATTTTCTACCGTTGGCTCCAAAGCGCTTGAAATGTCCACTTGCACATTCCACAAAAAGAGGGTTTCATATCTGCTCTGTCTAAAGGAAGGTTGAGCTCTCTGAGTTGAACTCACAAAACACAAATAAGTTTCTGAGAATTCTTCTGTCTAGCATTTGTTGAAGAAATACCGTTTCCAATGGAATCCTCAAAGTGGTCAAGTATCCCCTTGCAGAATTTAGAAACAGAGTGTTTCTAAACTGTTCTATGAATAGAAAGGTTAAACTCCGTAAGTGCAACGCACACATCACAAAGTGGTTTCTCAGAATGATTCACTCTAGTTTTTATACGAAGATATTTCCTTTTCTACCGTTGGCGCCAAAGCGCTTGAAATGTCCAGTTGCAAATTCCAGGAAAAGAGGGTTTCAAATCTGCTCTGTCTAAAGGAATGTTCATCTCTGTGAGTTGAACACAAGCAACCCAAAGAAGTTACTGAGAATTCTTCTGTCTAGCATTAGGTGAAGAAATCCTGTTTCCAACGAAATCCTCAAAGAGGTCCAAATATCCACGTGCAGACCTTACAAACACAGTGTTTCCAAACTGTTCTATGAAAAAAAAGGTTAAACTCTGTGAGTGGAACGCACACATCAGAAAGTAGTTTCTCAGAATGATTCACTCTAGTTTTTATACGAAGTTATTTCCTTTTCTACCGTTGGCCCCAAAGCGCTTGAAATGTCCACATGCAAATTCCACAAAAAGAGGGTTTCAAATCTGCTCTGTCTAAAGTAAAGTTCATCTCTGTGAGTTGAACACAAGCAACCCAAAGAAGTTACTGAGAATTCTTCTGTCTAGCATTAGGTGAAGAAATCCCATTTCCAACGAAATCCTCAAAGAGGTCCAAATATCCACATGCAGACCTTACAAACACAGTGTTTCCAAACTGTTCTATGAAAAGAAAGGTTAAACTCTGTGAGTGGAACGCACACATCAGAAAGTGGTTTCTCAGAATGATTCACTCTAGTTTTTATACGAAGATATTTCCTTTTCTACAGTTGGCCCCAAAGCGCTTGAAATGTCCAGTTGCAAATTCCAGGAAAAGAGGGTTTCAAATCTGCTCTGTCTCAAGGAATGTTCATCTCTGTGAGTTGAACACACGCAACCCAAAGAAGTTACTGAGAATTCTTCTGTCTAGCATTAGATGAAGAAATCCCGTTTCCAACGAAATCCTCAAAGAGGTCCAAATATCCACATGCAGACTTTACAAACACAGTGTTTCCAAACTGTTCTATGAAAAAAAGGTTAAACTGTGAGTGGAATGCACACATCACAAGGTGCTTTCTCAGACTGATTCACTCTAGTTTTTATACGAAGATATTTCCTTTTCTACCGTTGGCCCCAAAGCGCTTGAAATGTCCACTTGCAAATTCCACAAAAAGAGGGTTTCAAATCTGCTCTGTCTAAAGTAAAGTTCATCTCTGTGAGTCGAACACACACAACCCAAAGAAGTTACTGAGAATTCTTCTGTTTAGCATTAGATGAAGAAATCCCATTTCCAACGAAATCCTCAAACAGGTCCATATATCCACATGCAGACTTTACAAACAGAGTGTTTCCAAACTGTTCTATGAAAAGAAAGGTTAAACTCTGTGAGTGGAATGGACACATCACAAATTGGATTCTCAGACTGATTCTCTCTAGTTTTTATACGAAGATATTTCATTTTCTACCGTTGGCTCCAAAGCGCTTGAAATGTCCACTTGCACATTCCACAAAAAGAGGGTTTCATATCTGCTCTGTCTAAAGGAAGGTTGATCTCTCTGAGTTGAACTCACAAAACCCAAATAAGTTTCTGAGAATTCTTCTGTCTAGCATTTGTTGAAGAAATACCGTTTCCAATGAAATCCACAAAGTGGTCAAATATCAACTTGCAGAATTTAGAAAGAGTGTTTCCAAACTGTTCTATGAATAGAAAGGTTAAACTCCGTAAGTGCAACGCACACATCACAAAGTGGTTTCTCAGAATGATTCACTCTAGTTTTTATACGAAGATATTTCGTTTTCTACCGTTGGCCCCAAAGCCCTTGAAATGTCCACTTGCAAATTCCACCAAAAGATTGTTTCAAATCTGCTCTGTCTAAAGGAAGGTTCATCTCTGTGAGTTGAACACAGGCAAACCAAAGAAGTTACTGAGAATTCTTCTGTCTAGCATTAGATGAAGAAATCCCGTTTCCAACGAAATCCTCAAAGAGGTCCAAATATCCACATGCAGACTTTACACAGTGTTTCCAAACTGTTCTATGAAAAAAAGGTTAAACTCTGTGAGTGGAATGCACACATCACAAAGTGGTTTCTCAGACTGATTCACTCTAGTTTTTATGCGAAGATATTTCATTTTCTACCGTTGGCTCCAAAGCGCTTGAAATGTCCACTTGCACATTCCACAAAAAGAGGGTTTCATATCTGCTCTGTCTAAAGGAAGGTTGATCTCTCTGAGTTGAACTCACAAAACCCAAATAAGTTACTGAGAATTCTTCTGTCTAGCATTTGTTGAAGAAATACCGTTCCCAACGAAATCTTCTAAGTCCTCCAAATATCCACTTGCAGAATTTACAAACAGAGTGTTTCCAAACTGTTCTATGAATAGAAAGGTTAAACTCTGTAAGTGGAACGCACACATCACAAAGTGGTTTCTCAGAATGATTCACTCTAGTTTTTATACAAAGATATTTCCTTTTCTACCGTTGGCCCCAAAGCCCTTGAAATGTCCACTTGCAAATTCCGCAAAAAGATTGTTTCAAATCTGCTCTGTCTAAAGGAAGGTTCATCTCTGTGAGTTGAACACAGGCAACCCAAAGAAGTTACTGAGAATTCTTCTGTCTAGCATTAGATGAAGAAATCCCATTTCCAACGAAATCCTCAAAGAGGTTCATATATCCACATGCAGACTTTACAAACACAGTGTTTCCAAACTGTTCTATGAAAAGAAAGGTTAAACTCTGTGAGTGGAATGCACACATCACAAAGTGGTTTCTCAGACTGATTCTGTCTAGTTTTTATACGAAAATATTCCATTTTCTACCGTTGGCCCCAAAGCGCTTGAAATGTCCCCTTGCAAATTCCACAAAAAGAGGGTTTCATATCTGCTCTGTCTAAAGGAAGGTTGATCTCTCTGAGTTGAACTCACAAAACCCAAATAAGTTACTGAGAATTCTTCTGTCTAGCATTTGTTGAAGAAATACCGTTTCCAACGAAATCCTCAAAGTGGTCCAAATATCCACTTGCAGAATTTACAAACAGAGTGTTTCCAAACTGTTCTATGAATAGAAAGGTTAAACTCTGTAAGTGGAATGCACACATCACAAAGTGGTTTCTCAGAATGATTCACTCTAGTTTTTATACGAAGATATTTCCTTTTCTACCGTTGGCCCCAAAGCGCATGAAATGTCCACTTGCAAATTCCACAAAAAGATTGTTTCAAATCTGCTCTGTCTAAAGGAAGGTTCATCTCTGTGAGTTGAACACAGGCAACCCAAATAAGTTACTGAGAATTCTTCTGTCTAGCATTAGATGAAGAAATCCCGTTTCCAACGAAATCCTCAAAGAGGTCCAAATATCCACTAGCGGACTTTAGAAACAGAGTGTTTCCAAGCTGCTCTATGAAAAGAATGGTTAAACTCTGTGAGTGGAACGCACACATCACAAAGTGCTTTCTCAGAATGATTCTCTCTAGTTTTTATACGAATATTTTTCCTTTCCAAACGTTGGCCCCAAAGCGCTTGAAATTTCCACTTGCAAATTCCACAAAAAGAGGGTTTCAAATCTGCTCTGTCAAAAGGAAGGTTCAGCTCCGTGAGGTGAACAAAAGAAACCCAAAGAAGTTCCTGAGAATTCTTCTGTCTGGAATTAGATGAAGAAATCCCGTTTCCAACGAAATCCTCAAAGAGGTCCAAATATCCACATGCAGACTTTACAAACACAGTGTTTCCAAACTGTTCTATGAAAAGAAAGGTTAAACTCTGTGAGTGGAACGCAAACATCAGAAAGAAGTTTCTCAGAATGATTCACTCTAGTTTTTATACGAAGATATTTCCTTTTCTACCGTTGGCCCCAAAGCGCTTGAAATGTCCACTTGCAAATTCCACAAAAAGAGGGTTTCAAATCTGCTCTGTCTAAAGTAAAGTTCATCTCTGTGAGTCGAACACACGCAAACCAAAGAAGTTACTGAGAATTCTTCTGTTTAGCATTAGATGAAGAAATCCCGTTTCCAACGAAATCCTCAAAGAGGTCCATATATGAACATGCAGACTTTACAAACACAGTGTTTCCAAACTGTTCTGTGAAAAGAAAGGTTAAACTCTGTGAGTGGAGTGCACACATCACAAAGTGGTTTCTCAGACTGATTCTCTCTAGTTTTTATATGAAGATATTTCATTTTCTACCGTTGGCTCCAAAGCGCTTGAAATGTCCACTTGCACATTCCACAAAAAGAGGGTTTCATATCTGCTCTGTCTAAAGGAAGGTTGATCTCTCTGAGTTGAACTCACAAAACCCAAATAAGTTTCTGAGAATTCTTCTGTCTAGCATTTGTTGAAGAAATACCGTTTCCAATGGAATCCTCAAAGTGGTCAAGTATCCACTTGCAGAATTTAGAAACAGAGTGTTTCTAAACTGTTCTATGAATAGAAAGGTTAAACTCCGTAAGTGCAACGCACACATCACAAAGTGGTTTCTCAGAATGATTCACTCTAGTTTTTATACGAAGATATTTCCTTTTCTACCGTTGGAGCCAAAGCGCTTGACATGTCCAGTTGCAAATTCCAGGAAAAGAGGGTTTCAAATCTGCTCTGTCTAAAGGAATGTTCATCTCTGTGAGTTGAACACACGCAACCCAAAGAAGTTACTGAGAATTCTTCTGTCTAGCATTAGATGAAGAAATCCTGTTTCCAACGAAATCCTCAAAGAGGTCCAAATATCCACGTGCAGACCTTACAAACACAGTGTTTCCAAACTGTTCTATGAAAAAAAAGGTTAAACTCTGTGAGTGGAACGCACACATCCGAAAGTAGTTTCTCAGAATGATTCACTCTAGTTTTTTTACGAAGTTATTTCCTTTTCTACCGTTGGCCCCAAAGCGCTTGAAATGTCCACATGCAAATTCCACAAAAAGAGGGTTTCAAATCTGCTCTGTCTAAAGTAAAGTTCATCTCTGTGAGTTGAACACAAGCAACCCAAAGAAGTTACTGAGAATTCTTCTGTCTAGCATTAGGTGAAGAAATCCCATTTCCAACGAAATCCTCAAAGAGGTCCAAATATCCACATGCAGACCTTACAAACACAGTGTTTACAAACTGTTCTATGAAAAGAAAGGTTAAAGTCTGTGAGTGGAACGCACACATCAGAAAGTGGTTTCTCAGACTGATTCTCTCTAGTTTTTATACGAAGATATTTCCTTTTCTACCGTTGGCCCCAAAGCGCTTGAAATGTCCACTTGCACATTCCACAAAAAGAGGGTTTCAAATCTGCTCTGTCTAAAGGAATGTTCATCTCTGAGTTGAACACAAGCAACCCAAAGAAGTTACTGAGAATTCTTCTGTCTAGCATTAGATGAAGAAATCCCATTTCCAACGAAATCCTCAAAGAGGACCATATATCCACATGCAGACTTTACAAACACAGTGTTTCCAAACTGTTCTATGAAAGGAAAGGTTAAACTCTGTGAGTGGAACGCACACATCAGAAAGTGGTCTCTCAGAATGATTCACTCTAGTTTTTATACGAAGATATTTCCTTTTCCACAGTTGGCCCCAAAGCGCTTGAAATGTCCAGTTGCAAATTCCAGTAAAAGAGGGTTTCAAATCTGCTCTGTCTCAAGGAATGTTCATCTCTGTGAGTTGAACACACGCAACCCAAAGAAGTTACTGACAATTCTTCTGTCTAGCATTAGATGAAGAAATCCCGTTTCCAACGAAATCCTCAAAGAGGTCCAAATATCCACATGCAGACTTTACACAGTGTTTCCAAACTGTTCTATGAAAAAAAGGTTAAACTCTGTGAGTGGAATGCACACATCACAAAGTGGTTTCTCAGACTGATTCACTCTAGTTTTTATACGAAGATATTTCCTTTTCTTCCGTTGGCCCCAAAGCGCTTGAAATGTCCACTTGCAAATTCCACAAAAAGAGGGTTTCAAATCTGCTCTGTCTAAAGTAAAGTTCATCTCTGTGAGTCGAACACACACAACCCAAAGAAGTTAGTGAGAATTCTTCTGTCTAGCATTAGATGAAGAAATCCCGTTTCCAACGAAATCCTCAAAGAGGTCCAAATATCCACATGCAGACTTTACAAACACAGTGTTTCCAAACTGTTCTACGAAAAAAAGGTTAAACTGTGAGTGGAATGCACACATCACAAAGTGCTTTCTCAGACTGATTCACTCTAGTTTTTATACGAAGATATTTCCTTTTCTACCGTTGGCCCCAAAGCGCTTGAAATGTCCACTTGCAAATTCCACAAAAAGAGGGTTTCAAATCTGCTCTGTCTAAAGTAAAGTTCATCTCTGTGAGTCGAACACACACAACCCAAAGAAGTTACTGAGAATTCTTCTGTTTAGCATTAGATGAAGAAATCCCATTTCCAACGAAATCCTCAAACAGGTCCATATATCCACATGCAGACTTTACAAACAGAGTGTTTCCAAACTGTTCTATGAAAAGAAAGGTTAAACTCTGTGAGTGGAATGGACACATCACAAAGTGGTTTCTCAGACTGATTCTCTCTAGTTTTTATACGAAGATATTTCATTTTCTACCGTTGGCTCCAAAGCGCTTGAAATGTCCACTTGCACATTCCACAAAAAGAGGGTTTCATATCTGCTCTGTCTAAAGGAAGGTTGATCTCTCTGAGTTGAACTCACAAAACCCAAATAAGTTTCTGAGAATTCTTCTGTCTAGCATTTGTTGAAGAAATACCGTTTCCAATGAAATCCTCAAAGTGGTCAAATATCAACTTGCAGAATTTAGAAACAGAGTGTTTCCAAACTGTTCTATGAATAGAAAGGTTAAACTCCGTAAGTGCAACGCACACATCACAAAGTGGTTTCTCAGAATGATTCACTCTAGTTTTTATACGAAGATATTTCCTTTTCTACCGTTGGCCCCAAAGCCCTTGAAATGTCCACTTGCAAATTCCACAAAAAGATTGTTTCAAATCTGCTCTGTCTAAAGGAAGGTTCATCTCTGTGAGTTGAACACAGGCAAACCAAAGAAGTTACTGAGAATTCTTCTGTCTAGCATTAGATGAAGAAATCCCGTTTCCAACGAAATCCTCAAAGAGGTCCAAATATCCACATGCAGACTTTACACAGTGTTTCCAAACTGTTCTATGAAAAAAAGGTTAAACTCTGTGAGTGGAATGCACACATCACAAAGTGGTTTCTCAGACTGATTCACTCTAGTTTTTATACGATGTTATTTCCTTTTCTACCGTTGGCCCCAAAGCGCTTGAAATGTCCACTTGCAAATTCCACAAAAAGAGGGTTTCAAATCTGCTCTGTCTAAAGTAAAGTTCATCTCTGTGAGTCGAACACACGCAAACCAAAGCAGTTACTGAGAATTCTTCTGTTTAGCATTAGATGAAGAAATCCCGTTTCCAACGAAATCCTCAAAGAGGTCCATATATGAACATGCAGACTTTACAAACACAGTGTTTCCAAACTGTTCTATGAAAAGAAAGGTTAAACTCTGTGAGTGGAGTGCACACATCACAAAGTGGTTTCTCAGACTGATTCTCTCTAGTTTTTATACGAAGATATTTCATTTTCTACCGTTGGCTCCAAAGCGCTTGAAATGTCCACTTGCACATTCCACAAAAAGAGGGTTTCATATCTGCTCTGTCTAAAGGAAGGTTGATCTCTCTGAGTTGAACTCACAAAACCCAAATAAGTTTCTGAGAATTCTTCTGTCTAGCATTTGTTGAAGAAATACCGTTTCCAATGGAATCCTCAAAGTGGTCAAGTATCCACTTGCAGAATTTAGAAACAGAGTGTTTCTAAACTGTTCTATGAATAGAAAGGTTAAACTCCGTAAGTGCAACGCACACATCACAAAGTGGTTTCTCAGAATGATTCACTCTAGTTTTTATACGAAGATATTTCCTTTTCTACCGTTGGCGCCAAAGCGCTTGAAATGTCCAGTTGCAAATTCCAGGAAAAGAGGGTTTCAAATCTGCTCTGTCTAAAGGAATGTTCATCTCTGTGAGTTGAACACACGCAACCCAAAGAAGTTACTGAGAATTCTTCTGTCTAGCATTAGATGAAGAAATCCCGTTTCCAACGAAATCCTCAAAGAGGTCCAAATATCCACGTGCAGACCTTACAAACACAGTGTTTCCAAACTGTTCTATGAAAAAAAAGGTTAAACTCTGTGAGTGGAACGCACACATCAGAAAGTAGTTTCTCAGAATGATTCACTCTAGTTTTTATACGAAGTTATTTCCTTTTCTACCGTTGGCCCCAAAGCGCTTGAAATGTCCACATGCAAATTCCACAAAAAGAGGGTTTCAAATCTGCTCTGTCTAAAGTAAAGTTCATCTCTGTGAGTTGAACACAAGCAACCCAAAGAAGTTACTGAGAATTCTTCTGTCTAGCATTAGGTGAAGAAATCCCATTTCCAACGAAATCCTCAAAGAGGTCCAAATATCCACATGCAGACCTTACAAACACAGTGTTTCCAAACTGTTCTATGAAAAGAAAGGTTAAAGTCTGTGAGTGGAACGCACACATCAGAAAGTGGTTTCTCAGACTGATTCTCTCTAGTTTTTATACGAAGATATTTCCTTTTCTACCGTTGGCCCCAAAGCGCTTGAAATGTCCAATTGCACATTCCACAAAAAGAGGGTTTCAAATCTGCTCTGTCTAAAGGAATGTTCACCTCTGAGTTGAACACAAGCAACCCAAAGAAGTTACTGAGAATTCTTCTGTCTAGCATTAGATGAAGAAATCCCATTTCCAACGAAATCCTCAAAGAGGTCCATATATCCACATGCAGACTTTACAAACACAGTGTTTCCAAACTGTTCTATGAAAAGAAAGGTTAAACTCTGTGAGTGGAACGCACACATCAGAAAGTGGTTTCTCAGAATGATTCACTCTAGTTTTTATACGAAGATATTTCCTTTTCTACAGTTGGCCCCAAAGCGCTAGAAATGTCCAGTTGCAAATTCCAGGAAAAGAGGGTTTCAAATCTGCTCTGTCTCAAGGAATGTTCATCTCTGTGAGTTGAACACACGCAACCCAAAGAAGTTACTGAGAATTCTTCTGTCTAGCATTAGATGAAGAAATCCCGTTTCCAACGAAATCCTCAAAGAGGTCCAAATATCCACATGCAGACTTTACAAACACAGTGTTTCCAAACTGTTCTATGAAAAAAAGGTTAAACTCTGTGAGTGGAATGCACACACCACAAAGTGGTTTCTCAGACTGATTCACTCTAGTTTTTATACGAAGATATTTCCTTTTCTTCCGTTGGCCCCAAAGCGCTTGAAATGTCCACTTGCAAATTCCACAAAAAGAGGGTTTCAAATCTGTTCTGTCTAAAGTAATGTTCATCTCTGTGAGTCGAACACACACAACCCAAAGAAGTTACTGAGAATTCTTCTGTCTAGCATTAGATGAAGAAATCCCGTTTCCAACGAAATCCTCAAAGAGGTCCAAATATCCACATGCAGACTTTACAAACACAGTGTTTCCAAACTGTTCTATGAAAAAAAGGTTAAACTGTGAGTGGAATGCACACATCACAAAGTGCTTTCTCAGACTGATTCACTCTAGTTTTTATACGAAGATATTTCCTTTTCTACCGTTGGCCCCAAAGCGCTTGAAATGTCCACTTGCAAATTCCACAAAAAGAGGGTTTCAAATCTGCTCTGTCTAAAGTAAAGTTCATCTCTGTGAGTCGAACACACACAACCCAAAGAAGTTACTGAGAATTCTTCTGTTTAGCATTAGATGAAGAAATCCCATTTCCAACGAAATCCTCAAACAGGTCCATATATCCACATGCAGACTTTACAAACAGAGTGTTTCCAAACTGTTCTATGAAAAGAAAGGTTAAACTCTGTGAGTGGAATGGACACATCACAAAGTGGTTTCTCAGACTGATTCTCTCTAGTTTTTATACGAAGATATTTCATTTTCTACCGTTGGCTCCAAAGCGCTTGAAATGTCCACTTGCACATTCCACAAAAAGAGGGTTTCATATCTGCTCTGTCTAAAGGAAGGTTGATGTCTCTGAGTTGAACTCACAAAACCCAAATAAGTTTCTGATAATTCTTCTGTCTAGCATTTGTTGAAGAAATACCGTTTCCAATGGAATCCTCAAAGTGGTCAAGTATCCACTTGCAGAATTTAGAAACAGAGTGTTTCTAAACTGTTCTATGAATAGAAAGGTTAAACTCCGTAAGTGCAACGCACACATCACAAAGTGGTTTCTCAGAATGATTCACTCTAGTTTTTATACGAAGATATTTCCTTTTCTACCGTTGGCGCCAAAGCGCTTGAAATGTCCAGTTGCAAATTCCAGGAAAAGAGGGTTTCAAATCTGCTCTGTCTAAAGGAATGTTCATCTCTGTGAGTTGAACACACGCAACCCAAAGAAGTTACTGAGAATTCTTCTGTCTAGCATTAGATGAAGAAATCCTGTTTCCAAAGAAATCCTCAAAGAGGTCCAAATATCCACGTGCAGACCTTACAAACACAGTGTTTCCAAACTGTTCTATGAAAAAAAAGGTTAAACTCTGTGAGTGGAACGCACACATCAGAAAGTAGTTTCTCAGAATGATTCACTCTAGTTTTTATACGAAGTTATTTCCTTTTCTACCGTTGGCCCCAAAGCGCTTGAAATCTCCACATGCAAATTCCACAAAAAGAGGGTTTCAAATCTGCTCTGTCTAAAGTAAAGTTCATCTCTGTGAGTTGAACACAAGCAACCCAAAGAAGTTACTGAGAATTCTTCTGTCTAGCATTAGGTGAAGAAATCCCATTTCCAACGAAATCCTCAAAGAGGTCCAAATATCCACATGCAGACCTTACAAACACAGTGTTTCCAAACTGTTCTATGAAAAGAAAGGTTAAAGTCTGTGAGTGGAACGCACACATCAGAAAGTGGTTTCTCAGACTGATTCTCTCTAGTTTTTATACGAAAATATTTCCTTTTCTACCGTTGGCCCCAAAGCGCTTGAAATGTCCAATTGCACATTCCACAAAAAGAGGGTTTCAAATCTGCTCTGTCTAAAGGAATGTTCACCTCTGAGTTGAACACAAGCAACCCAAAGAAGTTACTGAGAATTCTTCTGTCTAGCATTAGATGAAGAAATCCCATTTCCAACGAAATCCTCAAAGAGGTCCATATATCCACATGCAGACTTTACAAACACAGTGTTTCCAAACTGTTCTATGAAAAGAAAGGTTAAACTCTGTGAGTGGAACGCACACATCAGAAAGTGGTTTCTCAGAATGATTCACTCTAGTTTTTATACGAAGATATTTCCTTTTCTACAGTTGGCCCCAAAGCGCTAGAAATGTCCAGTTGCAAATTCCAGGAAAAGAGGGTTTCAAATCTGCTCTGTCTCAAGGAATGTTCATCTCTGTGAGTTGAACACACGCAACCCAAAGAAGTTACTGAGAATTCTTCTGTCTAGCATTAGATGAAGAAATCCCGTTTCCAACGAAATCCTCAAAGAGGTCCAAATATCCACATGCAGACTTTACACAGTGTTTCCAAACTGTTCTATGAAAAAAAGGTTAAACTCTGTGAGTGGAATGCACACATCACAAAGTGGTTTCTCAGACTGATTCACTCTAGTTTTCATACGAAGATATTTCCTTTTCTTCCGTTGGCCCCAAAGCGCTTGAAATGTCCACTTGCAAATTCCACAAAAAGAGGGTTTCAAATCTGTTCTGTCTAAAGTAAAGTTCATCTCTGTGAGTCGAACACACACAACCCAAAGAAGTTACTGAGAATTCTTCTGTCTAGCATTAGATGAAGAAATCCCGTTTCCAACGAAATCCTCAAAGAGGTCCAAATATCCACATGCAGACTTTACAAACACAGTGTTTCCAAACTGTTCTATGAAAAAAAGGTTAAACTGTGAGTGGAATGCACACATCACAAAGTGCTTTCTCAGACTGATTCACTCTAGTTTTTATACGAAGATATTTCCTTTTCTACCGTTGGCCCCAAAGCGCTTGAAATGTCCACTTGCAAATTCCACAAAAAGAGGGTTTCAAATCTGCTCTGTCTAAAGTAAAGTTCATCTCTGTGAGTCGAACACACACAACCCAAAGAAGTTACTGAGAATTCTTCTGTTTAGCATTAGATGAAGAAATCCCATTTCCAACGAAATCCTCAAACAGGTCCATATATCCACATGCAGACTTTACAAACAGAGTGTTTCCAAACTGTTCTATGAAAAGAAAGGTTAAACTCTGTGAGTGGAATGGACACATCAGAAAGTGGTTTCTCAGACTGATTCTCTCTAGTTTTTATACGAAGATATTTCATTTTCTACCGTTGGCTCCAAAGCGCTTGAAATGTCCACTTGCACATTCCACAAAAAGAGGGTTTCATATCTGCTCTGTCTAAAGGAAGGTTGATCTCTCTGAGTTGAACTCACAAAACCCAAATAAGTTTCTGAGAATTCTTCTGTCTAGCATTTGTTGAAGAAATACCGTTTCCAATGAAATCCTCAAAGTGGTCAAATATCAACTTGCAGAATTTAGAAACAGAGTGTTTCCAAACTGTTCTATGAATAGAAAGGTTAAACTCCGTAAGTGCAACGCACACATCACAAAGTGGTTTCTCAGAATGATTCACTCTAGTTTTTATACGAAGATATTTCCTTTTCTACCGTTGGCCCCAAAGCCCTTGAAATGTCCACTTGCAAATTCCACAAAAAGATTGTTTCAAATCTGCTCTGTCTAAAGGAAGGTTCATCTCTGTGAGTTGAACACAGGCAAACCAAAGAAGTTACTGAGAATTCTTCTGTCTAGCATTAGATGAAGAAATCCCGTTTCCAACGAAATCCTCAAAGAGGTCCAAATATCCACATGCAGACTTTACACAGTGTTTCCAAACTGTTCTATGAAAAAAAGGTTAAACTCTGTGAGTGGAATGCACACATCACAAAGTGGTTTCTCAGACTGATTCACTCTAGTTTTTATACGAAGTTATTTCCTTTTCTACCGTTGGCCCCAAAGCGCTTGAAATGTCCACATGCAAATTCCACAAAAAGAGGGTTTCAAATCTGCTCTGTCTAAAGTAAAGTTCATCTCTGTGAGTTGAACACAAGCAACCCAAAGAAGTTACTGAGAATTCTTCTGTCTAGCATTAGGTGAAGAAATCCCATTTCCAACGAAATCCTCAAAGAGGTCCAAATATCCACATGCAGACCTTACAAACACAGTGTTTCCAAACTGTTCTATGAAAAGAAAGGTTAAAGTCTGTGAGTGGAACGCACACATCAGAAAGTGGTTTCTCAGACTGATTCTCTCTAGTTTTTATACGAAGATATTTCCTTTTCTACCGTTGGCGCCAAAGCGCTTGAAATGTCCACTTGCACATTCCACACAAAGAGGGTTTCAAATCTGCTCTGTGTAAAGGAATGTTCACCTCTGAGTTGAACACAAGCAACCCAAAGAAGTTACTGAGAATTCTTCTGTCTAGCATTAGATGAAGAAATCCCATTTCCAACGAAATCCTCAAAGAGGTCCATATATCCACATGCAGACTTTACAAACACAGTGTTTCCAAACTGTTCTATGAAAAGAAAGGTTAAACTCTGTGAGTGGAACGCACACATCAGAAAGTGGTTTCTCAGAATGATTCACTCTAGTTTTTATACGAAGATATTTCCTTTTCTACCGTTGGCCCCAAAGCGCTTGAATTGTCCACTTGCAAATTCCAGGAAAAGAGGGTTTCAAATCTGCTCTGTCTCAAGGAATGTTCATCTCTGTGAGTTGAACACACGCAACCCAAAGAAGTTACTGAGAATTCTTCTGTCTAGCATTAGATGAAGAAATCCCGTTTCCAACGAAATCCTCAAAGAGGTCCAAATATCCACATGCAGACCTTACAAACACAGTGTTTCCAAACTGTTCTATGAAAAAAAGGTTAAACTCTGTGAGTGGAATGCACACATCAAAAAGTGGTTTCTCAGACTGATTCACTCTAGTTTTTATAAGAAGATATTTCCTTTTCTTCCGTTGGCCCCAAAGCGCTTGAAATGTCCACTTGCAAATTCCACAAAAAGAGGGTTTCAAATCTGCTCTGTCTAAAGTAAAGTTCATCTCTGTGAGTCGAACACACACAACCCAAAGAAGTTACTGAGAATTCTTCTGTCTAGCATTAGATGAAGAAATCCCGTTTCCAACGAAATCCTCAAAGAGGTCCAAATATCCACATGCAGACTTTACAAACACAGTGTTTCCAAACTGTTCTATGAAAAAAAGGTTAAACTGTGAGTGGAATGCACACATCACAAAGTGCTTTCTCAGACTGATTCACTCTAGTTTTTATACGAAGATATTTCCTTTTCTACCGTTGGCCCCAAAGCGCTTGAAATGTCCACTTGCAAATTCCACAAAAAGAGGGTTTCAAATCTGCTCTGTCTAAAGTAAAGTTCATCTCTGTGAGTCGAACACACACAACCCAAAGAAGTTACTGAGAATTCTTCTGTTTAGCATTAGATGAAGAAATCCCATTTCCAACGAAATCCTCAAACAGGTCCATATATCCACATGCAGACTTTACAAACAGAGTGTTTCCAAACTGTTCTATGAAAAGAAAGGTTAAACTCTGTGAGTGGAATGGACACATCACAAAGTGGTTTCTCAGACTGATTCTCTCTAGTTTTTATACGAAGATATTTCATTTTCTACCGTTGGCTCCAAAGCGCTTGAAATGTCCACTTGCACATTCCACAAAAAGAGGGTTTCATATCTGCTCTGTCTAAAGGAAGGTTGATCTCTCTGAGTTGAACTCACAAAACCCAAATAAGTTTCTGAGAATTCTTCTGTCTAGCATTTGTTGAAGAAATACCGTTTCCAATGAAATCCTCAAAGTGGTCAAATATCAACTTGCAGAATTTAGAAACAGAGTGTTTCCAAACTGTTCTATGAATAGAAAGGTTAAACTCCGTAAGTGCAACGCACACATCACAAAGTGGTTTCTCAGAATGATTCACTCTAGTTTTTATACGAAGATATTTCCTTTTCTACCGTTGGCCCCAAAGCCCTTGAAATGTCCACTTGCAAATTCCACAAAAAGATTGTTTCAAATCTGCTCTGTCTAAAGGAAGGTTCATCTCTGTGAGTTGAACACAGGCAAACCAAAGAAGTTACTGAGAATTCTTCTGTCTAGCATTAGATGAAGAAATCCCGTTTCCAACGAAATCCTCAAAGAGGTCCAAATATCCACATGCAGACTTTACACAGTGTTTCCAAACTGTTCTATGAAAAAAAGGTTAAACTCTGTGAGTGGAATGCACACATCACAAAGTGGTTTCTCAGACTGATTCACTCTAGTTTTTATACGAAGATATTTCATTTTCTACCGTTGGCTCCAAAGCGCTTGAAATGTCCACTTGCACATTCCACAAAAAGAGGGTTTCATATCTGCTCTGTCTAAAGGAAGGTTGATCTCTCTGAGTTGAACTCACAAAACCCAAATAAGTTACTGAGAATTCTTCTGTCTAGCATTTGTTGAAGAAATACCGTTCCCAACGAAATCTTCTAAGTCCTCCAAATATCCACTTGCAGAATTTACAAACAGAGTATTTCCAAACTGTTCTATGAATAGAAAGGTTAAACTCTGTAAGTGGAACGCACACATCACAAAGTGGTTTCTCAGAATGATTCACTCTAGTTTTTATACGAAGATATTTCCTTTTCTACCGTTGGCCCCAAAGCGCTTGAAATGTCCACTTGCAAATTCCGCAAAAAGATTGTTTCAAATCTGCTCTGTCTAAAGGAAGGTTCATCTCTGTGAGTTGAACACAGGCAACCCAAAGAAGTTACTGAGAATTCTTCTGTCTAGCATTAGATGAAGAAATCCCATTTCCAACGAAATCCTCAAAGAGGTTCATATATCCACATGCAGACTTTACAAACACAGTGTTTCCAAACTGTTCTATGAAAAGAAAGGTTAAACTCTGTGAGTGGAATGCACACATCACAAAGTGGTTTCTCAGACTGATTCTGTCTAGTTTTTATACGAAAATATTCCATTTTCTACCGTTGGCCCCAAAGCGCTTGAAATGTCCCCTTGCAAATTCCACAAAAAGAGGGTTTCATATCTGCTCTGTCTAAAGGAAGGTTGATCTCTCTGACTTGAACTCACAAAACCCAAATAAGTTACTGAGAATTCTTCTGTCTAGCATTTGTTGAAGAAATACCGTTTCCAACGAAATCCTCAAAGTGGTCCAAATATCCACTTGCAGAATTTACAAACAGAGTGTTTCCAAACTGTTCTATGAATAGAAAGGTTAAACTCTGTAAGTGGAATGCACACATCACAAAGTGGTTTCTCAGAATGATTCACTCTAGTTTTTATACGAAGATATTTCCTTTTCTATCGTTGGCCCCAAAGCGCATGAAATGTCCACTTGCAAATTCCACAAAAAGATTGTTTCAAATCTGCTCTGTCTAAAGGAAGGTTCATCTCTGTGAGTTGAACACAGGCAACCCAAATAAGTTACTGAGAATTCTTCTGTCTAGCATTAGATGAAGAAATCCCGTTTCCAACGAAATCCTCAAAGAGGTCCAAATATCCACTAGCGGACTTTAGAAACAGAGTGTTTCCAAGCTGCTCTATGAAAAGAATGGTTAAACTCTGTGAGTGGAACGCACACATCACAATGTGCTTTCTCAGAATGATTCTCTCTAGTTTTTATACGAATATTTTTCCTTTCCAAACGTTGGCCCCAAAGCGCTTGAAATTTCCACTTGCAAATTCCACAAAAAGAGGGTTTCAAATCTGCTCTGTCAAAAGGAAGGTTCAGCTCTGTGAGGTGAACACAAGAAACCCAAAGAAGTTCCTGAGAATTCTTCTGTCTGGAATTAGATGAAGAAATCCCGTTTCCAACGAAATCCTCAAAGAGGTCCAAATATCCACATGCAGACTTTACAAACACAGTGTTTCCAAACTGTTCTATGAAAAGAAAGGTTAAACTCTGTGAGTGGAACGCAAACATCAGAAAGTAGTTTCTCAGAATGATTCACTCTAGTTTTTATACGAAGATATTTCCTTTTCTACCGTTGGCCCCAAAGCGCTTGAAATGTCCACTTGCAAATTCCACAAAAAGAGGGTTTCAAATCTGCTCTGTCTAAAGGAATGTTCATCTCTGTGAGTTGAACACACGCAACCCAAAGAAGTTACTGAGAATTCTTCTGTCTAGCATTAGAAGAAGAAATCCCGTTTCCAAAGAAATCCTCAAAGAGGTCCAAATATCCACATGCAGACCTTACAAACACAGTGTTTCCAAACTGTTCTATGAAAAAAAAGGTTAAACTCTGTGAGTGGAACGCACACATCAGAAAGTAGTTTCTCAGAATGATTCACTCTAGTTTTTATACGAAGTTATTTCCTTTTCTACCGTTGGCCCCAAAGCGCTTGAAATGTCCAGTTGCAAATTCCAGAAAAAGAGGGTTTCAAATCATCTCTGTCTAAAGTAAAGTTCATCTCTGTGAGTTGAACACAAGCAACCCAAAGAAGTTACTGAGAATTCTTCTGTCTAGCATTAGATGAAGAAATCCCGTTTCCAACGAAATCCTCAAAGAGGTCCAAATATCCACATGCAGACTTTACAAACACAGTGTTTCCAAACTGTTCTATGAAAAAAAGGTTAAACTCTGTGAGTGGAGTGCACACATCACAAAGTGGTTTCTCAGACTGATTCACTCTAGTTTTTATACGAAGATATTTCCTTTTCTTCCGTTGGCCCCAAAGCGCATGAAATGTCCACTTGCAAATTCCACAAAAAGAGGGTTTCAAATCTGCTCTGTCTAAAGTAAAGTTCATCTCTGTGAGTCGAACACACGCAACCCAAAGAAGTTACTGAGAATTCTTCTGTTTAGCATTAGATGAAGAAATCCCATTTCCAACGAAATCCTCAAAGAGGTCCATATATGAACATGCAGACTTTACAAACACAGTGTTTCCAAACTGTTCTATGAAAAGAAAGGTTAAACTCTGTGAGTGGAATGGACACATCACAAAGTAGTTTCTCAGACTGATTCTCTCTAGTTTTTATACGAAGATATTTCATTTAATACCGTTGGCTCCAAAGCGCTTGAAATGTCCACTAGCACATTCCACAAAAAGAGGGTTTCATATCTGCTCTGTCTAAAGGAAGGTTGATCTCTCTGACTTGAACTCACAAAACCCAAATAAGTTTCTGAGAATTCTTCTGTCTAGCATTTGTTGAAGAAATACCATTTCCAATGAAATCCTCAAAGTGGTCAAATATCCACTTGCAGAATTTAGAAACAGAGTGTTTCCAAACTGTTCTATGAATAGAAAGGTTAAACTCCGTAAGTGCAGCGCACACATCACAAAGTGGTTTCCCAGAATGATTCACTCTAGTTTTTATACGAAGATATTTCCTTTTCTACCGTTGGACCCAAAGCGCTTGAAATGTCCAGTTGCAAATTCCAGAAAAAGAGGGTTTCAAATCTGCTCTGTCAAAAGGAAGGTTCAGCTCTGTGAGGTGAACACAAGAAAACCAAAGAAGTTCCTGAGAATTCTTCTGTCTGGCATTAGATGAAGAAATCCCGTTTCCAACGAAATCCTCAAAGAGGTCCAAATATCCACATGCAGACTTTACAAACACAGTGTTTCCAAACTGTTCTATGAAAAGAAAGGTTAAACTCTGTGAGTGGAACGCAAACATCAGAAAGTAGTTTCTCAGAATGATTCACTCTAGTTTTTATACGAAGATATTTCCTTTTCTACCGTTGGCCCCAAAGCGCTTGAAATGTCCACTTGCAAATTCCACAAAAAGAGGGTTTCAAATCTGCTCTGTCTAAAGGAATGTTCATCTCTGTGAGTTGAACACAGGCAACCCAAAGAAGTTACTGAGAATTCTTCTGTCTAGCATTAGATGAAGAAATCCCGTTTCCAACGAAATCCTCAAAGAGGTCCAAATATCCACATGCAGACCTTAAAAACACAGTGTTTCCAAACTGTTCTATGAAAAAAAAGGTTAAACTCTGTGAGTGGAACGCACACATCAGAAAGTAGTTTCTCAGAATGATTCACTCTAGTTTTTATACGAAGTTATTTCCTTTTCTACCGTTGGCCCCAAAGCGCTTGAAATGTCCACTTGCAAATTCCAGAAAAAGAGGGTTTCAAATCATCTCTGTCTAAAGTAAAGTTCATCTCTGTGAGTTGAACACAAGCAAACCAAAGAAGTTACTGAGAATTCTTCTGTCTAGCATTAGATGAAGAAATCCCGTTTCCAACGAAATCCTCAAAGAGGTCCAAATATCCACATGCAGACTTTACAAACACAGTGTTTCCAAACTGTTCTATGAAAAGAAAGGTTAAACTCTGTGAGTGGAACGCAAACATCAGAAAGTAGTTTCTCAGAATGATTCACTCTAGTTTTTATACGAAGATATTTCCTTTTCTACCGTTGGCCCCAAAGCGCTTGAAATGTCCACTTGCAAATTCCACAAAAAGAGGGTTTCAAATCTGCTCTGTCTAAAGGAATGTTCATCTCTGTGAGTTGAACACAGGCAACCCAAAGAAGTTACTGAGAATTCTTCTGTCTAGCATTAGATGAAGAAATACCGTTTCCAACGAAATCCTCAAAGAGGTCCAAATATCCACATGCAGACCTTACAAACACAGTGTTTCCAAACTGTTCTATGAAAAAAAAGGTTAAACTCTGTGAGTGGAACGCACACATCAGAAAGTGGTTTCTCAGAATGATTCACTCTAGTTTTTATACGAAGTTATTTCCTTTTCTACCTTTGGCCCCAAAGCGCTTGAAATGTCCACTTGCAAATTCCAGAAAAAGAGGGTTTCAAATCATCTCTGTCTAAAGTAAAGTTCATCTCTGTGAGTTGAACACAAGCAAACCAAAGAAGTTACTGAGAATTCTTCTGTCTAGCATTAGATGAAGAAATCCCGTTTCCAACGAAATCCTCAAAGAGGTCCAAATATCCACATGCAGACTTTACAAACACAGTGTTTCCAAACTGTTCTATGAAAAGAAAGGTTAAACTCTGTGAGTGGAACGCAAACATCAGAAAGTAGTTTCTCAGAATGATTCACTCTAGTTTTTATACGAAGATATTTCCTTTTCTACCGTTGGCCCCAAAGCGCTTGAAATGTCCACTTGCAAATTCCACAAAAAGAGGGTTTCAAATCTGCTCTGTCTAAAGGAATGTTCATCTCTGTGAGATGAACACAAGCAACCCAAAGAAGTTACTGAGAATTCTTCTGTCTAGCATTAGATGAAGAAATCCCGTTTCCAACGAAATCCTCAAAGAGGTCCAAATATCCACATGCAGACCTTACAAACACAGTGTTTCCAAACTGTTCTATGAAAAGAAAGGTTAAACTCTGTGAGTGGAACGCACACATCAGAAAGTAGTTTCTCAGAATGATTCACTCTAGTTTTTATACGAAGTTATTTCCTTTTCTACCGTTGGCCCCAAAGCGCTTGAAATGTCCACTTGCAAATTCCAGAAAAAGAGGGTTTCAAATCATCTCTGTCTAAAGTAAAGTTCATCTCTGTGAGTTGAACACAAGCAACCCAAAGAAGTTACTGAGAATTCTTCTGTCTAGCATTAGATGAAGAAATCCCGTTTCCAACGAAATCCTCAAAGAGGTCCAAATATCCACATGCAGACTTTACAAACACAGTGTTTCCAAACTGTTCTATGAAAAAAAGGTTAAACTCTGTGAGTGGAGTGCACACATCACAAAGTGGTTTCTCAGACTGATTCACTCTAGTTTTTATACGAAGATATTTCCTTTTCTTCCGTTGGCCCCAAAGCGCTTGAAATCTCCACTTGCAAATTCCAGAATAAGAGGGTTTCAAATCTGCTCTGTCTAAACTAAAGTTCACCTCTGTGAGTCGAACACACACAACCCAAAGAAGTTACTGAGAATTCTTCTGTTTAGCATTAGATGAAGAAATCCCATTTCCAACGAAATCCTCAAAGAGGTCCATATATGAACATGCAGACTTTACAAACACAGTGTTTCCAAACTGTTCTATGAAAAGAAAGGTTAAACTCTGTGAGTGGAATGGACACATCACAAAGTAGTTTCTCAGACTGATTCTCTCTAGTTTTTATACGAAGATATTTCATTTTCTACCGTTGGCTCCAAAGCGCTTGAAATGTCCACTTGCACATTCCACAAAAAGAGGGTTTCATATCTGCTCTGTCTAAAGGAAGGTTGATCTCTCTGACTTGAACTCACAAAACCCAAATAAGTTTCTGAGAATTCTTCTGTCTAGCATTTGTTGAAGAAATACCGTTTCCAATGAAATCCTCAAAGTGGTCAAATATCCACTTGCAGAATTTAGAAACAGAGTGTTTCCAAACTGTTCTATGAGTAGAAAGGTTAAACTCCGTAAGTGCAACGCACACATCACAAAGTGGTTTCTCAGAATGATTCACTCTAGTTTTTATACGAAGATATTTCCTTTTCTACCGTTGGCCCCAAAGCCCTAGAAATGTCCACTTGCAAATTCCACAAAAAGATTGTTTCAAATCTGCTCTGTCTAAAGGAAGGTTCATCTCTGTGAGTTGAACACAGGCAAACCAAAGAAGTTACTGAGAATTCTTCTGTCAAGCATTAGATGAAGAAACCCCGTTTCCAACGAAATCCTCAAAGAGGTCCAAATATCCACTTGCGGACTTTAGAAACAGAGTGTTTCCAAGCTGCTCTATGAAAAGATAGGTTAAACTCTGTGAGTGCAACGCACACATCAGAAAGTAGTTTCTCAGAATGATTCACTCTAGTTTTTATAAGAAGATATTTCCTTTTCTACCGTTGGCCCCAAAGCCCTTGAAATGTCCACATGCAAATTCCACAAAAAGAGGGTTTCAAATCTGCTCTGTCTAAAGGAATGTTCATCTCTGTGAGTTGAACACACGCAACCCAAAGAAGTTACTGAGAATTCTTCTGTCTAGCATTAGATGAAGAAATCCCGTTTCCAACGAAATCCTCAAAGAGGTCCAAATATCCACGTGCAGACCTTACAAACACAGTGTTTCCAAACTGTTCTATGAAAAAAAAGGTTAAACTCTGTGAGTGGAACGCACACATCAGAAAGTAGTTTCTCAGAATGATTCACTCTAGTTTTTATACGAAGTTATTTCCTTTTCTACCGTTGGCCCCAAAGCGCTTGAAATGTCCACATGCAAATTCCACAAAAAGAGGGTTTCAAATCTGCTCTGTCTAAAGTAAAGTTCATCTCTGTGAGTTGAACACAAGCAACCCAAAGAAGTTACTGAGAATTCTTCTGTCTAGCATTAGATGAAGAAATCCCATTTCCAACGAAATCCTCAAAGAGGTCCAAATATCCACATGCAGACCTTACAAACACAGTGTTTCCAAACTGTTCTATGAAAAGAAAGGTTAAAGTCTATGAGTGGAACGCACACATTAGAAAGTGGTTTCTCAGACTGATTCTCTCTAGTTTTTATACGAAGATATTTCCTTTTCTACCGTTGGCCCCAAAGCGCTTGAAATGTCCACTTGCACATTCCACAAAAAGAGGGTTTCAAATCTGCTCTGTCTAAAGGAATGTTCATCTCTGTGAGTTGAACACAAGTAACCCAAAGAAGTTACTGAGAATTCTTCTGTCTAGCATTAGATGAAGAAATCCCGTTTCCAACGAAATCCTCAAAGAGGTCAATATATCCACATGCAGACTTTACAAACACAGTGTTTCCAAACTGTTCTATGAAAAGAAAGGTTAAACTCTGTGAGTGGAACGCACACATCAGAAAGTGGTTTCTCAGAATGATTCACTCTAGTTTTCATACGAAGATATTTCCTTTTCTACCGTTGGCCCCAAAGCGCTTGAAATGTCCAGTTGCAAATTCCAGGAAAAGAGGGTTTCAAATCTGCTCTGTCTCAAGGAATGTTCATCTCTGTGAGTTGAACACACGCAATCCAAAGAAGTTACTGAGAATTCTTCTGTCTAGCATTAGATGAAGAAATCCCGTTTCCAACGAAATCCTCAAAGAGGTCCAAATATCCACATGCAGACTTTACACAGTGTTTCCAAACAGTTCTATGAAAAAAAGGTTAAACTCTGTGAGTGGAATGCACACATCACAAAGTGGTTTCTCAGAATGATTCACTCTAGTTTTTATACGAAGATATTTCCTTTTCTACCGTTGGCCCCAAAGCGCTTGAAATGTCCACTAGCAAATTCCGCAAAAAGATTGTTTCAAATCTGCTCTGTCTAAAGGAAGGTCCATCTCTGTGAGTTGAACACAGGCAACCCAAAGAAGTTACTGAGAATTCTTCTGTCTAGCATTAGATGAAGAAATCCCATTTCCAACGAAATCCTCAAAGAGGTTCATATATCCACATGCAGACTTTACAAACACAGTGTTTCCAAACTGTTCTTTGAAAAGAAAGGTTAAACTCTGTGAGTGGAATGGACACATCACAAAGTGGTTTCTCAGACTGATTCTGTCTAGTTTTTATACGAAAATATTCCATTTTCTACCGTTGGCCCCAAAGCGCTTGAAATGTCCCCTTTCAAATTCCACAAAAAGAGGGTTTCATATCTGCTCTGTCTAAAGGAAGGTTGATCTCTCTGAGTTGAACTCATAAAACCCAAATAAGTTACTGAGAATTCTTCTGTCTAGCATTTGTTGAAGAAATACCGTTTCCAACGAAATCCTCAAAGTGGTCCAAATATCCACTTGCAGAATTTACAAACAGAGTGTTTCCAAACTGTTCTATGAATAGAAAGGTTAAACTCTGTAAGTGGAATGCACACATCACAAAGTGGTTTCTCAGAATGATTCACTCTAGTTTTTATACGAAGATATTTCCTTTTCTACCGTTGGCCCCAAAGCGCATGAAATGTCCACTTGCAAATTCCACAAAAAGATTGTTTCAAATCTGCTGTGTCTAAAGGAAGGTTCATCTCTGTGAGTTGAACACAGGCAACCCAAATAAGTTACTGAGAATTCTTCTGTCTAGCATTAGATGAAGAAATCCCGTTTCCAACGAAATCCTCAAAGAGGTCCAAATATCCACTAGCGGACTTTAGAAACAGAGTGTTTCCAAGCTGCTCTATGAAAAGAATGGTTAAACTCTGTGAGTGGAACGCACACATCACAAAGTGCTTTCTCAGAATGATTCTCTCTAGTTTTTATACGAATATTTTTCCTTTCCAAACGTTGGCCCCAAAGCGCTTGAAATTTCCACTTGCAAATTCCACAAAAAGAGGGTTTCAAATCTGCTCTGTCAAAAGGAAGGTTCAGCTCTGTGAGGTGAACACAAGAAACCCAAAGAAGTTCCTGAGAATTCTTCTGTCTGGAATTAGATGAAGAAATCCCGTTTCCAACGAAATCCTCAAAGAGGTCCAAATATCCACATGCAGACTTTACAAACACAGTGTTTCCAAACTGTTCTATGAAAAGAAAGGTTAAACTCTGTGAGTGGAACGCAAACATCAGAAAGTAGTTTCTCAGAATGATTCACTCTAGTTTTTATACGAAGATATTTCCTTTTCTACCGTTGGCCCCAAAGCGCTTGAAATGTCCACTTGCAAATTCCACAAAAAGAGGGTTTCAAATCTGCTCTGTCTAAAGTAAAGTTCATCTCTGTGAGTCGAACACACACAACCCAAAGAAGTTACTGAGAATTCTTCTGTTTAGCATTAGATGAAGAAATCCCATTTCCAACGAAATCCTCAAAGAGGTCCATATATGAACATGCAGACTTTACAAACACAGTGTTTCCAAACTGTTCTATGAAAAGAAAGGTTAAACTCTGTGAGTGGAATGGACACATCACAAAGTAGTTTCTCAGACTGATTCTCTCTAGTTTTTATACGAAGATATTTCATTTTCTACCGTTGGCTCCAAAGCGCTTGAAATGTCCACTTGCACATTCCACAAAAAGAGGGTTTCATATCTGCTCTGTCTAAAGGAAGGTTGATCTCTCTGAGTTGAACTCACAAAACCCAAATAAGTTTCTGAGAATTCTTCTGTCTAGCATTTGTTGAAGAAATACCGTTTCCAATGAAATCCTCAAAGTGGTCAAATATCCACTTGCAGAATTTAGAAACAGAGTGTTTCCAAACTGTTCTATGAATAGAAAGGTTAAACTCCGTAAGTGCAACGCACACATCACAAAGTGGTTTCTCAGAATGATTCACTCTAGTTTTTATACGAAGATATTTCCTTTTCTACCGTTGGCCCCAAAGCCCTTGAAATGTCCACTTGCAAATTCCACAAAAAGATTGTTTCAAATCTGCTCTGTCTAAAGGAAGGTTCATCTCTGTGAGTTGAACACAGGCAAACCAAAGAAGTTACTGAGAATTCTTCTGTCTAGCATTAGATGAAGAAATCCCGTTTCCAACGAAATCCTCAAAGAGGTCCAAATATCCACATGCAGACTTTACACAGTGTTTCCAAACTGTTCTATGAAAAAAAGGTTAAACTCTGTGAGTGGAATGCACACATCACAAAGTGGTTTCTCAGACTGATTCACTCTAGTTTTTATACGATGTTATTTCCTTTTCTACCGTTGGCCCCAAAGCGCTTGAAATGTCCACTTGCAAATTCCACAAAAAGAGGGTTTCAAATCTGCTCTGTCTAAAGTAAAGTTCATCTCTGTGAGTCGAACACACGCAAACCAAAGCAGTTACTGAGAATTCTTCTGTTTAGCATTAGATGAAGAAATCCCGTTTCCAACGAAATCCTCAAAGAGGTCCATATATGAACATGCAGACTTTACAAACACAGTGTTTCCAAACTGTTCTATGAAAAGAAAGGTTAAACTCTGTGAGTGGAGTGCACACATCACAAAGTGGTTTCTCAGACTGATTCTCTCTAGTTTTTATACGAAGATATTTCATTTTCTACCGTTGGCTCCAAAGCGCTTGAAATGTCCACTTGCACATTCCACAAAAAGAGGGTTTCATATCTGCTCTGTCTAAAGGAAGGTTGATCTCTCTGAGTTGAACTCACAAAACCCAAATAAGTTTCTGAGAATTCTTCTGTCTAGCATTTGTTGAAGAAATACCGTTTCCAATGGAATCCTCAAAGTGGTCAAGTATCCACTTGCAGAATTTAGAAACAGAGTGTTTCTAAACTGTTCTATGAATAGAAAGGTTAAACTCCGTAAGTGCAACGCACACATCACAAAGTGGTTTCTCAGAATGATTCACTCTAGTTTTTATACGAAGATATTTCCTTTTCTACCGTTGGCGCCAAAGCGCTTGAAATGTCCAGTTGCAAATTCCAGGAAAAGAGGGTTTCAAATCTGCTCTGTCTAAAGGAATGTTCATCTCTGTGAGTTGAACACACGCAACCCAAAGAAGTTACTGAGAATTCTTCTGTCTAGCATTAGATGAAGAAATCCCGTTTCCAACGAAATCCTCAAAGAGGTCCAAATATCCACGTGCAGACCTTACAAACACAGTGTTTCCAAACTGTTCTATGAAAAAAAAGGTTAAACTCTGTGAGTGGAACGCACACATCAGAAAGTAGTTTCTCAGAATGATTCACTCTAGTTTTTATACGAAGTTATTTCCTTTTCTACCGTTGGCCCCAAAGCGCTTGAAATGTCCACATGCAAATTCCACAAAAAGAGGGTTTCAAATCTGCTCTGTCTAAAGTAAAGTTCATCTCTGTGAGTTGAACACAAGCAACCCAAAGAAGTTACTGAGAATTCTTCTGTCTAGCATTAGGTGAAGAAATCCCATTTCCAACGAAATCCTCAAAGAGGTCCAAATATCCACATGCAGACCTTACAAACACAGTGTTTCCAAACTGTTCTATGAAAAGAAAGGTTAAAGTCTGTGAGTGGAACGCACACATCAGAAAGTGGTTTCTCAGACTGATTCTCTCTAGTTTTTATACGAAGATATTTCCTTTTCTACCGTTGGCCCCAAAGCGCTTGAAATGTCCAATTGCACATTCCACAAAAAGAGGGTTTCAAATCTGCTCTGTCTAAAGGAATGTTCACCTCTGAGTTGAACACAAGCAACCCAAAGAAGTTACTGAGAATTCTTCTGTCTAGCATTAGATGAAGAAATCCCATTTCCAACGAAATCCTCAAAGAGGTCCATATATCCACATGCAGACTTTACAAACACAGTGTTTCCAAACTGTTCTATGAAAAGAAAGGTTAAACTCTGTGAGTGGAACGCACACATCAGAAAGTGGTTTCTCAGAATGATTCACTCTAGTTTTTATACGAAGATATTTCCTTTTCTACAGTTGGCCCCAAAGCGCTAGAAATGTCCAGTTGCAAATTCCAGGAAAAGAGGGTTTCAAATCTGCTCTGTCTCAAGGAATGTTCATCTCTGTGAGTTGAACACACGCAACCCAAAGAAGTTACTGAGAATTCTTCTGTCTAGCATTAGATGAAGAAATCCCGTTTCCAACGAAATCCTCAAAGAGGTCCAAATATCCACATGCAGACTTTACAAACACAGTGTTTCCAAACTGTTCTATGAAAAAAAGGTTAAACTCTGTGAGTGGAATGCACACACCACAAAGTGGTTTCTCAGACTGATTCACTCTAGTTTTTATACGAAGATATTTCCTTTTCTTCCGTTGGCCCCAAAGCGCTTGAAATGTCCACTTGCAAATTCCACAAAAAGAGGGTTTCAAATCTGTTCTGTCTAAAGTAATGTTCATCTCTGTGAGTCGAACACACACAACCCAAAGAAGTTACTGAGAATTCTTCTGTCTAGCATTAGATGAAGAAATCCCGTTTCCAACGAAATCCTCAAAGAGGTCCAAATATCCACATGCAGACTTTACAAACACAGTGTTTCCAAACTGTTCTATGAAAAAAAGGTTAAACTGTGAGTGGAATGCACACATCACAAAGTGCTTTCTCAGACTGATTCACTCTAGTTTTTATACGAAGATATTTCCTTTTCTACCGTTGGCCCCAAAGCGCTTGAAATGTCCACTTGCAAATTCCACAAAAAGAGGGTTTCAAATCTGCTCTGTCTAAAGTAAAGTTCATCTCTGTGAGTCGAACACACACAACCCAAAGAAGTTACTGAGAATTCTTCTGTTTAGCATTAGATGAAGAAATCCCATTTCCAACGAAATCCTCAAACAGGTCCATATATCCACATGCAGACTTTACAAACAGAGTGTTTCCAAACTGTTCTATGAAAAGAAAGGTTAAACTCTGTGAGTGGAATGGACACATCACAAAGTGGTTTCTCAGACTGATTCTCTCTAGTTTTTATACGAAGATATTTCATTTTCTACCGTTGGCTCCAAAGCGCTTGAAATGTCCACTTGCACATTCCACAAAAAGAGGGTTTCATATCTGCTCTGTCTAAAGGAAGGTTGATGTCTCTGAGTTGAACTCACAAAACCCAAATAAGTTTCTGATAATTCTTCTGTCTAGCATTTGTTGAAGAAATACCGTTTCCAATGGAATCCTCAAAGTGGTCAAGTATCCACTTGCAGAATTTAGAAACAGAGTGTTTCTAAACTGTTCTATGAATAGAAAGGTTAAACTCCGTAAGTGCAACGCACACATCACAAAGTGGTTTCTCAGAATGATTCACTCTAGTTTTTATACGAAGATATTTCCTTTTCTACCGTTGGCGCCAAAGCGCTTGAAATGTCCAGTTGCAAATTCCAGGAAAAGAGGGTTTCAAATCTGCTCTGTCTAAAGGAATGTTCATCTCTGTGAGTTGAACACACGCAACCCAAAGAAGTTACTGAGAATTCTTCTGTCTAGCATTAGATGAAGAAATCCTGTTTCCAAAGAAATCCTCAAAGAGGTCCAAATATCCACGTGCAGACCTTACAAACACAGTGTTTCCAAACTGTTCTATGAAAAAAAAGGTTAAACTCTGTGAGTGGAACGCACACATCAGAAAGTAGTTTCTCAGAATGATTCACTCTAGTTTTTATACGAAGTTATTTCCTTTTCTACCGTTGGCCCCAAAGCGCTTGAAATCTCCACATGCAAATTCCACAAAAAGAGGGTTTCAAATCTGCTCTGTCTAAAGTAAAGTTCATCTCTGTGAGTTGAACACAAGCAACCCAAAGAAGTTACTGAGAATTCTTCTGTCTAGCATTAGGTGAAGAAATCCCATTTCCAACGAAATCCTCAAAGAGGTCCAAATATCCACATGCAGACCTTACAAACACAGTGTTTCCAAACTGTTCTATGAAAAGAAAGGTTAAAGTCTGTGAGTGGAACGCACACATCAGAAAGTGGTTTCTCAGACTGATTCTCTCTAGTTTTTATACGAAAATATTTCCTTTTCTACCGTTGGCCCCAAAGCGCTTGAAATGTCCAATTGCACATTCCACAAAAAGAGGGTTTCAAATCTGCTCTGTCTAAAGGAATGTTCACCTCTGAGTTGAACACAAGCAACCCAAAGAAGTTACTGAGAATTCTTCTGTCTAGCATTAGATGAAGAAATCCCATTTCCAACGAAATCCTCAAAGAGGTCCATATATCCACATGCAGACTTTACAAACACAGTGTTTCCAAACTGTTCTATGAAAAGAAAGGTTAAACTCTGTGAGTGGAACGCACACATCAGAAAGTGGTTTCTCAGAATGATTCACTCTAGTTTTTATACGAAGATATTTCCTTTTCTACAGTTGGCCCCAAAGCGCTAGAAATGTCCAGTTGCAAATTCCAGGAAAAGAGGGTTTCAAATCTGCTCTGTCTCAAGGAATGTTCATCTCTGTGAGTTGAACACACGCAACCCAAAGAAGTTACTGAGAATTCTTCTGTCTAGCATTAGATGAAGAAATCCCGTTTCCAACGAAATCCTCAAAGAGGTCCAAATATCCACATGCAGACTTTACACAGTGTTTCCAAACTGTTCTATGAAAAAAAGGTTAAACTCTGTGAGTGGAATGCACACATCACAAAGTGGTTTCTCAGACTGATTCACTCTAGTTTTCATACGAAGATATTTCCTTTTCTTCCGTTGGCCCCAAAGCGCTTGAAATGTCCACTTGCAAATTCCACAAAAAGAGGGTTTCAAATCTGTTCTGTCTAAAGTAAAGTTCATCTCTGTGAGTCGAACACACACAACCCAAAGAAGTTACTGAGAATTCTTCTGTCTAGCATTAGATGAAGAAATCCCGTTTCCAACGAAATCCTCAAAGAGGTCCAAATATCCACATGCAGACTTTACAAACACAGTGTTTCCAAACTGTTCTATGAAAAAAAGGTTAAACTGTGAGTGGAATGCACACATCACAAAGTGCTTTCTCAGACTGATTCACTCTAGTTTTTATACGAAGATATTTCCTTTTCTACCGTTGGCCCCAAAGCGCTTGAAATGTCCACTTGCAAATTCCACAAAAAGAGGGTTTCAAATCTGCTCTGTCTAAAGTAAAGTTCATCTCTGTGAGTCGAACACACACAACCCAAAGAAGTTACTGAGAATTCTTCTGTTTAGCATTAGATGAAGAAATCCCATTTCCAACGAAATCCTCAAACAGGTCCATATATCCACATGCAGACTTTACAAACAGAGTGTTTCCAAACTGTTCTATGAAAAGAAAGGTTAAACTCTGTGAGTGGAATGGACACATCAGAAAGTGGTTTCTCAGACTGATTCTCTCTAGTTTTTATACGAAGATATTTCATTTTCTACCGTTGGCTCCAAAGCGCTTGAAATGTCCACTTGCACATTCCACAAAAAGAGGGTTTCATATCTGCTCTGTCTAAAGGAAGGTTGATCTCTCTGAGTTGAACTCACAAAACCCAAATAAGTTTCTGAGAATTCTTCTGTCTAGCATTTGTTGAAGAAATACCGTTTCCAATGAAATCCTCAAAGTGGTCAAATATCAACTTGCAGAATTTAGAAACAGAGTGTTTCCAAACTGTTCTATGAATAGAAAGGTTAAACTCCGTAAGTGCAACGCACACATCACAAAGTGGTTTCTCAGAATGATTCACTCTAGTTTTTATACGAAGATATTTCCTTTTCTACCGTTGGCCCCAAAGCCCTTGAAATGTCCACTTGCAAATTCCACAAAAAGATTGTTTCAAATCTGCTCTGTCTAAAGGAAGGTTCATCTCTGTGAGTTGAACACAGGCAAACCAAAGAAGTTACTGAGAATTCTTCTGTCTAGCATTAGATGAAGAAATCCCGTTTCCAACGAAATCCTCAAAGAGGTCCAAATATCCACATGCAGACTTTACACAGTGTTTCCAAACTGTTCTATGAAAAAAAGGTTAAACTCTGTGAGTGGAATGCACACATCACAAAGTGGTTTCTCAGACTGATTCACTCTAGTTTTTATACGAAGTTATTTCCTTTTCTACCGTTGGCCCCAAAGCGCTTGAAATGTCCACATGCAAATTCCACAAAAAGAGGGTTTCAAATCTGCTCTGTCTAAAGTAAAGTTCATCTCTGTGAGTTGAACACAAGCAACCCAAAGAAGTTACTGAGAATTCTTCTGTCTAGCATTAGGTGAAGAAATCCCATTTCCAACGAAATCCTCAAAGAGGTCCAAATATCCACATGCAGACCTTACAAACACAGTGTTTCCAAACTGTTCTATGAAAAGAAAGGTTAAAGTCTGTGAGTGGAACGCACACATCAGAAAGTGGTTTCTCAGACTGATTCTCTCTAGTTTTTATACGAAGATATTTCCTTTTCTACCGTTGGCGCCAAAGCGCTTGAAATGTCCACTTGCACATTCCACACAAAGAGGGTTTCAAATCTGCTCTGTGTAAAGGAATGTTCACCTCTGAGTTGAACACAAGCAACCCAAAGAAGTTACTGAGAATTCTTCTGTCTAGCATTAGATGAAGAAATCCCATTTCCAACGAAATCCTCAAAGAGGTCCATATATCCACATGCAGACTTTACAAACACAGTGTTTCCAAACTGTTCTATGAAAAGAAAGGTTAAACTCTGTGAGTGGAACGCACACATCAGAAAGTGGTTTCTCAGAATGATTCACTCTAGTTTTTATACGAAGATATTTCCTTTTCTACCGTTGGCCCCAAAGCGCTTGAATTGTCCACTTGCAAATTCCAGGAAAAGAGGGTTTCAAATCTGCTCTGTCTCAAGGAATGTTCATCTCTGTGAGTTGAACACACGCAACCCAAAGAAGTTACTGAGAATTCTTCTGTCTAGCATTAGATGAAGAAATCCCGTTTCCAACGAAATCCTCAAAGAGGTCCAAATATCCACATGCAGACCTTACAAACACAGTGTTTCCAAACTGTTCTATGAAAAAAAGGTTAAACTCTGTGAGTGGAATGCACACATCAAAAAGTGGTTTCTCAGACTGATTCACTCTAGTTTTTATAAGAAGATATTTCCTTTTCTTCCGTTGGCCCCAAAGCGCTTGAAATGTCCACTTGCAAATTCCACAAAAAGAGGGTTTCAAATCTGCTCTGTCTAAAGTAAAGTTCATCTCTGTGAGTCGAACACACACAACCCAAAGAAGTTACTGAGAATTCTTCTGTCTAGCATTAGATGAAGAAATCCCGTTTCCAACGAAATCCTCAAAGAGGTCCAAATATCCACATGCAGACTTTACAAACACAGTGTTTCCAAACTGTTCTATGAAAAAAAGGTTAAACTGTGAGTGGAATGCACACATCACAAAGTGCTTTCTCAGACTGATTCACTCTAGTTTTTATACGAAGATATTTCCTTTTCTACCGTTGGCCCCAAAGCGCTTGAAATGTCCACTTGCAAATTCCACAAAAAGAGGGTTTCAAATCTGCTCTGTCTAAAGTAAAGTTCATCTCTGTGAGTCGAACACACACAACCCAAAGAAGTTACTGAGAATTCTTCTGTTTAGCATTAGATGAAGAAATCCCATTTCCAACGAAATCCTCAAACAGGTCCATATATCCACATGCAGACTTTACAAACAGAGTGTTTCCAAACTGTTCTATGAAAAGAAAGGTTAAACTCTGTGAGTGGAATGGACACATCACAAAGTGGTTTCTCAGACTGATTCTCTCTAGTTTTTATACGAAGATATTTCATTTTCTACCTTTGGCTCCAAAGCGCTTGAAATGTCCACTTGCACATTCCACAAAAAGAGGGTTTCATATCTGCTCTGTCTAAAGGAAGGTTGATCTCTCTGAGTTGAACTCACAAAACCCAAATAAGTTTCTGAGAATTCTTCTGTCTAGCATTTGTTGAAGAAATACCGTTTCCAATGAAATCCTCAAAGTGGTCAAATATCAACTTGCAGAATTTAGAAACAGAGTGTTTCCAAACTGTTCTATGAATAGAAAGGTTAAACTCCGTAAGTGCAACGCACACATCACAAAGTGGTTTCTCAGAATGATTCACTCTAGTTTTTATACGAAGATATTTCCTTTTCTACCGTTGGCCCCAAAGCCCTTGAAATGTCCACTTGCAAATTCCACAAAAAGATTGTTTCAAATCTGCTCTGTCTAAAGGAAGGTTCATCTCTGTGAGTTGAACACAGGCAAACCAAAGAAGTTACTGAGAATTCTTCTGTCTAGCATTAGATGAAGAAATCCCGTTTCCAACGAAATCCTCAAAGAGGTCCAAATATCCACATGCAGACTTTACACAGTGTTTCCAAACTGTTCTATGAAAAAAAGGTTAAACTCTGTGAGTGGAATGCACACATCACAAAGTGGTTTCTCAGACTGATTCACTCTGGTTTTTATACGAAGATATTTCATTTTCTACCGTTGGCTCCAAAGCGCTTGAAATGTCCACTTGCACATTCCACAAAAAGAGGGTTTCATATCTGCTCTGTCTAAAGGAAGGTTGATCTCTCTGAGTTGAACTCACAAAACCCAAATAAGTTACTGAGAATTCTTCTGTCTAGCATTTGTTGAAGAAATACCGTTCCCAACGAAATCTTCTAAGTCCTCCAAATATCCACTTGCAGAATTTACAAACAGAGTATTTCCAAACTGTTCTATGAATAGAAAGGTTAAACTCTGTAAGTGGAACGCACACATCACAAAGTGGTTTCTCAGAATGATTCACTCTAGTTTTTATACGAAGATATTTCCTTTTCTACCGTTGGCCCCAAAGCGCTTGAAATGTCCACTTGCAAATTCCGCAAAAAGATTGTTTCAAATCTGCTCTGTCTAAAGGAAGGTTCATCTCTGTGAGTTGAACACAGGCAACCCAAAGAAGTTACTGAGAATTCTTCTGTCTAGCATTAGATGAAGAAATCCCATTTCCAACGAAATCCTCAAAGAGGTTCATATATCCACATGCAGACTTTACAAACACAGTGTTTCCAAACTGTTCTATGAAAAGAAAGGTTAAACTCTGTGAGTGGAATGCACACATCACAAAGTGGTTTCTCAGACTGATTCTGTCTAGTTTTTATACGAAAATATTCCATTTTCTACCGTTGGCCCCAAAGCGCTTGAAATGTCCCCTTGCAAATTCCACAAAAAGAGGGTTTCATATCTGCTCTGTCTAAAGGAAGGTTGATCTCTCTGAGTTGAACTCACAAAACCCAAATAAGTTACTGAGAATTCTTCTGTCTAGCATTTGTTGAAGAAATACCGTTTCCAACGAAATCCTCAAAGTGGTCAAATATCCACTTGCAGAATTTAGAAACAGAGTGTTTCCAAACTGTTCTATGAATAGAAAGGTTAAACTCCGTAAGTGCAACGCACACATCACAAAGTGGTTTCCCAGAATGATTCACTCTAGTTTTTATACGAAGATATTTCGTTTTCTACCGTTGGCCCCAAAGCCCTTGAAATGTCCACTTGCAAATTCCACAAAAAGATTGTTTCAAATCTGCTCTGTCTAAAGGAAGGTTCATCTCTGTGAGTTGAACACAGGCAGCCCAAAGAAGTTACTGAGAATTCTTCTGTCTAGCATTAGATGAAGAAATCCCGTTTCCAACGAAATCCTCATAGAGGTCCAATTATCCACATGCAGACTTTACAAACACAGTGTTTCCAAACTGTTCTATGAAAAGAAAGGTTAAACTCTGTGAGTGGAGTGCAAACATCACAAAGTGGTTTCTCAGACTGATTCACTCTATTTTTTATACGAAGATATTTCCTTTTCTTCCGTTGGCCCCAAAGCGCTTGAAATGTCCACTTGCAAATTCCACAAAAAGAGGGTTTCAAATCTGCTCTGTCTAAAGGAATGTTCATCTCTGTGAGTTGAACACACGCAACCCAAAGAAGTTACTGAGAATTCTTCTGTCTAGCATTAGATGAAGAAATCCCGTTTCCAACGAAATCCTCAAAGAGGTCCAAATATCCACATGCAGACCTTACAAACACAGTGTTTCCAAACTGTTCTATGAAAAAAAAGGTTAAACTCTGTGAGTGGAATGCACACATCAGAAAGTAGTTTCTCAGAATGATTCACTCTAGTTTTTATACGAAGTTATTTCCTTTTCTACCGTTGGCCCCAAAGCGCTTTAAATGTCCACTTGCAAATTCCACAAAAAGAGGGTTTCAAATCTGCTCTGTCTAAAGTAAAGTTCATCTCTGTGAGTCGAACACACGCAAACCAAAGAAGTTACTGAGAATTCTTCTGTTTAGCATTAGATGAAGAAATCCCGTTTCCACCGAAATCCTCAAAGAGGTCCATATATGAACATGCAGACTTTACAAACACAGTGTTTCCAAACTGTTCTGTGAAAAGAAAGGTTAAACTCTGTGAGTGGAGTGCACACATCAGAAAGTGGTTTCTCAGACTGATTCTCTCTAGTTTTTATACGAAGATATTTCATTTTCTACCGTTGGCTCCAAAGCGCTTGAAATGTCCACTTGCACATTCCACAAAAAGAGGGTTTCATATCTGCTCTGTCTAAAGGAAGGTTGATCTCTCTGAGTTGAACTCACAAAACCCAAATAAGTTTCTGAGAATTCTTCTGTCTAGCATTTGTTGAAGAAATACCGTTTCCAATGGAATCCTCAAAGTGGTCAAGTATCCACTTGCAGAATTTAGAAACAGAGTGTTTCTAAACTGTTCTATGAATAGAAAGGTTAAACTCCGTAAGTGCAACGCACACATCACAAAGTGGTTTCTCAGAATGATTCACTCTAGTTTTTATACGAAGATATTTCCTTTTCTACCGTTGGCGCCAAAGCGCTTGAAATGTCCAGTTGCAAATTCCAGGAAAAGAGGGTTTCCAATCTGCTGTGTCTAAAGGAATGTTCATCTCTGTGAGTTGAACACACGCAACCCAAAGAAGTTACTGAGAATTCTTCTGTCTAGCATTAGATGAAGAAATCCCGTTTCCAACGAAATCCTCAAAGAGGTCCAAATATCCACGTGTAGACCTTACAAACACAGTGTTTCCAAACTGTTCTATGAAAAAAAAAGGTTAAACTCTGTGAGTGGAACGCACACATCAGAAAGTAGTTTCTCAGAATGATTCACTGTAGTTTTTATACGAAGATATTTCCTTTTCTACCGTTGGCCCCAAAGCGCATGAAATGTCCACTTGCAAATTCCACAAAAAGATTGTTTCAAATCTGCTCTGTCTAAAGGAAGGTTCATCTCTGTGAGTTGAACACAGGCAACCCAAATAAGTTACTGAGAATTCTTCTGTCTAGCATTAGATGAAGAAATCCCGTTTCCAACGAAATCCTCAAAGAGGTCCAAATATCCACTAGCGGACTTTAGAAACAGAGTGTTTCCAAGCTGCTCTATGAAAAGAATGGTTAAACTCTGTGAGTGGAACGCACACATCACAAAGTGCTTTCTCAGAATGATTCTCTCTAGTTTTTATACGAATATTTTTCCTTTCCAAACGTTGGCCCCAAAGCGCTTGAAATTTCCACTTGCAAATTCCACAAAAAGAGGGTTTCAAATCTGCTCTGTCAAAAGGAAGGTTCAGCTCTGTGAGGTGAACACAAGAAACCCAAAGAAGTTCCTGAGAATTCTTCTGTCTGGAATTAGATGAAGAAATCCCGTTTCCAACGAAATCCTCAAAGAGGTCCAAATATCCACATGCAGACTTTACAAACACAGTGTTTCCAAACTGTTCTATGAAAAGAAAGGTTAAACTCTGTGAGTGGAACGCAAACATCAGAAAGTAGTTTCTCAGAATGATTCACTCTAGTTTTTATACGAAGATATTTCCTTTTCTACCGTTGGCCCCAAAGCGCTTGAAATGTCCACTTGCAAATTCCACAAAAAGAGGGTTTCAAATCTGCTCTGTCTAAAGGAATGTTCATCTCTGTGAGTTGAACACACGCAACCCAAAGAAGTTACTGAGAATTCTTCTGTCTAGCATTAGAAGAAGAAATCCCGTTTCCAAAGAAATCCTCAAAGAGGTCCAAATATCCACATGCAGACCTTACAAACACAGTGTTTCCAAACTGTTCTATGAAAAAAAAGGTTAAACTCTGTGAGTGGAACGCACACATCAGAAAGTAGTTTCTCAGAATGATTCACTCTAGTTTTTATACGAAGTTATTTCCTTTTCTACCGTTGGCCCCAAAGCGCTTGAAATGTCCAGTTGCAAATTCCAGAAAAAGAGGGTTTCAAATCATCTCTGTCTAAAGTAAAGTTCATCTCTGTGAGTTGAACACAAGCAACCCAAAGAAGTTACTGAGAATTCTTCTGTCTAGCATTAGATGAAGAAATCCCGTTTCCAACGAAATCCTCAAAGAGGTCCAAATATCCACATGCAGACTTTACAAACACAGTGTTTCCAAACTGTTCTATGAAAAAAAGGTTAAACTCTGTGAGTGGAGTGCACACATCACAAAGTGGTTTCTCAGACTGATTCACTCTAGTTTTTATACGAAGATATTTCCTTTTCTTCCGTTGGCCCCAAAGCGCATGAAATGTCCACTTGCAAATTCCACAAAAAGAGGGTTTCAAATCTGCTCTGTCTAAAGTAAAGTTCATCTCTGTGAGTCGAACACACGCAACCCAAAGAAGTTACTGAGAATTCTTCTGTTTAGCATTAGATGAAGAAATCCCATTTCCAACGAAATCCTCAAAGAGGTCCATATATGAACATGCAGACTTTACAAACACAGTGTTTCCAAACTGTTCTATGAAAAGAAAGGTTAAACTCTGTGAGTGGAATGGACACATCACAAAGTAGTTTCTCAGACTGATTCTCTCTAGTTTTTATACGAAGATATTTCATTTAATACCGTTGGCTCCAAAGCGCTTGAAATGTCCACTAGCACATTCCACAAAAAGAGGGTTTCATATCTGCTCTGTCTAAAGGAAGGTTGATCTCTCTGACTTGAACTCACAAAACCCAAATAAGTTTCTGAGAATTCTTCTGTCTAGCATTTGTTGAAGAAATACCATTTCCAATGAAATCCTCAAAGTGGTCAAATATCCACTTGCAGAATTTAGAAACAGAGTGTTTCCAAACTGTTCTATGAATAGAAAGGTTAAACTCCGTAAGTGCAGCGCACACATCACAAAGTGGTTTCCCAGAATGATTCACTCTAGTTTTTATACGAAGATATTTCCTTTTCTACCGTTGGACCCAAAGCGCTTGAAATGTCCAGTTGCAAATTCCAGAAAAAGAGGGTTTCAAATCTGCTCTGTCAAAAGGAAGGTTCAGCTCTGTGAGGTGAACACAAGAAAACCAAAGAAGTTCCTGAGAATTCTTCTGTCTGGCATTAGATGAAGAAATCCCGTTTCCAACGAAATCCTCAAAGAGGTCCAAATATCCACATGCAGACTTTACAAACACAGTGTTTCCAAACTGTTCTATGAAAAGAAAGGTTAAACTCTGTGAGTGGAACGCAAACATCAGAAAGTAGTTTCTCAGAATGATTCACTCTAGTTTTTATACGAAGATATTTCCTTTTCTACCGTTGGCCCCAAAGCGCTTGAAATGTCCACTTGCAAATTCCACAAAAAGAGGGTTTCAAATCTGCTCTGTCTAAAGGAATGTTCATCTCTGTGAGTTGAACACAGGCAACCCAAAGAAGTTACTGAGAATTCTTCTGTCTAGCATTAGATGAAGAAATCCCGTTTCCAACGAAATCCTCAAAGAGGTCCAAATATCCACATGCAGACCTTAAAAACACAGTGTTTCCAAACTGTTCTATGAAAAAAAAGGTTAAACTCTGTGAGTGGAACGCACACATCAGAAAGTAGTTTCTCAGAATGATTCACTCTAGTTTTTATACGAAGTTATTTCCTTTTCTACCGTTGGCCCCAAAGCGCTTGAAATGTCCACTTGCAAATTCCAGAAAAAGAGGGTTTCAAATCATCTCTGTCTAAAGTAAAGTTCATCTCTGTGAGTTGAACACAAGCAAACCAAAGAAGTTACTGAGAATTCTTCTGTCTAGCATTAGATGAAGAAATCCCGTTTCCAACGAAATCCTCAAAGAGGTCCAAATATCCACATGCAGACTTTACAAACACAGTGTTTCCAAACTGTTCTATGAAAAGAAAGGTTAAACTCTGTGAGTGGAACGCAAACATCAGAAAGTAGTTTCTCAGAATGATTCACTCTAGTTTTTATACGAAGATATTTCCTTTTCTACCGTTGGCCCCAAAGCGCTTGAAATGTCCACTTGCAAATTCCACAAAAAGAGGGTTTCAAATCTGCTCTGTCTAAAGGAATGTTCATCTCTGTGAGTTGAACACAGGCAACCCAAAGAAGTTACTGAGAATTCTTCTGTCTAGCATTAGATGAAGAAATACCGTTTCCAACGAAATCCTCAAAGAGGTCCAAATATCCACATGCAGACCTTACAAACACAGTGTTTCCAAACTGTTCTATGAAAAAAAAGGTTAAACTCTGTGAGTGGAACGCACACATCAGAAAGTGGTTTCTCAGAATGATTCACTCTAGTTTTTATACGAAGTTATTTCCTTTTCTACCTTTGGCCCCAAAGCGCTTGAAATGTCCACTTGCAAATTCCAGAAAAAGAGGGTTTCAAATCATCTCTGTCTAAAGTAAAGTTCATCTCTGTGAGTTGAACACAAGCAAACCAAAGAAGTTACTGAGAATTCTTCTGTCTAGCATTAGATGAAGAAATCCCGTTTCCAACGAAATCCTCAAAGAGGTCCAAATATCCACATGCAGACTTTACAAACACAGTGTTTCCAAACTGTTCTATGAAAAGAAAGGTTAAACTCTGTGAGTGGAACGCAAACATCAGAAAGTAGTTTCTCAGAATGATTCACTCTAGTTTTTATACGAAGATATTTCCTTTTCTACCGTTGGCCCCAAAGCGCTTGAAATGTCCACTTGCAAATTCCACAAAAAGAGGGTTTCAAATCTGCTCTGTCTAAAGGAATGTTCATCTCTGTGAGATGAACACAAGCAACCCAAAGAAGTTACTGAGAATTCTTCTGTCTAGCATTAGATGAAGAAATCCCGTTTCCAACGAAATCCTCAAAGAGGTCCAAATATCCACATGCAGACCTTACAAACACAGTGTTTCCAAACTGTTCTATGAAAAGAAAGGTTAAACTCTGTGAGTGGAACGCACACATCAGAAAGTAGTTTCTCAGAATGATTCACTCTAGTTTTTATACGAAGTTATTTCCTTTTCTACCGTTGGCCCCAAAGCGCTTGAAATGTCCACTTGCAAATTCCAGAAAAAGAGGGTTTCAAATCATCTCTGTCTAAAGTAAAGTTCATCTCTGTGAGTTGAACACAAGCAACCCAAAGAAGTTACTGAGAATTCTTCTGTCTAGCATTAGATGAAGAAATCCCGTTTCCAACGAAATCCTCAAAGAGGTCCAAATATCCACATGCAGACTTTACAAACACAGTGTTTCCAAACTGTTCTATGAAAAAAAGGTTAAACTCTGTGAGTGGAGTGCACACATCACAAAGTGGTTTCTCAGACTGATTCACTCTAGTTTTTATACGAAGATATTTCCTTTTCTTCCGTTGGCCCCAAAGCGCTTGAAATCTCCACTTGCAAATTCCAGAATAAGAGGGTTTCAAATCTGCTCTGTCTAAACTAAAGTTCACCTCTGTGAGTCGAACACACACAACCCAAAGAAGTTACTGAGAATTCTTCTGTTTAGCATTAGATGAAGAAATCCCATTTCCAACGAAATCCTCAAAGAGGTCCATATATGAACATGCAGACTTTACAAACACAGTGTTTCCAAACTGTTCTATGAAAAGAAAGGTTAAACTCTGTGAGTGGAATGGACACATCACAAAGTAGTTTCTCAGACTGATTCTCTCTAGTTTTTATACGAAGATATTTCATTTTCTACCGTTGGCTCCAAAGCGCTTGAAATGTCCACTTGCACATTCCACAAAAAGAGGGTTTCATATCTGCTCTGTCTAAAGGAAGGTTGATCTCTCTGACTTGAACTCACAAAACCCAAATAAGTTTCTGAGAATTCTTCTGTCTAGCATTTGTTGAAGAAATACCGTTTCCAATGAAATCCTCAAAGTGGTCAAATATCCACTTGCAGAATTTAGAAACAGAGTGTTTCCAAACTGTTCTATGAGTAGAAAGGTTAAACTCCGTAAGTGCAACGCACACATCACAAAGTGGTTTCTCAGAATGATTCACTCTAGTTTTTATACGAAGATATTTCCTTTTCTACCGTTGGCCCCAAAGCCCTAGAAATGTCCACTTGCAAATTCCACAAAAAGATTGTTTCAAATCTGCTCTGTCTAAAGGAAGGTTCATCTCTGTGAGTTGAACACAGGCAAACCAAAGAAGTTACTGAGAATTCTTCTGTCAAGCATTAGATGAAGAAACCCCGTTTCCAACGAAATCCTCAAAGAGGTCCAAATATCCACTTGCGGACTTTAGAAACAGAGTGTTTCCAAGCTGCTCTATGAAAAGATAGGTTAAACTCTGTGAGTGCAACGCACACATCAGAAAGTAGTTTCTCAGAATGATTCACTCTAGTTTTTATAAGAAGATATTTCCTTTTCTACCGTTGGCCCCAAAGCCCTTGAAATGTCCACATGCAAATTCCACAAAAAGAGGGTTTCAAATCTGCTCTGTCTAAAGGAATGTTCATCTCTGTGAGTTGAACACACGCAACCCAAAGAAGTTACTGAGAATTCTTCTGTCTAGCATTAGATGAAGAAATCCCGTTTCCAACGAAATCCTCAAAGAGGTCCAAATATCCACGTGCAGACCTTACAAACACAGTGTTTCCAAACTGTTCTATGAAAAAAAAGGTTAAACTCTGTGAGTGGAACGCACACATCAGAAAGTAGTTTCTCAGAATGATTCACTCTAGTTTTTATACGAAGTTATTTCCTTTTCTACCGTTGGCCCCAAAGCGCTTGAAATGTCCACATGCAAATTCCACAAAAAGAGGGTTTCAAATCTGCTCTGTCTAAAGTAAAGTTCATCTCTGTGAGTTGAACACAAGCAACCCAAAGAAGTTACTGAGAATTCTTCTGTCTAGCATTAGATGAAGAAATCCCATTTCCAACGAAATCCTCAAAGAGGTCCAAATATCCACATGCAGACCTTACAAACACAGTGTTTCCAAACTGTTCTATGAAAAGAAAGGTTAAAGTCTATGAGTGGAACGCACACATTAGAAAGTGGTTTCTCAGACTGATTCTCTCTAGTTTTTATACGAAGATATTTCCTTTTCTACCGTTGGCCCCAAAGCGCTTGAAATGTCCACTTGCACATTCCACAAAAAGAGGGTTTCAAATCTGCTCTGTCTAAAGGAATGTTCATCTCTGTGAGTTGAACACAAGTAACCCAAAGAAGTTACTGAGAATTCTTCTGTCTAGCATTAGATGAAGAAATCCCGTTTCCAACGAAATCCTCAAAGAGGTCAATATATCCACATGCAGACTTTACAAACACAGTGTTTCCAAACTGTTCTATGAAAAGAAAGGTTAAACTCTGTGAGTGGAACGCACACATCAGAAAGTGGTTTCTCAGAATGATTCACTCTAGTTTTCATACGAAGATATTTCCTTTTCTACCGTTGGCCCCAAAGCGCTTGAAATGTCCAGTTGCAAATTCCAGGAAAAGAGGGTTTCAAATCTGCTCTGTCTCAAGGAATGTTCATCTCTGTGAGTTGAACACACGCAATCCAAAGAAGTTACTGAGAATTCTTCTGTCTAGCATTAGATGAAGAAATCCCGTTTCCAACGAAATCCTCAAAGAGGTCCAAATATCCACATGCAGACTTTACACAGTGTTTCCAAACAGTTCTATGAAAAAAAGGTTAAACTCTGTGAGTGGAATGCACACATCACAAAGTGGTTTCTCAGAATGATTCACTCTAGTTTTTATACGAAGATATTTCCTTTTCTACCGTTGGCCCCAAAGCGCTTGAAATGTCCACTAGCAAATTCCGCAAAAAGATTGTTTCAAATCTGCTCTGTCTAAAGGAAGGTCCATCTCTGTGAGTTGAACACAGGCAACCCAAAGAAGTTACTGAGAATTCTTCTGTCTAGCATTAGATGAAGAAATCCCATTTCCAACGAAATCCTCAAAGAGGTTCATATATCCACATGCAGACTTTACAAACACAGTGTTTCCAAACTGTTCTTTGAAAAGAAAGGTTAAACTCTGTGAGTGGAATGGACACATCACAAAGTGGTTTCTCAGACTGATTCTGTCTAGTTTTTATACGAAAATATTCCATTTTCTACCGTTGGCCCCAAAGCGCTTGAAATGTCCCCTTTCAAATTCCACAAAAAGAGGGTTTCATATCTGCTCTGTCTAAAGGAAGGTTGATCTCTCTGAGTTGAACTCATAAAACCCAAATAAGTTACTGAGAATTCTTCTGTCTAGCATTTGTTGAAGAAATACCGTTTCCAACGAAATCCTCAAAGTGGTCCAAATATCCACTTGCAGAATTTACAAACAGAGTGTTTCCAAACTGTTCTATGAATAGAAAGGTTAAACTCTGTAAGTGGAATGCACACATCACAAAGTGGTTTCTCAGAATGATTCACTCTAGTTTTTATACGAAGATATTTCCTTTTCTACCGTTGGCCCCAAAGCGCATGAAATGTCCACTTGCAAATTCCACAAAAAGATTGTTTCAAATCTGCTGTGTCTAAAGGAAGGTTCATCTCTGTGAGTTGAACACAGGCAACCCAAATAAGTTACTGAGAATTCTTCTGTCTAGCATTAGATGAAGAAATCCCGTTTCCAACGAAATCCTCAAAGAGGTCCAAATATCCACTAGCGGACTTTAGAAACAGAGTGTTTCCAAGCTGCTCTATGAAAAGAATGGTTAAACTCTGTGAGTGGAACGCACACATCACAAAGTGCTTTCTCAGAATGATTCTCTCTAGTTTTTATACGAATATTTTTCCTTTCCAAACGTTGGCCCCAAAGCGCTTGAAATTTCCACTTGCAAATTCCACAAAAAGAGGGTTTCAAATCTGCTCTGTCAAAAGGAAGGTTCAGCTCTGTGAGGTGAACACAAGAAACCCAAAGAAGTTCCTGAGAATTCTTCTGTCTGGAATTAGATGAAGAAATCCCGTTTCCAACGAAATCCTCAAAGAGGTCCAAATATCCACATGCAGACTTTACAAACACAGTGTTTCCAAACTGTTCTATGAAAAGAAAGGTTAAACTCTGTGAGTGGAACGCAAACATCAGAAAGTAGTTTCTCAGAATGATTCACTCTAGTTTTTATACGAAGATATTTCCTTTTCTACCGTTGGCCCCAAAGCGCTTGAAATGTCCACTTGCAAATTCCACAAAAAGAGGGTTTCAAATCTGCTCTGTCTAAAGTAAAGTTCATCTCTGTGAGTCGAACACACACAACCCAAAGAAGTTACTGAGAATTCTTCTGTTTAGCATTAGATGAAGAAATCCCATTTCCAACGAAATCCTCAAAGAGGTCCATATATGAACATGCAGACTTTACAAACACAGTGTTTCCAAACTGTTCTATGAAAAGAAAGGTTAAACTCTGTGAGTGGAATGGACACATCACAAAGTAGTTTCTCAGACTGATTCTCTCTAGTTTTTATACGAAGATATTTCATTTTCTACCGTTGGCTCCAAAGCGCTTGAAATGTCCACTTGCACATTCCACAAAAAGAGGGTTTCATATCTGCTCTGTCTAAAGGAAGGTTGATCTCTCTGAGTTGAACTCACAAAACCCAAATAAGTTTCTGAGAATTCTTCTGTCTAGCATTTGTTGAAGAAATACCGTTTCCAATGAAATCCTCAAAGTGGTCAAATATCCACTTGCAGAATTTAGAAACAGAGTGTTTCCAAACTGTTCTATGAATAGAAAGGTTAAACTCCGTAAGTGCAACGCACACATCACAAAGTGGTTTCTCAGAATGATTCACTCTAGTTTTTATACGAAGATATTTCCTTTTCTACCGTTGGCCCCAAAGCCCTTGAAATGTCCACTTGCAAATTCCACAAAAAGATTGTTTCAAATCTGCTCTGTCTAAAGGAAGGTTCATCTCTGTGAGTTGAACACAGGCAAACCAAAGAAGTTACTGAGAATTCTTCTGTCTAGCATTAGATGAAGAAATCCCGTTTCCAACGAAATCCTCAAAGAGGTCCAAATATCCACTTGCGGACTTTAGAAACAGAGTGTTTCCAAGCTGCTCTATGAAAAGATAGGTTAAACTCTGTGAGTGCAACGCACACATCAGAAAGTAGTTTCTCAGAATGATTCACTCTAGTTTTTATACGAAGATATTTCCTTTTCTACCGTTGGCCCCAAAGCGCTTGAAATGTCCACTTGCAAATTCCACAAAAAGAGGGTTTCAAATCTGCTCTGTCTAAAGGAATGTTCATCTCTGTGAGTTGAACACACGCAACCCAAAGAAGTTACTGAGAATTCTTCTGTCTAGCATTAGATGAAGAAATCCCGTTTCCAACGAAATCCTCAAAGAGGTCCAAATATCCACATGCAGACCTTACAAACACAGTGTTTCCAAACTGTTTTATGAAAAAAAAGGTTAAACTCTGTGAGTGGAACGCACACATCAGAAAGTGGTTTCTCAGAATGATTCACTCTAGTTTTTATACGAAGATATTTCCTTTTCTACCGTTGTCGCCAAAGCGCTTCAAATGTCCACTTGCAAATTCCAGGAAAAGAGGGTTTCAAATCTGCTCTGTCTAAAGGAATGTTCATCTCTGTGAGTTGAACACAAGCAACCCAAAGAAGTTACTGAGAATTCTTCTGTCTAGCATTAGATGAAGAAATCCCGTTTCCAACGAAATCCTCAAAGAGGTCCAAATATCCACGTGCAGACCTTACAAACACAGTGTTTCCAAACTGTTCTATGAAAAAAAAGGTTAAACTCTGTGAGTGGAACGCACACATCAGAAAGTAGTTTCTCAGAATGATTCACTCTAGTTTTTATACGAAGTTATTTCCTTTTCTACCGTTGGCCCCAAAGCGCTTGAAATGTCCACATGCAAATTCCACAAAAAGAGGGTTTCAAATCTGCTCTGTCTAAAGTAAAGTTCATCTCTGTGAGTTGAACACAAGCAACCCAAAGAAGTTACTGAGAATTCTTCTGTCTAGCATTAGATGAAGAAATCCCATTTCCAACGAAATCCTCAAAGAGGTCCAAATATCCACATGCAGACCTTACAAACACAGTGTTTCCAAACTGTTCTATGAAAAAAAGGTTAAACTGTGAGTGGAATGCACACATCACAAAGTGCTTTCTCAGACTGATTCACTCTAGTTTTTATACGAAGATATTTCCTTTTCTACCGTTGGCCCCAAAGCGCTTGAAATGTCCACTTGCAAATTCCACAAAAAGAGGGTTTCAAATCTGCTCTGTCTAAAGTAAAGTTCATCTCTGTGAGTCGAACACACACAACCCAAAGAAGTTACTGAGAATTCTTCTGTTTAGCATTAGATGAAGAAATCCCATTTCCAACGAAATCCTCAAAGAGGTCCATATATCCACATGCAGACTTTACAAACACAGTGTTTCCAAACTGTTCTATGAAAAGAAAGGTTAAACTCTGTGAGTGGAATGGACACATCACAAAGTGGTTTCTCAGACTGATTCTCTCTAGTTTTTATACGAAGATATTTCATTTTCTACCGTTGGCTCCAAAGCGCTTGAAATGTCCACTTGCACATTCCACAAAAAGAGGGTTTCATATCTGCTCTGTCTAAAGGAAGGTTGATCTCTCTGAGTTGAACTCACAAAACCCAAATAAGTTACTGAGAATTCTTCTGTCTAGCATTTGTTGAAGAAATACCGTTCCCAACGAAATCTTCTAAGTCCTCCAAATATCCACTTGCAGAATTTACAAACAGAGTGTTTCCAAACTGTTCTATGAATAGAAAGGTTAAACTCTGTAAGTGGAACGCACACATCACAAAGTGGTTTCTCAGAATGATTCACTCTAGTTTTTATACGAAGATATTTCCTTTTCTACCGTTGGCCCCAAAGCGCTTGAAATGTCCACTTGCAAATTCCGCAAAAAGATTGTTTCAAATCTGCTCTGTCTAAAGGAAGGTTCATCTCTGTGAGTTGAACACAGGCAACCCAAAGAAGTTACTGAGAATTCTTCTGTCTAGCATTAGATGAAGAAATCCCATTTCCAACGAAATCCTCAAAGAGGTTCATATATCCACATGCAGACTTTACAAACACAGTGTTTCCAAACTGTTCTATGAAAAGAAAGGTTAAACTCTGTGAGTGGAATGCACACATCACAAAGTGGTTTCTCAGACTGATTCTGTCTAGTTTTTATACGAAAATATTCCATTTTCTACCGTTGGCCCCAAAGCGCTTGAAATGTCCCCTTGCAAATTCCACAAAAAGAGGGTTTCATATCTGCTCTGTCTAAAGGAAGGTTGATCTCTCTGAGTTGAACTCACAAAACCCAAATAAGTTACTGAGAATTCTTCTGTCTAGCATTTGTTGAAGAAATACCGTTTCCAACGAAATCCTCAAAGTGGTCCAAATATCCACTTGCAGAAATTACAAACAGAGTGTTTCCAAACTGTTCTATGAATAGAAAGGTTAAACTCTGTAAGTGGAATGCACACATCACAAAGTGGTTTCTCAGAATGATTCACTCTAGTTTTTATACGAAGATATTTCCTTTTCTACCGTTGGCCCCAAAGCGCATGAAATGTCCACTTGCAAATTCCACAAAAAGATTGTTTCAAATCTGCTCTGTCTAAAGGAAGGTTCATCTCTGTGAGTTGAACACAGGCAACCCAAATAAGTTACTGAGAATTCTTCTGTCTAGCATTAGATGAAGAAATCCCGTTTCCAACGAAATCCTCAAAGAGGTCCAAATATCCACATGCAGACTTTACAAACACAGTGTTTCCAAACTGTTCTATGAAAAAAAGGTTAAACTCTGTGAGTGGAGTGCACACATCACAAAGTGGTTTCTCAGACTGATTCACTCTAGTTTTTATACGAATATTTTTCCTTTCCAAACGTTGGCCCCAAAGCGCTTGAAATGTCCACTTGCAAATTCCACAAAAAGAGGGTTTCAAATCTGCTCTGTCTAAAGTAAAGTTCATCTCTGTGAGTCGAACACACACAACCCAAAGAAGTTACTGAGAATTCTTCTGTTTAGCATTAGATGAAGAAATCCCATTTCCAACGAAATCCTCAAAGAGGTCCATATATGAACATGCAGACTTTACAAACACAGTGTTTCCAAACTGTTCTATGAAAAGAAAGTTTAAACTCTGTGAGTGGAATGGACACATCACAAAGTAGTTTCTCAGACTGATTCTCTCTAGTTTTTATACGAAGATATTTCATTTTCTACCGTTGGCTCCAAAGCGCTTGAAATGTCCACTTGCACATTCCACAAAAAGAGGGTTTCATATCTGCTCTGTCTAAAGGAAGGTTGATCTCTCTCAGTTGAACTCACAAAACCCAAATATGTTTCTGAGAATTCTTCTGTCTAGCATTTGTTGAAGAAATACCGTTTCCAATGAAATCCTCAAAGTGGTCAAATATCCACTTGCAGAATTTAGAAACAGACTGTTTCCAAACTGTTCTATGAATAGAAAGGTTAAACTCCGTAAGTGCAACGCACACATCACAAAGTGGTTTCTCAGAATGATTCACTCTAGTTTTTATACGAAGATATTTCCTTTTCTACCGTTGGCCCCAAAGCCCTTGAAATGTCCACTTGCAAATTCCACAAAAAGATTGTTTCAAATCTGCTCTGTCTAAAGGAAGGTTCATCTCTGTGAGTTGAACACAGGCAAACCAAAGAAGTTACTGAGAATTCTTCTGTCTAGCATTAGATGAAGAAATCCCGTTTCCAACGAAATCCTCAAAGAGGTCCAAATATCCACTTGCGGACTTTAGAAACAGAGTGTTTCCAAGCTGCTCTATGAAAAGATAGGTTAAACTCTGTGAGTGCAACGCACACATCAGAAAGTAGTTTCTCAGAATGATTCACTCTAGTTTTTATACGAAGATATTTCCTTTTCTACCGTTGGCCCCAAAGCGCTTGAAATGTCCACTTGCAAATTCCACAAAAAGAGGGTTTCAAATCTGCTCTGTCTAAAGGAATGTTCATCTCTGTGAGTTGAACACACGCAACCCAAAGAAGTTACTGAGAATTCTTCTGTCTAGCATTAGATGAAGAAATCCCGTTTCCAACGAAATCCTCAAAGAGGTCCAAATATCCACATGCAGACCTTACAAACACAGTGTTTCCAAACTGTTTTATGAAAAAAAAGGTTAAACTCTGTGAGTGGAACGCACACATCAGAAAGTGGTTTCTCAGAATGATTCACTCTAGTTTTTATACGAAGATATTTCCTTTTCTACCGTTGTCGCCAAAGCGCTTCAAATGTCCACTTGCAAATTCCAGGAAAAGAGGGTTTCAAATCTGCTCTGTCTAAAGGAATGTTCATCTCTGTGAGTTGAACACACGCAACCCAAAGAAGTTACTGAGAATTCTTCTGTCTAGCATTAGATGAAGAAATCCCGTTTCCAACGAAATCCTCAAAGAGGTCCAAATATCCACGTGCAGACCTTACAAACACAGTGTTTCCAAACTGTTCTATGAAAAAAAAGGTTAAACTCTGTGAGTGGAACGCACACATCAGAAAGTAGTTTCTCAGAATGATTCACTCTAGTTTTTATACGAAGTTATTTCCTTTTCTACCGTTTTCCCCAAAGCGCTTGAAATGTCCACATGCAAATTCCACAAAAAGAGGGTTTCAAATCTGCTCTGTCTAAAGTAAAGTTCATCTCTGTGAGTTGAACACAAGCAACCCAAAGAAGTTACTGAGAATTCTTCTGTCTAGCATTAGATGAAGAAATCCCATTTCCAACGAAATCCTCAAAGAGGCCCAAATATCCACATGCAGACCTTACAAACACAGTGTTTCCAAACTGTTCTATGAAAAAAAGGTTAAACTGTGAGTGGAATGCACACATCACAAAGTGCTTTCTCAGACTGATTCACTCTAGTTTTTATACGAAGATATTTCCTTTTCTACCGTTGGCCCCAAAGCGCTTGAAATGTCCACTTGCAAATTCCACAAAAAGAGGGTTTCAAATCTGCTCTGTCTAAAGTAAAGTTCATCTCTGTGAGTCGAACACACACAACCCAAAGAAGTTACTGAGAATTCTTCTGTTTAGCATTAGATGAAGAAATCCCATTTCCAACGAAATCCTCAAAGAGGTCCATATATCCACATGCAGACTTTACAAACACAGTGTTTCCAAACTGTTCTATGAAAAGAAAGGTTAAACTCTGTGAGTGGAATGGACACATCACAAAGTGGTTTCTCAGACTGATTCTCTCTAGTTTTTATACGAAGATATTTCATTTTCTACCGTTGGCTCCAAAGCGCTTGAAATGTCCACTTGCACATTCCACAAAAAGAGGGTTTCATATCTGCTCTGTCTAAAGGAAGGTTGATCTCTCTGAGTTGAACTCACAAAACCCAAATAAGTTACTGAGAATTCTTCTGTCTAGCATTTGTTGAAGAAATACCGTTCCCAACGAAATCTTCTAAGTCCTCCAAATATCCACTTGCAGAATTTACAAACAGAGTGTTTCCAAACTGTTCTATGAATAGAAAGGTTAAACTCTGTAAGTGGAACGCACACATCACAAAGTGGTTTCTCAGAATGATTCACTCTAGTTTTTATACGAAGATATTTCCTTTTCTACCGTTGGCCCCAAAGCGCTTGAAATGTCCACTTGCAAATTCCGCAAAAAGATTGTTTCAAATCTGCTCTGTCTAAAGGAAGGTTCATCTCTGTGAGTTGAACACAGGCAACCCAAAGAAGTTACTGAGAATTCTTCTGTCTAGCATTAGATGAAGAAATCCCATTTCCAACGAAATCCTCAAAGAGGTTCATATATCCACATGCAGACTTTACAAACAGAGTGTTTCCAAACTGTTCTATGAAAAGAAAGGTTAAACTCTGTGAGTGGAATGCACACATCACAAAGTGGTTTCTCAGACTGATTCTGTCTAGTTTTTATACGAAAATATTCCATTTTCTACCGTTGGCCCCAAAGCGCTTGAAATGTCCCCTTGCAAATTCCACAAAAAGAGGGTTTCATATCTGCTCTGTCTAAAGGAAGGTTGATCTCTCTGAGTTGAACTCACAAAACCCAAATAAGTTACTGAGAATTCTTCTGTCTAGCATTTGTTGAAGAAATACCGTTTCCAACGAAATCCTCAAAGTGGTCCAAATATCCACTTGCAGAATTTACAAACAGAGTGTTTCCAAACTGTTCTATGAATAGAAAGGTTAAACTCTGTAAGTGGAATGCACACATCACAAAGTGGTTTCTCAGAATGATTCACTCTAGTTTTTATACGAAGATATTTCCTTTTCTACCGTTGGCCCCAAAGCGCATGAAATGTCCACTTGCAAATTCCACAAAAAGATTGTTTCAAATCTGCTCTGTCTAAAGGAAGGTTCATCTCTGTGAGTTGAACACAGGCAACCCAAATAAGTTACTGAGAATTCTTCTGTCTAGCATTAGATGAAGAAATCCCGTTTCCAACGAAATCCTCAAAGAGGTCCAAATATCCACTAGCGGACTTTAGAAACAGAGTGTTTCCAAGCTGCTCTATGAAAAGAATGGTTAAACTCTGTGAGTGGAACGCACACATCACAAAGTGCTTTCTCAGAATGATTCTCTCTAGTTTTTATACGAATATTTTTCCTTTCCAAACGTTGGCCCCAAAGCGCTTGAAATGTCCACTTGCAAATTCCACAAAAAGAGGGTTTCAAATCTGCTCTGTCAAAAGGAAGGTTCAGCTCTGTGAGGTGAACACAAGAAACCCAAAGAAGTTCCTGAGAATTCTTCTGTCTGGAATTAGATGAAGAAATCCCGTTTCCAACGAAATCCTCAAAGAGGTCCAAATATCCACATGCAGACTTTACAAACACAGTGTTTCCAAACTGTTCTATGAAAAGAAAGGTTAAACTCTGTGAGTGGAACGCAAACATCAGAAAGTAGTTTCTCAGAATGATTCACTCTAGTTTTTATACGAAGATATTTCCTTTTCTACAGTTGGCCCCAAAGCGCTTGAAATGTCCAGTTGCAAATTCCAGGAAAAGAGGGTTTCAAATCTGCTCTGTCTCAAGGAATGTTCATCTCTGTGAGTTGAACACACGCAACCCAAAGAAGTTACTGAGAATTCTTCTGTCTAGCATTACATGAAGAAATCCCGTTTCCAACGAAATCCTCAAAGAGGTCCAAATATCCACATGCAGACTTTACACAGTGTTTCCAAACTGTTCTATGAAAAAAAGGTTAAACTCTGTGAGTGGAATGCACACATCACAAAGTGCTTTCTCAGACTGATTCACTCTAGTTTTTATACGAAGATATTTCCTTTTCTACCGTTGGCCCCAAAGCGCTTGAAATGTCCACTTGCAAATTCCACAAAAAGAGGGTTTCAAATCTGCTCTGTCTAAAGTAAAGTTCATCTCTGTGAGTCGAACACACACAACCCAAAGAAGTTCCTGAGAATTCTTCTGTTTAGCATTAGATGAAGAAATCCCATTTCCAACGAAATCCTCAAACAGGTCCATATATCCACATGCAGACTTTACAAACACAGTGTTTCCAAACTGTTCTGTGAAAAGAAAGGTTAAACTCTGTGAGTGGAGTGCACACATCACAAAGTGGTTTCTCAGACTGATTCTCTCTAGTTTTTATACGAAGATATTTCATTTTCTACCGTTGGCTCCAAAGCGCTTGAAATGTCCACTTGCACATTCCACAAAAAGAGGGTTTCATATCTGCTCTGTCTAAAGGAAGGTTGATCTCTCTGAGTTGAACTCACAAAACCCAAATAAGTTTCTGAGAATTCTTCTGTCTAGCATTTGTTGAAGAAATACCGTTTCCAATGGAATCCTCAAAGTGGTCAAGTATCCTCTTGCAGAATTTAGAAACAGAGTGTTTCTAAACTGTTCTATGAATAGAAAGGTTAAACTCCGTAAGTGCAACGCACACATCACAAAGTGGTTTCTCAGAATGATTCACTCTAGTTTTTATACGAAGATATTTCCTTTTCTACCGTTGGCGCCAAAGCGCTTGAAATGTCCAGTTGCAAATTCCAGGAAAAGAGGGTTTCAAATCTGCTCTGTCTAAAGGAATGTTCATCTCTGTGAGTTGAACACACGCAACCCAAAGAAGTTACTGAGAATTCTTCTGTCTAGCATTAGGTGAAGAAATCCCGTTTCCAACGAAATCCTCAAAGAGGTCCAAATATCCACATGCAGACCTTACAAACACAGTGTTTCCAAACTGTTCTATGAAAAGAAAGGTTAAACTCTGTGAGTGGAACGCACACATCAGAAAGTGGTTTCTCAGACTGATTCTCTCTAGTTTTTATACGAAGATATTTCCTTTTCTACCGTTGGCCCCAAAGCGCTTGAAATGTCCACTTGCAAATTCCACAAAAAGAGGGTTTCAAATCTGCTCTGTCTAAAGGAATGTTCATCTCTGTGAGTTGAACACAAGCAACCCAAAGAAGTTACTGAGAATTCTTCTGTCTAGCATTAGATGAAGAAATCCCGTTTCCAACGAAGTCCTCAAAGAGGTCCATATATCCACATGCAGACTTTACAAACAGTGTTTCCAAACTGTTCTATGAAAAGAAAGGTTAAACTCTGTGAGTGGAACGCACACATCAGAAAGTGGTTTCTCAGAATGATTCACTCTAGTTTTTATACGAAGATATTTCCTTTTCTACAGTTGGCCCCAAAGCGCTTGAAATGTCCACTTGCAAATTCCACAAAAAGAGGGTTTCAAATCTGCTCTGTCTCAAGGAATGTTCATCTCTGTGAGTTGAACACACGCAACCCAAAGAAGTTACTGACAATTCTTCTGTCTAGCATTAGATGAAGAAATCCCGTTTCCAACGAAATCCTCAAAGAGGTCCAAATATCCACATGCAGACTTTACACAGTGTTTCCAAACTGTTCTATGAAAAAAAGGTTAAACTCTGTGAGTGGAATGCACACATCACAAAGTGGTTTCTCAGACTGATTCACTCTAGTTTTTATACGAAGATATTTCCTTTTCTTCCGTTGGCCCCAAAGCGCTTGAAATGTCCACTTGCAAATTCCACAAAAAGAGGGTTTCAAATCTGCTCTGTCTAAAGTAAAGTTCATCTCTGTGAGTCGAACACACACAACCCAAAGAAGTTACTGAGAATTCTTCTGTCTAGCATTAGATGAAGAAATCCCGTTTCCAACGAAATCCTCAAAGAGGTCCAAATATCCACATGCAGACTTTACAAACACAGTGTTTCCAAACTGTTCTATGAAAAAAAGGTTAAACTGTGAGTGGAATGCACACATCACAAAGTGCTTTCTCAGACTGATTCACTCTAGTTTTTATACGAAGATATTTCCTTTTCAACCGTTGGCCCCAAAGCGCTTGAAATGTCCACTTGCAAATTCCGCAAAAATATTGTTTCAAATCTGCTCTGTCTAAAGGAAGGTTCATCTCTGTGAGTTGAACACAGGCAACCCAAAGAAGTTACTGAGAATTCTTCTGTCTAGCATTAGATGAAGAAATCCCATTTCCAACGAAATCCTCAAAGAGGTTCATATATCCACATGCAGACTTTACAAACACAGTGTTTCCAAACTGTTCTATGAAAAGAAAGGTTAAACTCTGTGAGTGGAATGCACACATCACAAAGTGGTTTCTCAGACTGATTCTGTCTAGTTTTTATACGAAAATATTCCATTTTCTACCGTTGGCCCCAAAGCGCTTGAAATGTCCCCTTTCAAATTCCACAAAAAGAGGGTTTCATATCTGCTCTGTCTAAAGGAAGGTTGATCTCTCTGAGTTGAACTCACAAAACCCAAATAAGTTACTGAGAATTCTTCTGTCTAGCATTTGTTGAAGAAATACCGTTTCCAACGAAATCCTCAAAGTGGTCCAAATATCCACTTCCAGAATTTACAAACAGAGTGTTTCCAAACTGTTCTATGAATAGAAAGGTTAAACTCTGTAAGTGGAATGCACACATCACAAAGTGGTTTCTCAGAATGATTCACTCTAGTTTTTATACGAAGATATTTCCTTTTCTACCGTTGGCCCCAAAGCGCATGAAATGTCCACTTGCAAATTCCACAAAAAGATTGTTTCAAATCTGCTCTGTCTAAAGGAAGGTTCATCTCTGTGAGTTGAACACAGGCAACCCAAATAAGTTACTGAGAATTCTTCTGTCTAGCATTAGATGAAGAAATCCCGTTTCCAACGAAATCCTCAAAGAGGTCCAAATATCCACTAGCGGACTTTAGAAACAGAGTGTTTCCAAGCTGCTCTATGAAAAGAATGGTTAAACTCTGTGAGTGGAACGCACACATCACAAAGTGCTTTCTCAGAATGATTCTCTCTAGTTTTTATACGAATATTTTTCCTTTCCAAACGTTGGCCCCAAAGCGCTTGAAATTTCCACTTGCAAATTCCACAAAAAGAGGGTTTCAAATCTGCTCTGTCAAAAGGAAGGTTCAGCTCTGTGAGGTGAACACAAGAAACCCAAAGAAGTTCCTGAGAATTCTTCTGTCTGGAATTAGATGAAGAAATCCCGTTTCCAACGAAATCCTCAAAGAGGTCCAAATATCCACATGCAGACTTTACAAACACAGTGTTTCCAAACTGTTCTATGAAAAGAAAGGTTAAACTCTGTGAGTGGAACGCAAACATCAGAAAGTAGTTTCTCAGAATGATTCACTCTAGTTTTTATACGAAGATATTTCCTTTTCTACCGTTGGCCCCAAAGCGCTTGAAATGTCCACTTGCAAATTCCACAAAAAGAGGGTTTCAAATCTGCTCTGTCTAAAGGAATGTTCATCTCTGTGAGTTGAACACACGCAACCCAAAGAAGTTACTGAGAATTCTTCTGTCTAGCATTAGATGAAGAAATCCCGTTTCCAACGAAATCCTCAAAGAGGTCCAAATATCCACATGCAGACCTTACAAACACAGTGTTTCCAAACTGTTCTATGAAAAAAAAGGTTAAACTCTGTGAGTGGAACGCACACATCAGAAAGTAGTTTCTCAGAATGATTCACTCTAGTTTTTCTACGAAGTTATTTCCTTTTCTACCGTTGGCCCCAAAGCGCTTGAAATGTCCACTTGCAAATTCCAGAAAAAGAGGGTTTCAAATCATCTCTGTCTAAAGTAAAGTTCATCTCTGTGAGTTGAACACAAGCAACCCAAAGAAGTTACTGAGAATTCTTCTGTCTAGCATTAGATGAAGAAATCCCGTTTCCAACGAAATCCTCAAAGAGGTCCAAATATCCACATGCAGACTTTACAAACACAGTGTTTCCAAACTGTTCTATGAAAAAAAGGTTAAACTGTGAGTGGAATGCACACATCACAAAGTGCTTTCTCAGACTGATTCACTCTAGTTTTTATACGAAGATATTTCCTTTTCTACCGTTGGCCCCAAAGCGCTTGAAATGTCCACTTGCAAATTCCACTAAAAGAGGGTTTCAAATCTGCTCTGTCTAAAGTAAAGTTCATCTCTGTGAGTCGAACACACACAACCCAAAGAAGTTACTGAGAATTCTTCTGTTTAGCATTAGATGAAGAAATCCCATTTCCAACGAAATCCTCAAACAGGTCCATATATCCACATGCAGACTTTACAAACAGAGTGTTTCCAAACTGTTCTATGAAAAGAAAGGTTAAACTCTGTGAGTGGAATGGACACATCACAAAGTGGTTTCTCAGACTGATTCTCTCTAGTTTTTATACGAAGATATTTCATTTTCTACCGTTGGCTCCAAAGCGCTTGAAATGTCCACTTGCACATTCCACAAAAAGAGGGTTTCATATCTGCTCTGTCTAAAGGAAGGTTGATCTCTCTGAGTTGAACTCACAAAACCCAAATAAGTTACTGAGAATTCTTCTGTCTAGCATTTGTTGAAGAAATACCGTTCCCAACGAAATCTTCTAAGTCCTCCAAATATCCACTTGCAGAATTTACAAACAGAGTGTTTCCAAACTGTTCTATGAATAGAAAGGTTAAACTCTGTAAGTGGAACGCACACATCACAAAGTGGTTTCTCAGAATGATTCACTCTAGTTTTTATACGAAGATATTTCCTTTTCTACCGTTGGCCCCAAAGCGCTTGAAATGTCCACTTGCAAATTCCGCAAAAAGATTGTTTCAAATCTGCTCTGTCTAAAGGAAGGTTCATCTCTGTGAGTTGAACACAGGCAACCCAAAGAAGTTACTGAGAATTCTTCTGTCTAGCATTAGATGAAGAAATCCCATTTCCAACGAAATCCTCAAAGAGGTTCATATATCCACATGCAGACTTTACAAACACAGTGTTTCCAAACTGTTCTATGAAAAGAAAGGTTAAACTCTGTGAGTGGAATGCACACATCACAAAGTGGTTTCTCAGACTGATTCTGTCTAGTTTTTATACGAAAATATTCCATTTTCTACCGTTGGCCACAAAGCGCTTGAAATGTCCCCTTGCAAATTCCACAAAAAGAGGGTTTCATATCTGCTCTGTCTAAAGGAAGGTTGATCTCTCTGAGTTGAACTCACAAAACCCAAATAAGTTACTGAGAATTCTTCTGTCTAGCATTTGTTGAAGAAATACCGTTTCCAACGAAATCCTCAAAGTGGTCCAAATATCCACTTGCAGAATTTACAAACAGAGTGTTTCCAAACTGTTCTATGAATAGAAAGGTTAAACTCTGTAAGTGGAATGCACACATCACAAAGTGGTTTCTCAGAATGATTCACTCTAGTTTTTATACGAAGATATTTCCTTTTCTACCGTTGGCCCCAAAGCGCATGAAATGTCCACTTGCAAATTCCACAAAAAGATTGTTTCAAATCTGCTCTGTCTAAAGGAAGGTTCATCTCTGTGAGTTGAACACAGGCAACCCAAATAAGTTACTGAGAATTCTTCTGTCTAGCATTAGATGAAGAAATCCCGTTTCCAACGAAATCCTCAAAGTGGTCCAAATATCCACTAGCGGACTTTAGAAACAGAGTGTTTCCAAGCTGCTCTATGAAAAGAATGGTTAAACTCTGTGAGTGGAACGCACACATCACAAAGTGCTTTCTCAGAATGATTCTCTCTAGTTTTTATACGAATATTTTTCCTTTCCAAACGTTGGCCCCAAAGCGCTTGAAATTTCCACTTGCAAATTCCAGAAAAAGAGGGTTTCAAATCATCTCTGTCTAAAGTAAAGTTCATCTCTGTGAGTTGAACACAAGCAACCCAAAGAAGTTACTGAGAATTCTTCTGTCTAGCATTAGATGAAGAAATCCCGTTTCCAACGAAATCCTCAAAGAGGTCCAAATATCCACATGCAGACTTTACAAACACAGTGTTTCCAAACTGTTCTATGAAAAAAAGGTTAAACTGTGAGTGGAATGCACACATCACAAAGTGCTTTCTCAGACTGATTCACTCTAGTTTTTATACGAAGATATTTCCTTTTCTACCGTTGGCCCCAAAGCGCTTGAAATGTCCACTTGCAAATTCCACTAAAAGAGGGTTTCAAATCTGCTCTGTCTAAAGTAAAGTTCATCTCTGTGAGTCGAACACACACAACCCAAAGAAGTTACTGAGAATTCTTCTGTTTAGCATTAGATGAAGAAATCCCATTTCCAACGAAATCCTCAAACAGGTCCATATATCCACATGCAGACTTTACAAACAGAGGGTTTCCAAACTGTTCTATGAAAAGAAAGGTTAAACTCTGTGAGTGGAATGGACACATCACAAAGTGGTTTCTCAGACTGATTCTCTCTAGTTTTTATACGAAGATATTTCATTTTCTACCGTTGGCTCCAAAGCGCTTGAAATGTCCACTTGCACATTTCACAAAAAGAGGGTTTCATATCTGCTCTGTCTAAAGGAAGGTTGATCTCTCTGAGTTGAACTCACAAAACCCAAATAAGTTACTGAGAATTCTTCTGTCTAGCATTTGTTGAAGAAATACCGTTCCCAACGAAATCTTCTAAGTCCTCCAAATATCCACTTGCAGAATTTACAAACAGAGTGTTTCCAAACTGTTCTATGAATAGAAAGGTTAAACTCTGTAAGTGGAACGCACACATCACAAAGTGGTTTCTCAGAATGATTCACTCTAGTTTTTATACGAAGATATTTCCTTTTCTACCGTTGGCCCCAAAGCGCTTGAAATGTCCACTTGCAAATTCCGCAAAAAGATTGTTTCAAATCTGCTCTGTCTAAAGGAAGGTTCATCTCTGTGAGTTGAACACAGGCAACCCAAAGAAGTTACTGAGAATTCTTCTGTCTAGCATTAGATGAAGAAATCCCATTTCCAACGAAATCCTCAAAGAGGTTCATATATCCACATGCAGACTTTACAAACACAGTGTTTCCAAACTGTTCTATGAAAAGAAAGGTTAAACTCTGTGAGTGGAATGCACACATCACAAAGTGGTTTCTCAGACTGATTCTGTCTAGTTTTTATACGAAAATATTCCATTTTCTACCGTTGGCCACAAAGCGCTTGAAATGTCCCCTTGCAAATTCCACAAAAAGAGGGTTTCATATCTGCTCTGTCTAAAGGAAGGTTGATCTCTCTGAGTTGAACTCACAAAACCCAAATAAGTTACTGAGAATTCTTCTGTCTAGCATTTGTTGAAGAAATACCGTTTCCAACGAAATCCTCAAAGTGGTCCAAATATCCACTTGCAGAATTTACAAACAGAGTGTTTCCAAACTGTTCTATGAATAGAAAGGTTAAACTCTGTAAGTGGAATGCACACATCACAAAGTGGTTTCTCAGAATGATTCACTCTAGTTTTTATACGAAGATATTTCCTTTTCTACCGTTGGCCCCAAAGCGCATGAAATGTCCACTTGCAAATTCCACAAAAAGATTGTTTCAAATCTGCTCTGTCTAAAGGAAGGTTCATCTCTGTGAGTTGAACACAGGCAACCCAAATAAGTTACTGAGAATTCTTCTGTCTAGCATTAGATGAAGAAATCCCGTTTCCAACGAAATCCTCAAAGAGGTCCAAATATCCACTAGCGGACTTTAGAAACAGAGTGTTTCCAAGCTGCTCTATGAAAAGAATGGTTAAACTCTGTGAGTGGAACGCACACATCACAAAGTGCTTTCTCAGAATGATTCTCTCTAGTTTTTATACGAATATTTTTCCTTTCCAAACGTTGGCCCCAAAGCGCTTGAAATGTCCACTTGCAAATTCCACAAAAAGAGGGTTTCAAATCTGCTCTGTCAAAAGGAAGGTTCAGCTCTGTGAGGTGAACACAAGAAACCCAAAGAAGTTCCTGAGAATTCTTCTGTCTGGAATTAGATGAAGAAATCCCGTTTCCAACGAAATCCTCAAAGAGGTCCAAATATCCACATGCAGACTTTACAAACACAGTGTTTCCAAACTGTTCTATGAAAAGAAAGGTTAAACTCTGTGAGTGGAACGCAAACATCAGAAAGTAGTTTCTCAGAATGATTCACTCTAGTTTTTATACGAAGATATTTCCTTTTCTACAGTTGGCCCCAAAGCGCTTGAAATGTCCAGTTGCAAATTCCAGGAAAAGAGGGTTTCAAATCTGCTCTGTCTCAAGGAATGTTCATCTCTGTGAGTTGAACACACGCAACCCAAAGAAGTTACTGAGAATTCTTCTGTCTAGCATTACATGAAGAAATCCCGTTTCCAACGAAATCCTCAAAGAGGTCCAAATATCCACATGCAGACTTTACACAGTGTTTCCAAACTGTTCTATGAAAAAAAGGTTAAACTCTGTGAGTGGAATGCACACATCACAAAGTGCTTTCTCAGACTGATTCACTCTAGTTTTTATACGAAGATATTTCCTTTTCTACCGTTGGCCCCAAAGCGCTTGAAATGTCCACTTGCAAATTCCACAAAAAGAGGGTTTCAAATCTGCTCTGTCTAAAGTAAAGTTCATCTCTGTGAGTCGAACACACACAACCCAAAGAAGTTCCTGAGAATTCTTCTGTTTAGCATTAGATGAAGAAATCCCATTTCCAACGAAATCCTCAAACAGGTCCATATATCCACATGCAGACTTTACAAACACAGTGTTTCCAAACTGTTCTGTGAAAAGAAAGGTTAAACTCTGTGAGTGGAGTGCACACATCACAAAGTGGTTTCTCAGACTGATTCTCTCTAGTTTTTATACGAAGATATTTCATTTTCTACCGTTGGCTCCAAAGCGCTTGAAATGTCCACTTGCACATTCCACAAAAAGAGGGTTTCATATCTGCTCTGTCTAAAGGAAGGTTGATCTCTCTGAGTTGAACTCACAAAACCCAAATAAGTTTCTGAGAATTCTTCTGTCTAGCATTTGTTGAAGAAATACCGTTTCCAATGGAATCCTCAAAGTGGTCAAGTATCCTCTTGCAGAATTTAGAAACAGAGTGTTTCTAAACTGTTCTATGAATAGAAAGGTTAAACTCCGTAAGTGCAACGCACACATCACAAAGTGGTTTCTCAGAATGATTCACTCTAGTTTTTATACGAAGATATTTCCTTTTCTACCGTTGGCGCCAAAGCGCTTGAAATGTCCAGTTGCAAATTCCAGGAAAAGAGGGTTTCAAATCTGCTCTGTCTAAAGGAATGTTCATCTCTGTGAGTTGAACACACGCAACCCAAAGAAGTTACTGAGAATTCTTCTGTCTAGCATTAGGTGAAGAAATCCCGTTTCCAACGAAATCCTCAAAGAGGTCCAAATATCCACATGCAGACCTTACAAACACAGTGTTTCCAAACTGTTCTATGAAAAGAAAGGTTAAACTCTGTGAGTGGAACGCACACATCAGAAAGTGGTTTCTCAGACTGATTCTCTCTAGTTTTTATACGAAGATATTTCCTTTTCTACCGTTGGCCCCAAAGCGCTTGAAATGTCCACTTGCAAATTCCACAAAAAGAGGGTTTCAAATCTGCTCTGTCTAAAGGAATGTTCATCTCTGTGAGTTGAACACAAGCAACCCAAAGAAGTTACTGAGAATTCTTCTGTCTAGCATTAGATGAAGAAATCCCGTTTCCAACGAAGTCCTCAAAGAGGTCCATATATCCACATGCAGACTTTACAAACAGTGTTTCCAAACTGTTCTATGAAAAGAAAGGTTAAACTCTGTGAGTGGAACGCACACATCAGAAAGTGGTTTCTCAGAATGATTCACTCTAGTTTTTATACGAAGATATTTCCTTTTCTACAGTTGGCCCCAAAGCGCTTGAAATGTCCACTTGCAAATTCCACAAAAAGAGGGTTTCAAATCTGCTCTGTCTCAAGGAATGTTCATCTCTGTGAGTTGAACACACGCAACCCAAAGAAGTTACTGACAATTCTTCTGTCTAGCATTAGATGAAGAAATCCCGTTTCCAACGAAATCCTCAAAGAGGTCCAAATATCCACATGCAGACTTTACACAGTGTTTCCAAACTGTTCTATGAAAAAAAGGTTAAACTCTGTGAGTGGAATGCACACATCACAAAGTGGTTTCTCAGACTGATTCACTCTAGTTTTTATACGAAGATATTTCCTTTTCTTCCGTTGGCCCCAAAGCGCTTGAAATGTCCACTTGCAAATTCCACAAAAAGAGGGTTTCAAATCTGCTCTGTCTAAAGTAAAGTTCATCTCTGTGAGTCGAACACACACAACCCAAAGAAGTTACTGAGAATTCTTCTGTCTAGCATTAGATGAAGAAATCCCGTTTCCAACGAAATCCTCAAAGAGGTCCAAATATCCACATGCAGACTTTACAAACACAGTGTTTCCAAACTGTTCTATGAAAAAAAGGTTAAACTGTGAGTGGAATGCACACATCACAAAGTGCTTTCTCAGACTGATTCACTCTAGTTTTTATACGAAGATATTTCCTTTTCAACCGTTGGCCCCAAAGCGCTTGAAATGTCCACTTGCAAATTCCGCAAAAATATTGTTTCAAATCTGCTCTGTCTAAAGGAAGGTTCATCTCTGTGAGTTGAACACAGGCAACCCAAAGAAGTTACTGAGAATTCTTCTGTCTAGCATTAGATGAAGAAATCCCATTTCCAACGAAATCCTCAAAGAGGTTCATATATCCACATGCAGACTTTACAAACACAGTGTTTCCAAACTGTTCTATGAAAAGAAAGGTTAAACTCTGTGAGTGGAATGCACACATCACAAAGTGGTTTCTCAGACTGATTCTGTCTAGTTTTTATACGAAAATATTCCATTTTCTACCGTTGGCCCCAAAGCGCTTGAAATGTCCCCTTTCAAATTCCACAAAAAGAGGGTTTCATATCTGCTCTGTCTAAAGGAAGGTTGATCTCTCTGAGTTGAACTCACAAAACCCAAATAAGTTACTGAGAATTCTTCTGTCTAGCATTTGTTGAAGAAATACCGTTTCCAACGAAATCCTCAAAGTGGTCCAAATATCCACTTCCAGAATTTACAAACAGAGTGTTTCCAAACTGTTCTATGAATAGAAAGGTTAAACTCTGTAAGTGGAATGCACACATCACAAAGTGGTTTCTCAGAATGATTCACTCTAGTTTTTATACGAAGATATTTCCTTTTCTACCGTTGGCCCCAAAGCGCATGAAATGTCCACTTGCAAATTCCACAAAAAGATTGTTTCAAATCTGCTCTGTCTAAAGGAAGGTTCATCTCTGTGAGTTGAACACAGGCAACCCAAATAAGTTACTGAGAATTCTTCTGTCTAGCATTAGATGAAGAAATCCCGTTTCCAACGAAATCCTCAAAGAGGTCCAAATATCCACTAGCGGACTTTAGAAACAGAGTGTTTCCAAGCTGCTCTATGAAAAGAATGGTTAAACTCTGTGAGTGGAACGCACACATCACAAAGTGCTTTCTCAGAATGATTCTCTCTAGTTTTTATACGAATATTTTTCCTTTCCAAACGTTGGCCCCAAAGCGCTTGAAATTTCCACTTGCAAATTCCACAAAAAGAGGGTTTCAAATCTGCTCTGTCAAAAGGAAGGTTCAGCTCTGTGAGGTGAACACAAGAAACCCAAAGAAGTTCCTGAGAATTCTTCTGTCTGGAATTAGATGAAGAAATCCCGTTTCCAACGAAATCCTCAAAGAGGTCCAAATATCCACATGCAGACTTTACAAACACAGTGTTTCCAAACTGTTCTATGAAAAGAAAGGTTAAACTCTGTGAGTGGAACGCAAACATCAGAAAGTAGTTTCTCAGAATGATTCACTCTAGTTTTTATACGAAGATATTTCCTTTTCTACAGTTGGCCCCAAAGCGCTTGAAATGTCCAGTTGCAAATTCCAGGAAAAGAGGGTTTCAAATCTGCTCTGTCTCAAGGAATGTTCATCTCTGTGAGTTGAACACACGCAACCCAAAGAAGTTACTGAGAATTCTTCTGTCTAGCATTACATGAAGAAATCCCGTTTCCAACGAAATCCTCAAAGAGGTCCAAATATCCACATGCAGACTTTACACAGTGTTTCCAAACTGTTCTATGAAAAAAAGGTTAAACTCTGTGAGTGGAATGCACACATCACAAAGTGCTTTCTCAGACTGATTCACTCTAGTTTTTATACGAAGATATTTCCTTTTCTACCGTTGGCCCCAAAGCGCTTGAAATGTCCACTTGCAAATTCCACAAAAAGAGGGTTTCAAATCTGCTCTGTCTAAAGTAAAGTTCATCTCTGTGAGTCGAACACACACAACCCAAAGAAGTTCCTGAGAATTCTTCTGTTTAGCATTAGATGAAGAAATCCCATTTCCAACGAAATCCTCAAACAGGTCCATATATCCACATGCAGACTTTACAAACACAGTGTTTCCAAACTGTTCTGTGAAAAGAAAGGTTAAACTCTGTGAGTGGAGTGCACACATCACAAAGTGGTTTCTCAGACTGATTCTCTCTAGTTTTTATACGAAGATATTTCATTTTCTACCGTTGGCTCCAAAGCGCTTGAAATGTCCACTTGCACATTCCACAAAAAGAGGGTTTCATATCTGCTCTGTCTAAAGGAAGGTTGATCTCTCTGAGTTGAACTCACAAAACCCAAATAAGTTTCTGAGAATTCTTCTGTCTAGCATTTGTTGAAGAAATACCGTTTCCAATGGAATCCTCAAGGTGGTCAAGTATCCTCTTGCAGAATTTAGAAACAGAGTGTTTCTAAACTGTTCTATGAATAGAAAGGTTAAACTCCGTAAGTGCAACGCACACATCACAAAGTGGTTTCTCAGAATGATTCACTCTAGTTTTTATACGAAGATATTTCCTTTTCTACCGTTGGCGCCAAAGCGCTTGAAATGTCCAGTTGCAAATTCCAGGAAAAGAGGGTTTCAAATCTGCTCTGTCTAAAGGAATGTTCATCTCTGTGAGTTGAACACCAGCAACCCAAAGAAGTTACTGAGAATTCTTCTGTCTAGCATTAGGTGAAGAAATCCCGTTTCCAACGAAATCCTCAAAGAGGTCCAAATATCCACATGCAGACCTTACAAACACAGTGTTTCCAAACTGTTCTATGAAAAGAAAGGTTAAACTCTGTGAGTGGAACGCACACATCAGAAAGTGGTTTCTCAGACTGATTCTCTCTAGTTTTTATACGAAGATATTTCCTTTTCTACCGTTGGCCCCAAAGCGCTTGAAATGTCCACTTGCAAATTCCACAAAAAGAGGGTTTCAAATCTGCTCTGTCTAAAGGAATGTTCATCTCTGTGAGTTGAACACAAGCAACCCAAAGAAGTTACTGAGAATTCTTCTGTCTAGCATTAGATGAAGAAATCCCGTTTCCAACGAAGTCCTCAAAGAGGTCCATATATCCACATGCAGACTTTACAAACAGTGTTTCCAAACTGTTCTATGAAAAGAAAGGTTAAACTCTGTGAGTGGAACGCACACATCAGAAAGTGGTTTCTCAGAATGATTCACTCTAGTTTTTATACGAAGATATTTCCTTTTCTACAGTTGGCCCCAAAGCGCTTGAAATGTCCACTTGCAAATTCCACAAAAAGAGGGTTTCAAATCTGCTCTGTCTCAAGGAATGTTCATCTCTGTGAGTTGAACACACGCAACCCAAAGAAGTTACTGACAATTCTTCTGTCTAGCATTAGATGAAGAAATCCCGTTTCCAACGAAATCCTCAAAGAGGTCCAAATATCCACATGCAGACTTTACACAGTGTTTCCAAACTGTTCTATGAAAAAAAGGTTAAACTCTGTGAGTGGAATGCACACATCACAAAGTGGTTTCTCAGACTGATTCACTCTAGTTTTTATACGAAGATATTTCCTTTTCTTCCGTTGGCCCCAAAGCGCTTGAAATGTCCACTTGCAAATTCCACAAAAAGAGGGTTTCAAATCTGCTCTGTCTAAAGTAAAGTTCATCTCTGTGAGTCGAACACACACAACCCAAAGAAGTTACTGAGAATTCTTCTGTCTAGCATTAGATGAAGAAATCCCGTTTCCAACGAAATCCTCAAAGAGGTCCAAATATCCACATGCAGACTTTACAAACACAGTGTTTCCAAACTGTTCTATGAAAAAAAGGTTAAACTGTGAGTGGAATGCACACATCACAAAGTGCTTTCTCAGACTGATTCACTCTAGTTTTTATACGAAGATATTTCCTTTTCAACCGTTGGCCCCAAAGCGCTTGAAATGTCCACTTGCAAATTCCGCAAAAATATTGTTTCAAATCTGCTCTGTCTAAAGGAAGGTTCATCTCTGTGAGTTGAACACAGGCAACCCAAAGAAGTTACTGAGAATTCTTCTGTCTAGCATTAGATGAAGAAATCCCATTTCCAACGAAATCCTCAAAGAGGTTCATATATCCACATGCAGACTTTACAAACACAGTGTTTCCAAACTGTTCTATGAAAAGAAAGGTTAAACTCTGTGAGTGGAATGCACACATCACAAAGTGGTTTCTCAGACTGATTCTGTCTAGTTTTTATACGAAAATATTCCATTTTCTACCGTTGGCCCCAAAGCGCTTGAAATGTCCCCTTTCAAATTCCACAAAAAGAGGGTTTCATATCTGCTCTGTCTAAAGGAAGGTTGATCTCTCTGAGTTGAACTCACAAAACCCAAATAAGTTACTGAGAATTCTTCTGTCTAGCATTTGTTGAAGAAATACCGTTTCCAACGAAATCCTCAAAGTGGTCCAAATATCCACTTCCAGAATTTACAAACAGAGTGTTTCCAAACTGTTCTATGAATAGAAAGGTTAAACTCTGTAAGTGGAATGCACACATCACAAAGTGGTTTCTCAGAATGATTCACTCTAGTTTTTATACGAAGATATTTCCTTTTCTACCGTTGGCCCCAAAGCGCATGAAATGTCCACTTGCAAATTCCACAAAAAGATTGTTTCAAATCTGCTCTGTCTAAAGGAAGGTTCATCTCTGTGAGTTGAACACAGGCAACCCAAATAAGTTACTGAGAATTCTTCTGTCTAGCATTAGATGAAGAAATCCCGTTTCCAACGAAATCCTCAAAGAGGTCCAAATATCCACTAGCGGACTTTAGAAACAGAGTGTTTCCAAGCTGCTCTATGAAAAGAATGGTTAAACTCTGTGAGTGGAACGCACACATCACAAAGTGCTTTCTCAGAATGATTCTCTCTAGTTTTTATACGAATATTTTTCCTTTCCAAACGTTGGCCCCAAAGCGCTTGAAATTTCCACTTGCAAATTCCACAAAAAGAGGGTTTCAAATCTGCTCTGTCAAAAGGAAGGTTCAGCTCTGTGAGGTGAACACAAGAAAACCAAAGAAGTTCCTGAGAATTCTTCTGTCTGGAATTAGATGAAGAAATCCCGTTTCCAACGAAATCCTCAAAGCGGTCCAAATATCCACATGTAGACTTTACAAACACAGTGTTTCCAAACTGTTCTATGAAAAGAAAGGTTAAACTCTGTGAGTGGAACGCAAACATCAGAAAGTAGTTTCTCAGAATGATTCACTCTAGTTTTTATACGAAGATATTTCCTTTTCTACCGTTGGCCCCAAAGCGCTTGAAATGTCCACTTGCAAATTCCACAAAAAGAGGGTTTCAAATCTGCTCTGTCTAAAGGAATGTTCATCTCTGTGAGTTGAACACACGCAACCCAAAGAAGTTACTGAGAATTCTTCTGTCTAGCATTAGATGAAGAAATCCCGTTTCCAACGAAATCCTCAAAGAGGTCCAAATATCCACATGCAGACCTTACAAACACAGTGTTTCCACACTGTTCTATGAAAAAAAGGTTAAACTGTGAGTGGAATGCACACATCACAATGTGCTTTCTCAGACTGATTCACTCTAGTTTTTATACGAAGATATTTCCTTTTCTTCCGTTGGCCCCAAAGCGCTTGAAATGTCCACTTGCAAATTCCACAAAAAGAGGGTTTCAAATCTGCTCTGTCTAAAGTAAAGTTCATCTCTGTGAGTCGAACACACACAACCCAAAGAAGTTACTGAGAATTCTTCTGTTTAGCATTAGATGAAGAAATCCCATTTCCAACGAAATCCTCAAAGAGGTCCATATATGAACATGCAGACTTTACAAACACAGTGTTTCCAAACTGTTCTATGAAAAGAAAGGTTAAACTCTGTGAGTGGAATGGGCACATCACAAAGTAGTTTCTCAGACTGATTCTCTCTATTTTTTATACGAAGATATTTCATTTTCTACCGTTGGCTCCAAAGCGCTTGAAATGTCCACTTGCACATTCCACAAAAAGAGGGTTTCATATCTGCTCTGTCTAAAGGAAGGTTGATCTCTCTCAGTTGAACTCACAAAACCCAAATAAGTTACTGAGAATTCTTCTGTCTAGCATTTGTTGAAGAAATACCGTTTCCAACGAAATCCTCAAAGTGGTCCAAATATCCACTTGCAGAAATTACAAACAGAGTGTTTCCAAACTGTTCTATGAATAGAAAGGTTAAACTCTGTAAGTGGAATGCACACATCACAAAGTGGTTTCTCAGAATGATTCACTCTAGTTTTTATACGAAGATATTTCCTTTTCTACCGTTGGCCCCAAAGCGCATGAAATGTCCACTTGCAAATTCCACAAAAAGATTGTTTCAAATCTGCTCTGTCTAAAGGAAGGTTCATCTCTGTGAGTTGAACACAGGCAACCCAAATAAGTTACTGAGAATTCTTCTGTCTAGCATTAGATGAAGAAATCCCGTTTCCAACGAAATCCTCAAAGAGGTCCAAATATCCACATGCAGACTTTACAAACACAGTGTTTCCAAACTGTTCTATGAAAAAAAGGTTAAACTCTGTGAGTGGAGTGCACACATCACAAAGTGGTTTCTCAGACTGATTCACTCTAGTTTTTATACGAATATTTTTCCTTTCCAAACGTTGGCCCCAAAGCGCTTGAAATGTCCACTTGCAAATTCCACAAAAAGAGGGTTTCAAATCTGCTCTGTCTAAAGTAAAGTTCATCTCTGTGAGTCGAACACACACAACCCAAAGAAGTTACTGAGAATTCTTCTGTTTAGCATTAGATGAAGAAATCCCATTTCCAACGAAATCCTCAAAGAGGTCCATATATGAACATGCAGACTTTACAAACACAGTGTTTCCAAACTGTTCTATGAAAAGAAAGTTTAAACTCTGTGAGTGGAATGGACACATCACAAAGTAGTTTCTCAGACTGATTCTCTCTAGTTTTTATACGAAGATATTTCATTTTCTACCGTTGGCTCAAAAGCGCTTGAAATGTCCACTTGCACATTCCACAAAAAGAGGGTTTCATATCTGCTCTGTCTAAAGGAAGGTTGATCTCTCTCAGTTGAACTCACAAAACCCAAATATGTTTCTGAGAATTCTTCTGTCTAGCATTTGTTGAAGAAATACCGTTTCCAATGAAATCCTCAAAGTGGTCAAATATCCACTTGCAGAATTTAGAAACAGACTGTTTCCAAACTGTTCTATGAATAGAAAGGTTAAACTCCGTAAGTGCAACGCACACATCACAAAGTGGTTTCTCAGAATGATTCACTCTAGTTTTTATACGAAGATATTTCCTTTTCTACCGTTGGCCCCAAAGCCCTTGAAATGTCCACTTGCAAATTCCACAAAAAGATTGTTTCAAATCTGCTCTGTCTAAAGGAAGGTTCATCTCTGTGAGTTGAACACAGGCAAACCAAAGAAGTTACTGAGAATTCTTCTGTCTAGCATTAGATGAAGAAATCCCGTTTCCAACGAAATCCTCAAAGAGGTCCAAATATCCACTTGCGGACTTTAGAAACAGAGTGTTTCCAAGCTGCTCTATGAAAAGATAGGTTAAACTCTGTGAGTGCAACGCACACATCAGAAAGTAGTTTCTCAGAATGATTCACTCTAGTTTTTATACGAAGATATTTCCTTTTCTACCGTTGGCCCCAAAGCGCTTGAAATGTCCACTTGCAAATTCCACAAAAAGAGGGTTTCAAATCTGCTCTGTCTAAAGGAATGTTCATCTCTGTGAGTTGAACACACGCAACCCAAAGAAGTTACTGAGAATTCTTCTGTCTAGCATTAGATGAAGAAATCCCGTTTCCAACGAAATCCTCAAAGAGGTCCAAATATCCACATGCAGACCTTACAAACACAGTGTTTCCAAACTGTTTTATGAAAAAAAAGGTTAAACTCTGTGAGTGGAACGCACACATCAGAAAGTGGTTTCTCAGAATGATTCACTCTAGTTTTTATACGAAGATATTTCCTTTTCTACCGTTGTCGCCAAAGCGCTTCAAATGTCCACTTGCAAATTCCAGGAAAAGAGGGTTTCAAATCTGCTCTGTCTAAAGGAATGTTCATCTCTGTGAGTTGAACACACGCAACCCAAAGAAGTTACTGAGAATTCTTCTGTCTAGCATTAGATGAAGAAATCCCGTTTCCAACGAAATCCTCAAAGAGGTCCAAATATCCACGTGCAGACCTTACAAACACAGTGTTTCCAAACTGTTCTATGAAAAAAAAGGTTAAACTCTGTGAGTGGAACGCACACATCAGAAAGTAGTTTCTCAGAATGATTCACTCTAGTTTTTATACGAAGTTATTTCCTTTTCTACCGTTTTCCCCAAAGCGCTTGAAATGTCCACATGCAAATTCCACAAAAAGAGGGTTTCAAATCTGCTCTGTCTAAAGTAAAGTTCATCTCTGTGAGTTGAACACAAGCAACCCAAAGAAGTTACTGAGAATTCTTCTGTCTAGCATTAGATGAAGAAATCCCATTTCCAACGAAATCCTCAAAGAGGCCCAAATATCCACATGCAGACCTTACAAACACAGTGTTTCCAAACTGTTCTATGAAAAAAAGGTTAAACTGTGAGTGGAATGCACACATCACAAAGTGCTTTCTCAGACTGATTCACTCTAGTTTTTATACGAAGATATTTCCTTTTCTACCGTTGGCCCCAAAGCGCTTGAAATGTCCACTTGCAAATTCCACTAAAAGAGGGTTTCAAATCTGCTCTGTCTAAAGTAAAGTTCATCTCTGTGAGTCGAACACACACAACCCAAAGAAGTTACTGAGAATTCTTCTGTTTAGCATTAGATGAAGAAATCCCATTTCCAACGAAATCCTCAAACAGGTCCATATATCCACATGCAGACTTTACAAACAGAGGGTTTCCAAACTGTTCTATGAAAAGAAAGGTTAAACTCTGTGAGTGGAATGGACACATCACAAAGTGGTTTCTCAGACTGATTCTCTCTAGTTTTTATACGAAGATATTTCATTTTCTACCGTTGGCTCCAAAGCGCTTGAAATGTCCACTTGCACATTCCACAAAAAGAGGGTTTCATATCTGCTCTGTCTAAAGGAAGGTTGATCTCTCTGAGTTGAACTCACAAAACCCAAATAAGTTACTGAGAATTCTTCTGTCTAGCATTTGTTGAAGAAATACCGTTCCCAACGAAATCTTCTAAGTCCTCCAAATATCCACTTGCAGAATTTACAAACAGAGTGTTTCCAAACTGTTCTATGAATAGAAAGGTTAAACTCTGTAAGTGGAACGCACACATCACAAAGTGGTTTCTCAGAATGATTCACTCTAGTTTTTATACGAAGATATTTCCTTTTCTACCGTTGGCCCCAAAGCGCTTGAAATGTCCACTTGCAAATTCCGCAAAAAGATTGTTTCAAATCTGCTCTGTCTAAAGGAAGGTTCATCTCTGTGAGTTGAACACAGGCAACCCAAAGAAGTTACTGAGAATTCTTCTGTCTAGCATTAGATGAAGAAATCCCATTTCCAACGAAATCCTCAAAGAGGTTCATATATCCACATGCAGACTTTACAAACAGAGTGTTTCCAAACTGTTCTATGAAAAGAAAGGTTAAACTCTGTGAGTGGAATGCACACATCACAAAGTGGTTTCTCAGACTGATTCTGTCTAGTTTTTATACGAAAATATTCCATTTTCTACCGTTGGCCCCAAAGCGCTTGAAATGTCCCCTTGCAAATTCCACAAAAAGAGGGTTTCATATCTGCTCTGTCTAAAGGAAGGTTGATCTCTCTGAGTTGAACTCACAAAACCCAAATAAGTTACTGAGAATTCTTCTGTCTAGCATTTGTTGAAGAAATACCGTTTCCAACGAAATCCTCAAAGTGGTCCAAATATCCACTTGCAGAATTTACAAACAGAGTGTTTCCAAACTGTTCTATGAATAGAAAGGTTAAACTCTGTAAGTGGAATGCACACATCACAAAGTGGTTTCTCAGAATGATTCACTCTAGTTTTTATACGAAGATATTTCCTTTTCTACCGTTGGCCCCAAAGCGCATGAAATGTCCACTTGCAAATTCCACAAAAAGATTGTTTCAAATCTGCTCTGTCTAAAGGAAGGTTCATCTCTGTGAGTTGAACACAGGCAACCCAAATAAGTTACTGAGAATTCTTCTGTCTAGCATTAGATGAAGAAATCCCGTTTCCAACGAAATCCTCAAAGAGGTCCAAATATCCACTAGCGGACTTTAGAAACAGAGTGTTTCCAAGCTGCTCTATGAAAAGAATGGTTAAACTCTGTGAGTGGAACGCACACATCACAAAGTGCTTTCTCAGAATGATTCTCTCTAGTTTTTATACGAATATTTTTCCTTTCCAAACGTTGGCCCCAAAGCGCTTGAAATTTCCACTTGCAAATTCCACAAAAAGAGGGTTTCAAATCTGCTCTGTCAAAAGGAAGGTTCAGCTCTGTGAGGTGAACACAAGAAACCCAAAGAAGTTCCTGAGAATTCTTCTGTCTGGAATTAGATGAAGAAATCCCGTTTCCAACGAAATCCTCAAAGAGGTCCAAATATCCACATGCAGACTTTACAAACACAGTGTTTCCAAACTGTTCTATGAAAAGAAAGGTTAAACTCTGTGAGTGGAACGCAAACATCAGAAAGTAGTTTCTCAGAATGATTCACTCTAGTTTTTATACGAAGATATTTCCTTTTCTACCGTTGGCCCCAAAGCGCTTGAAATGTCCACTTGCAAATTCCACAAAAAGAGGGTTTCAAATCTGCTCTGTCTAAAGGAATGTTCATCTCTGTGAGTTGAACACACGCAACCCAAAGAAGTTACTGAGAATTCTTCTGTCTAGCATTAGATGAAGAAATCCCGTTTCCAACGAAATCCTCAAAGAGGTCCAAATATCCACATGCAGACCTTACAAACACAGTGTTTCCAAACTGTTCTATGAAAAAAAAGGTTAAACTCTGTGAGTGGAACGCACACATCAGAAAGTAGTTTCTCAGAATGATTCACTCTAGTTTTTATACGAAGTTATTTCCTTTTCTACCGTTGGCTCCAAAGCGCTTGAAATGTCCACTTGCAAATTCCAGAAAAAGAGGGTTTCAAATCATCTCTGTCTAAAGTAAAGTTCATCTCTGTGAGTTGAACACAAGCAACCCAAAGAAGTTACTGAGAATTCTTCTGTCTAGCATTAGATGAAGAAATCCCGTTTCCAACGAAATCCTCAAAGAGGTCCAAATATCCACATGCAGACTTTACAAACACAGTGTTTCCAAACTGTTCTATGAAAAAAAGGTTAAACTCTGTGAGTGGAGTGCACACATCACAAAGTGGTTTCTCAGACTGATTCACTCTAGTTTTTATACGAAGATATTTCCTTTTCTTCCGTTGGCCCCAAAGCGCTTGAAATGTCCACTTGCAAATTCCACAAAAAGAGGGTTTCAAATCTGCTCTGTCTAAAGTAAAGTTCATCTCTGTGAGTCGAACACACACAATCCAAAGAAGTTACTGAGAATTCTTCTGTTTAGCATTAGATGAAGAAATCCCATTTCCAACGAAATCCTCTAAGAGGTCCATATATGAACATGCAGACTTTACAAACACAGGGTTTCCAAACTGTTCTATGAAAAGAAAGGTTAAACTCTGTGAGTGGAATGGACACATCACAAAGTAGTTTCTCAGACTGATTCTCTCTAGTTTTTATACGAAGATATTTCATTTTCTACCGTTGGCTCCAAAGCGCTTGAAATGTCCACTTGCACATTCCACAAAAAGAGGGTTTCATATCTGCTCTGTCTAAAGGAAGGTTGATCTCTCTCAGTTGAACTCACAAAACCCAAATAAGTTTCTGAGAATTCTTCTGTCTAGCATTTGTTGAAGAAATACCGTTTCCAATGAAATCCTCAAAGTGGTCAAATATCCACTTGCAGAATTTAGAAACAGAGTGTTTCCAAACTGTTCTATGAATGGAAAGGTTAAACTCCGTAAGTGCAACGCACACATCACAAAGTGGTTTCTCAGAATGATTCACTCTAGTTTTTATACGAAGATATTTCCTTTTCTACCGTTGGCCCCAAAGCCCTTGAAATGTCCACTTGCAAATTCCACAAAAAGATTGTTTCAAATCTGCTCTGTCTAAAGGAAGGTTCATCTCTGTGAGTTGAACACAGGCAAACCAAAGAAGTTACTGAGAATTCTTCTGTCTCGCATTAGATGAAGAAATCCCGTTTCCAACGAAATCCTCAAAGAGGTCCAAATATCCACTTGCGGACTTTAGAAACAGAGTGTTTCCAAGCTGCTCTATGAAAAGATAGGTTAAACTCTGTGAGTGCAACGCACACATCAGAAAGTAGTTTCTCAGAATGATTCACTCTAGTTTTTATACGAAGATATTTCCTTTTCTACCGTTGGCCCCAAAGCGCTTGAAATGTCCACTTGCAAATTCCACAAAAAGAGGGTTTCAAATCTGCTCTGTCTAAAGGAATGTTCATCTCTGTGAGTTGAACACACGCAACCCAAAGAAGTTACTGAGAATTCTTCTGTCTAGCATTAGATGAAGAAATCCCGTTTCCAACGAAATCCTCAAAGAGGTCCAAATATCCACATGCAGACCTTACAAACACAGTGTTTCCAAACTGTTCTATGAAAAAAAAGGTTAAACTCTGTGAGTGGAACGCACACATCAGAAAGTGGTTTCTCAGAATGATTCACTCTAGTTTTTATACGAAGATATTTCCTTTTCTACCGTTGGCCCCAAAGCGCTTGAAATGTCCAGTTGCAAATTCCAGGAAAAGAGGGTTTCAAATCTGCTCTGTCTCAAGGAATGTTCATCTCTGTGAGTTGAACACACGCAACCCAAAGAAGTTACTGAGAATTCTTCTGTCTAGCATTAGATGAAGAAATCCCTTTTCCAACGAAATCCTCAAAGAGGTCCAAATATCCACATGCAGACTTTACAGTGTTTCCAAACTGTTCTATGAAAAAAAGGTTAAACTCTGTGAGTGGAATGCACACATCACAAAGTGGTTTCTCAGACTGATTCACTCTAGTTTTTATACGAAGATATTTCATTTTCTACCGTTGGCTCCAAAGCGCTTGAAATGTCCACTTGCACATTCCACAAAAAGAGGGTTTCATATCTGCTCTGTCTAAAGGAAGGTTGATCTCTCTGAGTTGAACTCACAAAACCCAAATAAGTTACTGAGAATTCTTCTGTCTAGCATTTGTTGAAGAAATACCGTTCCCAACGAAATCTTCTAAGTCCTCCAAATATCCACTTGCAGAATTTACAAACAGAGTGTTTCCAAACTGTTCTATGAATAGAAAGGTTAAACGCTGTAAGTGGAACGCACACATCACAAAGTGGTTTCTCAGAATGATTCACTCTAGTTTTTATACGAAGATATTTCCTTTTCTACCGTTGGCCCCAAAGCGCTTGAAATGTCCACTTGCAAATTCCGCAAAAAGATTGTTTCAAATCTGCTCTGTCTAAAGGAAGGTTCATCTCTGTGAGTTGAACACAGGCAACCCAAAGAAGTTACTGAGAATTCTTCTGTCTAGCATTAGATGAAGAAATCCCATTTCCAACGAAATCCTCAAAGAGGTTCATATATCCACATGCAGACTTTACAAACACAGTGTTTCCAAACTGTTCTATGAAAAGAAAGGTTAAACTCTGTGAGTGGAATGCACACATCACAAAGTGGTTTCTCAGACTGATTCTGTCTAGTTTTTATACGAAAATATTCCATTTTCTACCGTTGGCCACAAAGCGCTTGAAATGTCCCCTTGCAAATTCCACAAAAAGAGGGTTTCATATCTGCTCTGTCTAAAGGAAGGTTGATCTCTCTGAGTTGAACTCACAAAACCCAAATAAGTTACTGAGAATTCTTCTGTCTAGCATTTGTTGAAGAAATACCGTTTCCAACGAAATCCTCAAAGTGGTCCAAATATCCACTTGCAGAATTTACAAACAGAGTGTTTCCAAACTGTTCTATGAATAGAAAGGTTAAACTCTGTAAGTGGAATGCACACATCACAAAGTGGTTTCTCAGAATGATTCACTCTAGTTTTTATACGAAGATATTTCCTTTTCTACCGTTGGCCCCAAAGCCCTTGAAATGTCCACTTGCAAATTCCACAAAAAGATTGTTTCAAATCTGCTCTGTCTAAAGGAAGGTTCATCTCTGTGAGTTGAACACAGGCAACCCAAATAAGTTACTGAGAATTCTTCTGTCTAGCATTAGATGAAGAAATCCCGTTTCCAACGAAATCCTCAAAGAGGTCCAAATATCCACTAGCGGACTTTAGAAACAGAGTGTTTCCAAGCTGCTCTATGAAAAGAATGGTTAAACTCTGTGAGTGGAACGCACACATCACAAAGTGCTTTCTCAGAATGATTCTCTCTAGTTTTTATACGAATATTTTTCCTTTCCAAACGTTGGCCCCAAAGCGCTTGAAATGTCCACTTGCAAATTCCACAAAAAGAGGGTTTCAAATCTGCTCTGTCAAAAGGAAGGTTCAGCTCTGTGAGGTGAACACAAGAAACCCAAAGAAGTTCCTGAGAATTCTTCTGTCTGGAATTAGATGAAGAAATCCCGTTTCCAACGAAATCCTCAAAGAGGTCCAAATATCCACATGCAGACTTTACAAACACAGTGTTTCCAAACTGTTCTATGAAAAGAAAGGTTAAACTCTGTGAGTGGAACGCAAACATCAGAAAGTAGTTTCTCAGAATGATTCACTCTAGTTTTTATACGAAGATATTTCCTTTTCTACCGTTGGCCCCAAAGCGCTTGAAATGTCCACTTGCAAATTCCACAAAAAGAGGGTTTCAAATCTGCTCTGTCTAAAGGAATGTTCATCTCTGTGAGTTGAACACACGCAACCCAAAGAAGTTACTGAGAATTCTTCTGTCTAGCATTAGATGAAGAAATCCCGTTTCCAACGAAATCCTCAAAGAGGTCCAAATATCCACATGCAGACCTTACAAACACAGTGTTTCCAAACTGTTCTATGAAAAAAAAGGTTAAACTCTGTGAGTGGAACGCACACATCAGAAAGTAGTTTCTCAGAATGATTCACTCTAGTTTTTCTACGAAGTTATTTCCTTTTCTACCGTTGGCCCCAAAGCGCTTGAAATGTCCACTTGCAAATTCCAGAAAAAGAGGGTTTCAAATCATCTCTGTCTAAAGTAAAGTTCATCTCTGTGAGTTGAACACAAGCAACCCAAAGAAGTTACTGAGAATTCTTCTGTCTAGCATTAGATGAAGAAATCCCGTTTCCAACGAAATCCTCAAAGAGGTCCAAATATCCACATGCAGACTTTACAAACACAGTGTTTCCAAACTGTTCTATGAAAAAAAGGTTAAACTGTGAGTGGAATGCACACATCACAAAGTGCTTTCTCAGACTGATTCACTCTAGTTTTTATACGAAGATATTTCCTTTTCTACCGTTGGCCCCAAAGCGCTTGAAATGTCCACTTGCAAATTCCACTAAAAGAGGGTTTCAAATCTGCTCTGTCTAAAGTAAAGTTCATCTCTGTGAGTCGAACACACACAACCCAAAGAAGTTACTGAGAATTCTTCTGTTTAGCATTAGATGAAGAAATCCCATTTCCAACGAAATCCTCAAACAGGTCCATATATCCACATGCAGACTTTACAAACAGAGTGTTTCCAAACTGTTCTATGAAAAGAAAGGTTAAACTCTGTGAGTGGAATGGACACATCACAAAGTGGTTTCTCAGACTGATTCTCTCTAGTTTTTATACGAAGATATTTCATTTTCTACCGTTGGCTCCAAAGCGCTTGAAATGTCCACTTGCACATTCCACAAAAAGAGGGTTTCATATCTGCTCTGTCTAAAGGAAGGTTGATCTCTCTGAGTTGAACTCACAAAACCCAAATAAGTTACTGAGAATTCTTCTGTCTAGCCTTTGTTGAAGAAATACCGTTCCCAACGAAATCTTCTAAGTCCTCCAAATATCCACTTGCAGAATTTACAAACAGAGTGTTTCCAAACTGTTCTATGAATAGAAAGGTTAAACTCTGTAAGTGGAACGCACACATCACAAAGTGGTTTCTCAGAATGATTCACTCTAGTTTTTATACGAAGATATTTCCTTTTCTACCGTTGGCCCCAAAGCGCTTGAAATGTCCACTTGCAAATTCCGCAAAAAGATTGTTTCAAATCTGCTCTGTCTAAAGGAAGGTTCATCTCTGTGAGTTGAACACAGGCAACCCAAAGAAGTTACTGAGAATTCTTCTGTCTAGCATTAGATGAAGAAATCCCATTTCCAACGAAATCCTCAAAGAGGTTCATATATCCACATGCAGACTTTACAAACACAGTGTTTCCAAACTGTTCTATGAAAAGAAAGGTTAAACTCTGTGAGTGGAATGCACACATCACAAAGTGGTTTCTCAGACTGATTCTGTCTAGTTTTTATACGAAAATATTCCATTTTCTACCGTTGGCCACAAAGCGCTTGAAATGTCCCCTTGCAAATTCCACAAAAAGAGGGTTTCATATCTGCTCTGTCTAAAGGAAGGTTGATCTCTCTGAGTTGAACTCACAAAACCCAAATAAGTTACTGAGAATTCTTCTGTCTAGCATTTGTTGAAGAAATACCGTTTCCAACGAAATCCTCAAAGTGGTCCAAATATCCACTTGCAGAATTTACAAACAGAGTGTTTCCAAACTGTTCTATGAATAGAAAGGTTAAACTCTGTAAGTGGAATGCACACATCACAAAGTGGTTTCTCAGAATGATTCACTCTAGTTTTTATACGAAGATATTTCCTTTTCTACCGTTGGCCCCAAAGCGCATGAAATGTCCACTTGCAAATTCCACAAAAAGATTGTTTCAAATCTGCTCTGTCTAAAGGAAGGTTCATCTCTGTGAGTTGAACACAGGCAACCCAAATAAGTTACTGAGAATTCTTCTGTCTAGCATTAGATGAAGAAATCCCGTTTCCAACGAAATCCTCAAAGAGGTCCAAATATCCACTAGCGGACTTTAGAAACAGAGTGTTTCCAAGCTGCTCTATGAAAAGAATGGTTAAACTCTGTGAGTGGAACGCACACATCACAAAGTGCTTTCTCAGAATGATTCTCTCTAGTTTTTATACGAATATTTTTCCTTTCCAAACGTTGGCCCCAAAGCGCTTGAAATTTCCACTTGCAAATTCCAGAAAAAGAGGGTTTCAAATCATCTCTGTCTAAAGTAAAGTTCATCTCTGTGAGTTGAACACAAGCAACCCAAAGAAGTTACTGAGAATTCTTCTGTCTAGCATTAGATGAAGAAATCCCGTTTCCAACGAAATCCTCAAAGAGGTCCAAATATCCACATGCAGACTTTACAAACACAGTGTTTCCAAACTGTTCTATGAAAAAAAGGTTAAACTGTGAGTGGAATGCACACATCACAAAGTGCTTTCTCAGACTGATTCACTCTAGTTTTTATACGAAGATATTTCCTTTTCTACCGTTGGCCCCAAAGCGCTTGAAATGTCCACTTGCAAATTCCACTAAAAGAGGGTTTCAAATCTGCTCTGTCTAAAGTAAAGTTCATCTCTGTGAGTCGAACACACACAACCCAAAGAAGTTACTGAGAATTCTTCTGTTTAGCATTAGATGAAGAAATCCCATTTCCAACGAAATCCTCAAACAGGTCCATATATCCACATGCAGACTTTACAAACAGAGGGTTTCCAAACTGTTCTATGAAAAGAAAGGTTAAACTCTGTGAGTGGAATGGACACATCACAAAGTGGTTTCTCAGACTGATTCTCTCTAGTTTTTATACGAAGATATTTCATTTTCTACCGTTGGCTCCAAAGCGCTTGAAATGTCCACTTGCACATTCCACAAAAAGAGGGTTTCATATCTGCTCTGTCTAAAGGAAGGTTGATCTCTCTGAGTTGAACTCACAAAACCCAAATAAGTTACTGAGAATTCTTCTGTCTAGCATTTGTTGAAGAAATACCGTTCCCAACGAAATCTTCTAAGTCCTCCAAATATCCACTTGCAGAATTTACAAACAGAGTGTTTCCAAACTGTTCTATGAATAGAAAGGTTAAACTCTGTAAGTGGAACGCACACATCACAAAGTGGTTTCTCAGAATGATTCACTCTAGTTTTTATACGAAGATATTTCCTTTTCTACCGTTGGCCCCAAAGCGCTTGAAATGTCCACTTGCAAATTCCGCAAAAAGATTGTTTCAAATCTGCTCTGTCTAAAGGAAGGTTCATCTCTGTGAGTTGAACACAGGCAACCCAAAGAAGTTACTGAGAATTCTTCTGTCTAGCATTAGATGAAGAAATCCCATTTCCAACGAAATCCTCAAAGAGGTTCATATATCCACATGCAGACTTTACAAACACAGTGTTTCCAAACTGTTCTATGAAAAGAAAGGTTAAACTCTGTGAGTGGAATGCACACATCACAAAGTGGTTTCTCAGACTGATTCTGTCTAGTTTTTATACGAAAATATTCCATTTTCTACCGTTGGCCACAAAGCGCTTGAAATGTCCCCTTGCAAATTCCACAAAAAGAGGGTTTCATATCTGCTCTGTCTAAAGGAAGGTTGATCTCTCTGAGTTGAACTCACAAAACCCAAATAAGTTACTGAGAATTCTTCTGTCTAGCATTTGTTGAAGAAATACCGTTTCCAACGAAATCCTCAAAGTGGTCCAAATATCCACTTGCAGAATTTACAAACAGAGTGTTTCCAAACTGTTCTATGAATAGAAAGGTTAAACTCTGTAAGTGGAATGCACACATCACAAAGTGGTTTCTCAGAATGATTCACTCTAGTTTTTATACGAAGATATTTCCTTTTCTACCGTTGGCCCCAAAGCGCATGAAATGTCCACTTGCAAATTCCACAAAAAGATTGTTTCAAATCTGCTCTGTCTAAAGGAAGGTTCATCTCTGTGAGTTGAACACAGGCAACCCAAATAAGTTACTGAGAATTCTTCTGTCTAGCATTAGATGAAGAAATCCCGTTTCCAACGAAATCCTCAAAGAGGTCCAAATATCCACTAGCGGACTTTAGAAACAGAGTGTTTCCAAGCTGCTCTATGAAAAGAATGGTTAAACTCTGTGAGTGGAACGCACACATCACAAAGTGCTTTCTCAGAATGATTCTCTCTAGTTTTTATACGAATATTTTTCCTTTCCAAACGTTGGCCCCAAAGCGCTTGAAATGTCCACTTGCAAATTCCACAAAAAGAGGGTTTCAAATCTGCTCTGTCAAAAGGAAGGTTCAGCTCTGTGAGGTGAACACAAGAAACCCAAAGAAGTTCCTGAGAATTCTTCTGTCTGGAATTAGATGAAGAAATCCCGTTTCCAACGAAATCCTCAAAGAGGTCCAAATATCCACATGCAGACTTTACAAACACAGTGTTTCCAAACTGTTCTATGAAAAGAAAGGTTAAACTCTGTGAGTGGAACGCAAACATCAGAAAGTAGTTTCTCAGAATGATTCACTCTAGTTTTTATACGAAGATATTTCCTTTTCTACAGTTGGCCCCAAAGCGCTTGAAATGTCCAGTTGCAAATTCCAGGAAAAGAGGGTTTCAAATCTGCTCTGTCTCAAGGAATGTTCATCTCTGTGAGTTGAACACACGCAACCCAAAGAAGTTACTGAGAATTCTTCTGTCTAGCATTACATGAAGAAATCCCGTTTCCAACGAAATCCTCAAAGAGGTCCAAATATCCACATGCAGACTTTACACAGTGTTTCCAAACTGTTCTATGAAAAAAAGGTTAAACTCTGTGAGTGGAATGCACACATCACAAAGTGCTTTCTCAGACTGATTCACTCTAGTTTTTATACGAAGATATTTCCTTTTCTACCGTTGGCCCCAAAGCGCTTGAAATGTCCACTTGCAAATTCCACAAAAAGAGGGTTTCAAATCTGCTCTGTCTAAAGTAAAGTTCATCTCTGTGAGTCGAACACACACAACCCAAAGAAGTTCCTGAGAATTCTTCTGTTTAGCATTAGATGAAGAAATCCCATTTCCAACGAAATCCTCAAACAGGTCCATATATCCACATGCAGACTTTACAAACACAGTGTTTCCAAACTGTTCTGTGAAAAGAAAGGTTAAACTCTGTGAGTGGAGTGCACACATCACAAAGTGGTTTCTCAGACTGATTCTCTCTAGTTTTTATACGAAGATATTTCATTTTCTACCGTTGGCTCCAAAGCGCTTGAAATGTCCACTTGCACATTCCACAAAAAGAGGGTTTCATATCTGCTCTGTCTAAAGGAAGGTTGATCTCTCTGAGTTGAACTCACAAAACCCAAATAAGTTTCTGAGAATTCTTCTGTCTAGCATTTGTTGAAGAAATACCGTTTCCAATGGAATCCTCAAAGTGGTCAAGTATCCTCTTGCAGAATTTAGAAACAGAGTGTTTCTAAACTGTTCTATGAATAGAAAGGTTAAACTCCGTAAGTGCAACGCACACATCACAAAGTGGTTTCTCAGAATGATTCACTCTAGTTTTTATACGAAGATATTTCCTTTTCTACCGTTGGCGCCAAAGCGCTTGAAATGTCCAGTTGCAAATTCCAGGAAAAGAGGGTTTCAAATCTGCTCTGTCTAAAGGAATGTTCATCTCTGTGAGTTGAACACACGCAACCCAAAGAAGTTACTGAGAATTCTTCTGTCTAGCATTAGGTGAAGAAATCCCGTTTCCAACGAAATCCTCAAAGAGGTCCAAATATCCACATGCAGACCTTACAAACACAGTGTTTCCAAACTGTTCTATGAAAAGAAAGGTTAAACTCTGTGAGTGGAACGCACACATCAGAAAGTGGTTTCTCAGACTGATTCTCTCTAGTTTTTATACGAAGATATTTCCTTTTCTACCGTTGGCCCCAAAGCGCTTGAAATGTCCACTTGCAAATTCCACAAAAAGAGGGTTTCAAATCTGCTCTGTCTAAAGGAATGTTCATCTCTGTGAGTTGAACACAAGCAACCCAAAGAAGTTACTGAGAATTCTTCTGTCTAGCATTAGATGAAGAAATCCCGTTTCCAACGAAGTCCTCAAAGAGGTCCATATATCCACATGCAGACTTTACAAACAGTGTTTCCAAACTGTTCTATGAAAAGAAAGGTTAAACTCTGTGAGTGGAACGCACACATCAGAAAGTGGTTTCTCAGAATGATTCACTCTAGTTTTTATACGAAGATATTTCCTTTTCTACAGTTGGCCCCAAAGCGCTTGAAATGTCCACTTGCAAATTCCACAAAAAGAGGGTTTCAAATCTGCTCTGTCTCAAGGAATGTTCATCTCTGTGAGTTGAACACACGCAACCCAAAGAAGTTACTGACAATTCTTCTGTCTAGCATTAGATGAAGAAATCCCGTTTCCAACGAAATCCTCAAAGAGGTCCAAATATCCACATGCAGACTTTACACAGTGTTTCCAAACTGTTCTATGAAAAAAAGGTTAAACTCTGTGAGTGGAATGCACACATCACAAAGTGGTTTCTCAGACTGATTCACTCTAGTTTTTATACGAAGATATTTCCTTTTCTTCCGTTGGCCCCAAAGCGCTTGAAATGTCCACTTGCAAATTCCACAAAAAGAGGGTTTCAAATCTGCTCTGTCTAAAGTAAAGTTCATCTCTGTGAGTCGAACACACACAACCCAAAGAAGTTACTGAGAATTCTTCTGTCTAGCATTAGATGAAGAAATCCCGTTTCCAACGAAATCCTCAAAGAGGTCCAAATATCCACATGCAGACTTTACAAACACAGTGTTTCCAAACTGTTCTATGAAAAAAAGGTTAAACTGTGAGTGGAATGCACACATCACAAAGTGCTTTCTCAGACTGATTCACTCTAGTTTTTATACGAAGATATTTCCTTTTCAACCGTTGGCCCCAAAGCGCTTGAAATGTCCACTTGCAAATTCCGCAAAAATATTGTTTCAAATCTGCTCTGTCTAAAGGAAGGTTCATCTCTGTGAGTTGAACACAGGCAACCCAAAGAAGTTACTGAGAATTCTTCTGTCTAGCATTAGATGAAGAAATCCCATTTCCAACGAAATCCTCAAAGAGGTTCATATATCCACATGCAGACTTTACAAACACAGTGTTTCCAAACTGTTCTATGAAAAGAAAGGTTAAACTCTGTGAGTGGAATGCACACATCACAAAGTGGTTTCTCAGACTGATTCTGTCTAGTTTTTATACGAAAATATTCCATTTTCTACCGTTGGCCCCAAAGCGCTTGAAATGTCCCCTTTCAAATTCCACAAAAAGAGGGTTTCATATCTGCTCTGTCTAAAGGAAGGTTGATCTCTCTGAGTTGAACTCACAAAACCCAAATAAGTTACTGAGAATTCTTCTGTCTAGCATTTGTTGAAGAAATACCGTTTCCAACGAAATCCTCAAAGTGGTCCAAATATCCACTTCCAGAATTTACAAACAGAGTGTTTCCAAACTGTTCTATGAATAGAAAGGTTAAACTCTGTAAGTGGAATGCACACATCACAAAGTGGTTTCTCAGAATGATTCACTCTAGTTTTTATACGAAGATATTTCCTTTTCTACCGTTGGCCCCAAAGCGCATGAAATGTCCACTTGCAAATTCCACAAAAAGATTGTTTCAAATCTGCTCTGTCTAAAGGAAGGTTCATCTCTGTGAGTTGAACACAGGCAACCCAAATAAGTTACTGAGAATTCTTCTGTCTAGCATTAGATGAAGAAATCCCGTTTCCAACGAAATCCTCAAAGAGGTCCAAATATCCACTAGCGGACTTTAGAAACAGAGTGTTTCCAAGCTGCTCTATGAAAAGAATGGTTAAACTCTGTGAGTGGAACGCACACATCACAAAGTGCTTTCTCAGAATGATTCTCTCTAGTTTTTATACGAATATTTTTCCTTTCCAAACGTTGGCCCCAAAGCGCTTGAAATTTCCACTTGCAAATTCCACAAAAAGAGGGTTTCAAATCTGCTCTGTCAAAAGGAAGGTTCAGCTCTGTGAGGTGAACACAAGAAAACCAAAGAAGTTCCTGAGAATTCTTCTGTCTGGAATTAGATGAAGAAATCCCGTTTCCAACGAAATCCTCAAAGCGGTCCAAATATCCACATGTAGACTTTACAAACACAGTGTTTCCAAACTGTTCTATGAAAAGAAAGGTTAAACTCTGTGAGTGGAACGCAAACATCAGAAAGTAGTTTCTCAGAATGATTCACTCTAGTTTTTATACGAAGATATTTCCTTTTCTACCGTTGGCCCCTAAGCGCTTGAAATGTCCACTTGCAAATTCCACAAAAAGAGGGTTTCAAATCTGCTCTGTCTAAAGGAATGTTCATCTCTGTGAGTGGAACACACGCAACCCAAAGAAGTTACTGAGAATTCTTCTGTCTAGCATTAGATGAAGAAATCCCGTTTCCAACGAAATCCTCAAAGAGGTCCAAATATCCACATGCAGACCTTACAAACACAGTGTTTCCAAACTGTTCTATGAAAAAAAGGTTAAACTGTGAGTGGAATGCACACATCACAATGTGCTTTCTCAGACTGATTCACTCTAGTTTTTATACGAAGATATTTCCTTTTCTTCCGTTGGCCCCAAAGCGCTTGAAATGTCCACTTGCAAATTCCACAAAAAGAGGGTTTCAAATCTGCTCTGTCTAAAGTAAAGTTCATCTCTGTGAGTCGAACACACACAACCCAAAGAAGTTACTGAGAATTCTTCTGTTTAGCATTAGATGAAGAAATCCCATTTCCAACGAAATCCTCAAAGAGGTCCATATATGAACATGCAGACTTTACAAACACAGTGTTTCCAAACTGTTCTATGAAAAGAAAGGTTAAACTCTGTGAGTGGAATGGGCACATCACAAAGTAGTTTCTCAGACTGATTCTCTCTATTTTTTATACGAAGATATTTCATTTTCTACCGTTGGCTCCAAAGCGCTTGAAATGTCCACTTGCACATTCCACAAAAAGAGGGTTTCATATCTGCTCTGTCTAAAGGAAGGTTGATCTCTCTCAGTTGAACTCACAAAACCCAAATAAGTTTCTGAGAATTCTTCTGTCTAGCATTTGTTGAAGAAATACCATTTCCAATTAAATCCTCAAAGTGGTCAAATATCCACTTGCAGAATTTAGAAACAGAGTGTTTCCAAACTGTTCTATGAATGGAAAGGTTAAACTCCGTAAGTGCAACGCACACATCACAAAGTGGTTTCTCAGAATGATTCACTCTAGTTTTTATACGAAGATATTTCGTTTTCTACCGTTGGCCCCAAAGCCCTTGAAATGTCCACTTGCATATTCCACAAAAAGATTGTTTCAAATCTGCTCTGTCTAAAGGAAGGTTCATCTCTGTGAGTTGAACACAGGCAAACCAAAGAAGTTACTGAGAATTCTTCTGTCTCGCATTAGATGAAGAAATCCCGTTTCCAACGAAATCCTCAAAGAGGTCCAAATATCCACTTGCGGACTTTAGAAACAGAGTGTTTCCAAGCTGCTCTATGAAAAGATAGGTTAAACTCTGAGTGCAACGCACACATCAGAAAGTAGTTTCTCAGAATGATTCACTCTAGTTTTTATACGAAGATATTTCCTTTTCTACCGTTGGCCCCAAAGCGCTTGAAATGTCCACTTGCAAATTCCACAAAAAGAGGGTTTCAAATCTGCTCTGTCTAAAGGAATGTTCATCTCTGTGAGTTGAACACACGCAACCCAAAGAAGTTACTGAGAATTCTTCTGTCTAGCATTAGATGAAGAAATCCCGTTACCAACGAAATCCTCAAAGAGGTCCAAATATCCACATGCAGACCTTACAAACACAGTGTTTCCAAACTGTTCTATGAAAAAAAAGGTTAAACTCTGTGAGTGGAACGCACACATCAGAAAGTGGTTTCTCAGAATGATTCACTCTAGTTTTTATACGAAGATATTTCCTTTTCTACCGTTGGCGCCAAAGCGCTTCAAATGTCCAGTTGCAAATTCCAGGAAAAGAGGGTTTCAAATCTGCTCTGTCTAAAGGAATGTTCATCTATGTGAGTTGAACACACGCAACCCAAAGAAGTTACTGAGAATTCTTCTGTCTAGCATTAGATGAAGAAATCCCATTTCCAACGAAATCCTCAAAGAGGTTCATATATCCACATGCAGACTTTACAAACACAGTGTTTCCAAACTGTTCTATGAAAAGAAAGGTTAAACTCTGTGAGTGGAATGCACACATCACAAAGTGGTTTCTCAGACTGATTCTGTCTAGTTTTTATACGAAAATATTCCATTTTCTACCGTTGGCCCCAAAGCGCTTGAAATGTCCCCTTTCAAATTCCACAAAAAGAGGGTTTCATATCTGCTCTGTCTAAAGGAAGGTTGATCTCTCTGAGTTGAACTCACAAAACCCAAATAAGTTACTGAGAATTCTTCTGTCTAGCATTTGTTGAAGAAATACCGTTTCCAACGAAATCCTCAAAGTGGTCCAAATATCCACTTCCAGAATTTACAAACAGAGTGTTTCCAAACTGTTCTATGAATAGAAAGGTTAAACTCTGTAAGTGGAATGCACACATCACAAAGTGGTTTCTCAGAATGATTCACTCTAGTTTTTATACGAAGATATTTCCTTTTCTACCGTTGGCCCCAAAGCGCATGAAATGTCCACTTGCAAATTCCACAAAAAGATTGTTTCAAATCTGCTCTGTCTAAAGGAAGGTTCATCTCTGTGAGTTGAACACAGGCAACCCAAATAAGTTACTGAGAATTCTTCTGTCTAGCATTAGATGAAGAAATCCCGTTTCCAACGAAATCCTCAAAGAGGTCCAAATATCCACTAGCGGACTTTAGAAACAGAGTGTTTCCAAGCTGCTCTATGAAAAGAATGGTTAAACTCTGTGAGTGGAACGCACACATCACAAAGTGCTTTCTCAGAATGATTCTCTCTAGTTTTTATACGAATATTTTTCCTTTCCAAACGTTGGCCCCAAAGCGCTTGAAATTTCCACTTGCAAATTCCACAAAAAGAGGGTTTCAAATCTGCTCTGTCAAAAGGAAGGTTCAGCTCTGTGAGGTGAACACAAGAAAACCAAAGAAGTTCCTGAGAATTCTTCTGTCTGGAATTAGATGAAGAAATCCCGTTTCCAACGAAATCCTCAAAGCGGTCCAAATATCCACATGTAGACTTTACAAACACAGTGTTTCCAAACTGTTCTATGAAAAGAAAGGTTAAACTCTGTGAGTGGAACGCAAACATCAGAAAGTAGTTTCTCAGAATGATTCACTCTAGTTTTTATACGAAGATATTTCCTTTTCTACCGTTGGCCCCAAAGCGCTTGAAATGTCCACTTGCAAATTCCACAAAAAGAGGGTTTCAAATCTGCTCTGTCTAAAGGAATGTTCATCTCTGTGAGTGGAACACACGCAACCCAAAGAAGTTACTGAGAATTCTTCTGTCTAGCATTAGATGAAGAAATCCCGTTTCCAACGAAATCCTCAAAGAGGTCCAAATATCCACATGCAGACCTTACAAACACAGTGTTTCCAAACTGTTCTATGAAAAAAAGGTTAAACTCTGAGTGGAATGCACACATCACAATGTGCTTTCTCAGACTGATTCACTCTAGTTTTTATACGAAGATATTTCCTTTTCTTCCGTTGGCCCCAAAGCGCTTGAAATGTCCACTTGCAAATTCCACAAAAAGAGGGTTTCAAATCTGCTCTGTCTAAAGTAAAGTTCATCTCTGTGAGTCGAACACACACAACCCAAAGAAGTTACTGAGAATTCTTCTGTTTAGCATTAGATGAAGAAATCCCATTTCCAACGAAATCCTCAAAGAGGTCCATATATGAACATGCAGACTTTACAAACACAGTGTTTCCAAACTGTTCTATGAAAAGAAAGGTTAAACTCTGTGAGTGGAATGGGCACATCACAAAGTAGTTTCTCAGACTGATTCTCTCTATTTTTTATACGAAGATATTTCATTTTCTACCGTTGGCTCCAAAGCGCTTGAAATGTCCACTTGCACATTCCACAAAAAGAGGGTTTCATATCTGCTCTGTCTAAAGGAAGGTTGATCTCTCTCAGTTGAACTCACAAAACCCAAATAAGTTTCTGAGAATTCTTCTGTCTAGCATTTGTTGAAGAAATACCATTTCCAATTAAATCCTCAAAGTGGTCAAATATCCACTTGCAGAATTTAGAAACAGAGTGTTTCCAAACTGTTCTATGAATGGAAAGGTTAAACTCCGTAAGTGCAACGCACACATCACAAAGTGGTTTCTCAGAATGATTCACTCTAGTTTTTATACGAAGATATTTCGTTTTCTACCGTTGGCCCCAAAGCCCTTGAAATGTCCACTTGCATATTCCACAAAAAGATTGTTTCAAATCTGCTCTGTCTAAAGGAAGGTTCATCTCTGTGAGTTGAACACAGGCAAACCAAAGAAGTTACTGAGAATTCTTCTGTCTCGCATTAGATGAAGAAATCCCGTTTCCAACGAAATCCTCAAAGAGGTCCAAATATCCACTTGCGGACTTTAGAAACAGAGTGTTTCCAAGCTGCTCTATGAAAAGATAGGTTAAACTCTGAGTGCAACGCACACATCAGAAAGTAGTTTCTCAGAATGATTCACTCTAGTTTTTATACGAAGATATTTCCTTTTCTACCGTTGGCCCCAAAGCGCTTGAAATGTCCACTTGCAAATTCCACAAAAAGAGGGTTTCAAATCTGCTCTGTCTAAAGGAATGTTCATCTCTGTGAGTTGAACACACGCAACCCAAAGAAGTTACTGAGAATTCTTCTGTCTAGCATTAGATGAAGAAATCCCGTTACCAACGAAATCCTCAAAGAGGTCCAAATATCCACATGCAGACCTTACAAACACAGTGTTTCCAAACTGTTCTATGAAAAAAAAGGTTAAACTCTGTGAGTGGAACGCACACATCAGAAAGTAGTTTCTCAGAATGATTCACTCTAGTTTTTATACGAAGTTATTTCCTTTTCTACCGTTGGCCCCAAAGCGCTTGAAATGTCCAGTTGCAAATTCCAGAAAAAGAGGGTTTCAAATCTGCTCTGTCTAAAGTAAAGTTCATCTCTGTGAGTTGAACACAAGCAACCCAAAGAAGTTACTGAGAATTCTTCTGTCTAGCATTAGATGAAGAAATCCCGTTTCCAACGAAATCCTCAAAGAGGTCCAAATATCCACATGCAGACTTTACAAACACAGTGTTTCCAAACTGTTCTATGAAAAAAAGGTTAAACTGTGAGTGGAATGCACACATCACAAAGTGCTTTCTCAGACTGATTCACTCTAGTTTTTATACGAAGATATTTCCTTTTCTACCGTTGGCGCCAAAGCGCTTCAAATGTCCAGTTGCAAATTCCAGGAAAAGAGGGTTTCAAATCTGCTCTGTCTAAAGGAATGTTCATCTATGTGAGTTGAACACACGCAACCCAAAGAAGTTACTGAGAATTCTTCTGTCTAGCATTAGATGAAGAAATCCCATTTCCAACGAAATCCTCAAAGAGGTTCATATATCCACATGCAGACTTTACAAACACAGTGTTTCCAAACTGTTCTATGAAAAGAAAGGTTAAACTCTGTGAGTGGAATGCACACATCACAAAGTGGTTTCTCAGACTGATTCTGTCTAGTTTTTATACGAAAATATTCCATTTTCTACCGTTGGCCCCAAAGCGCTTGAAATGTCCCCTTGCAAATTCCACAAAAAGAGGGTTTCATATCTGCTCTGTCTAAAGGAAGGTTGATCTCTCTGAGTTGAACTCACAAAACCCAAATAAGTTACTGAGAATTCTTCTGTCTAGCATTTGTTGAAGAAATACCGTTTCCAACGAAATCCTCAAAGTGGTCCAAATATCCACTTGCAGAATTTACAAACAGAGTGTTTCCAAACTGTTCTATGAATAGAAAGGTTAAACTCTGTAAGTGGAATGCACACATCACAAAGTGGTTTCTCAGAATGATTCACTCTAGTTTTTATACGAAGATATTTCCTTTTCTACCGTTGGCCCCAAAGCGCATGAAATGTCCACTTGCAAATTCCACAAAAAGATTGTTTCAAATCTGCTCTGTCTAAAGGAAGGTTCATCTCTGTGAGTTGAACACAGGCAACCCAAATAAGTTACTGAGAATTCTTCTGTCTAGCATTAGATGAAGAAATCCCGTTTCCAACGAAATCCTCAAAGAGGTCCAAATATCCACTAGCGGACTTTAGAAACAGAGTGTTTCCAAGCTGCTCTATGAAAAGAATGGTTAAACTCTGTGAGTGGAACGCACACATCACAAAGTGCTTTCTCAGAATGATTCTCTCTAGTTTTTATACGAATATTTTTCCTTTCCAAACGTTGGCCCCAAAGCGCTTGAAATTTCCACTTGCAAATTCCACAAAAAGAGGGTTTCAAATCTGCTCTGTCAAAAGGAAGGTTCAGCTCTGTGAGGTGAACACAAGAAACCCAAAGAAGTTCCTGAGAATTCTTCTGTCTGGAATTAGATGAAGAAATCCCGTTTCCAACGAAATCCTCAAAGAGGTCCAAATATCCACATGCAGACTTTACAAACACAGTGTTTCCAAACTGTTCTATGAAAAGAAAGGTTAAACTCTGTGAGTGGAACGCAAACATCAGAAAGTAGTTTCTCAGAATGATTCACTCTAGTTTTTATACGAAGATATTTCCTTTTCTACCGTTGGCCCCAAAGCGCTTGAAATGTCCACTTGCAAATTCCACAAAAAGAGGGTTTCAAATCTGCTCTGTCTAAAGGAATGTTCATCTCTGTGAGTTGAACACACGCAACCCAAAGAAGTTACTGAGAATTCTTCTGTCTAGCATTAGATGAAGAAATCCCGTTTCCAACGAAATCCTCAAAGAGGTCCAAATATCCACATGCAGACCTTACAAACACAGTGTTTCCAAACTGTTCTATGAAAAAAAAGGTTAAACTCTGTGAGTGGAACGCACACATCAGAAAGTAGTTTCTCAGAATGATTCACTCTAGTTTTTATACGAAGTTATTTCCTTTTCTACCGTTGGCCCCAAAGCGCTTGAAATGTCCAGTTGCAAATTCCAGAAAAAGAGGGTTTCAAATCTGCTCTGTCTAAAGTAAAGTTCATCTCTGTGAGTTGAACACAAGCAACCCAAAGAAGTTACTGAGAATTCTTCTGTCTAGCATTAGATGAAGAAATCCCGTTTCCAACGAAATCCTCAAAGAGGTCCAAATATCCACATGCAGACTTTACAAACACAGTGTTTCCAACTGTTCTATGAAAAAAAGGTTAAACTGTGAGTGGAATGCACACATCACAAAGTGCTTTCTCAGACTGATTCACTCTAGTTTTTATACGAAGATATTTCCTTTTCTACCGTTGGCCCCAAAGCGCTTGAAATGTCCACTTGCAAATTCCACTAAAAGAGGGTTTCAAATCTGCTCTGTCTAAAGTAAAGTTCATCTCTGTGAGTCGAACACACACAACCCAAAGAAGTTACTGAGAATTCTTCTGTTTAGCATTAGATGAAGAAATCCCATTTCCAACGAAATCCTCAAACAGGTCCATATATCCACATGCAGACTTTACAAACAGAGTGTTTCCAAACTGTTCTATGAAAAGAAAGGTTAAACTCTGTGAGTGGAATGGACACATCACAAAGTGGTTTCTCAGACTGATTCTCTCTAGTTTTTATACGAAGATATTTCATTTTCTACCGTTGGCTCCAAAGCGCTTGAAATGTCCACTTGCACATTCCACAAAAAGAGGGTTTCATATCTGCTCTGTCTAAAGGAAGGTTGATCTCTCTGAGTTGAACTCACAAAACCCAAATAAGTTACTGAGAATTCTTCTGTCTAGCATTTGTTGAAGAAATACCGTTCCCAACGAAATCTTCTAAGTCCTCCAAATATCCACTTGCAGAATTTACAAACAGAGTGTTTCCAAACTGTTCTATGAATAGAAAGGTTAAACTCTGTAAGTGGAACGCACACATCACAAAGTGGTTTCTCAGAATGATTCACTCTAGTTTTTATACGAAGATATTTCCTTTTCTACCGTTGGCCCCAAAGCGCTTGAAATGTCCACTTGCAAATTCCGCAAAAAGATTGTTTCAAATCTGCTCTGTCTAAAGGAAGGTTCATCTCTGTGAGTTGAACACAGGCAACCCAAAGAAGTTACTGAGAATTCTTCTGTCTAGCATTAGATGAAGAAATCCCATTTCCAACGAAATCCTCAAAGAGGTTCATATATCCACATGCAGACTTTACAAACACAGTGTTTCCAAACTGTTCTATGAAAAGAAAGGTTAAACTCTGTGAGTGGAATGCACACATCACAAAGTGGTTTCTCAGACTGATTCTGTCTAGTTTTTATACGAAAATATTCCATTTTCTACCGTTGGCCCCAAAGCGCTTGAAATGTCCCCTTGCAAATTCCACAAAAAGAGGGTTTCATATCTGCTCTGTCTAAAGGAAGGTTGATCTCTCTGAGTTGAACTCACAAAACCCAAATAAGTTACTGAGAATTCTTCTGTCTAGCATTTGTTGAAGAAATACCGTTTCCAACGAAATCCTCAAAGTGGTCCAAATATCCACTTGCAGAATTTACAAACAGAGTGTTTCCAAACTGTTCTATGAAAAGAAAGGTTAAACTCTGTGAGTGGAACGCACACATCACAAAGTGCTTTCTCAGAATGATTCACTCTAGTTTTTATACGAATATTTTTCCTTTCCAAACGTTGGCCCCAAAGCGCTTGAAATTTCCACTTGCAAATTCCACAAAAAGAGGGTTTCAAATCTGCTCTGTCAAAAGGAAGGTTCAGCTCTGTGAGGTGAACACAAGAAACCCAAAGAAGTTCCTGAGAATTCTTCTGTCTGGAATTAGATGAAGAAATCCCGTTTCCAACGAAATCCTCAAAGAGGTCCAAATATCCACATGCAGACTTTACAAACACAGTGTTTCCAAACTGTTCTATGAAAAGAAAGGTTAAACTCTGTGAGTGGAACGCAAACATCAGAAAGTAGTTTCTCAGAATGATTCACTCTAGCTTTTATACGAAGATATTTCCTTTTCTACCGTTGGCCCCAAAGCGCTTGAAATGTCCACTTGCAAATTCCACAAAAAGAGGGTTTCAAATCTGCTCTGTCTAAAGGAATGTTCATCTCTGAGAGTTGAACACACGCAACCCAAAGAAGTTACTGAGAATTCTTCTGTCTAGCATTAGATGAAGAAATCCCGTTTCCAACGAAATCCTCAAAGAGGTCCATATACCCACATGCAGACTTTACAAACACAGTGTTTCCAAACTGTTCTATGAAAAGAAAGGTTAAACTCTGTGAGTGGAACGCACACATCAGAAAGTGGTTTCTCAGAATGATTCACTCTAGTTTTTATACGAAGATATTTCCTTTTCTACAGTTGGCCCCAAAGCGCTTGAAATGTCCAGTTGCAAATTCCAGGAAAAGAGGGTTTCAAATCTGCTCTGTCTCAAGGAATGTTCATCTCTGGGAGTTGAACACACGCAACCCAAAGAAGTTACTGACAATTCTTCTGTCTAGCATTACATGAAGAAATCCCGTTTCCAACGAAATCCTCAAAGAGGTCCAAATATCCACATGCAGACTTTACACAGTGTTTCCAAACTGTTCTATGAAAAAAAGGTTAAACTCTGTGAGTGGAATGCACACATCACAAAGTGGTTTCTCAGACTGATTCACTCTAGTTTTTATACGAAGATATTTCCTTTTCTTCCGTTGGCCCCAAAGCGCTTGAAATGTCCACTTGCAAATTCCACAAAAAGAGGGTTTCAAATCTGCTCTGTCTAAAGTAAAGTTCATCTCTGTGAGTCGAACACACACAACCCAAAGAAGTTACTGAGAATTCTTCTGTCTAGCATTAGATGAAGAAATCCCGTTTCCAACGAAATCCTCAAAGAGGTCCAAATATCCACTAGCGGACTTTAGAAACAGAGTGTTTCCAAGCTGCTCTATGAAAAGAATGGTTAAACTCTGTGAGTGGAACGCACACATCACAAAGTGCTTTCTCAGAATGATTCTCTCTAGTTTTTATACGAATATTTTTCCTTTCCAAACGTTGGCCCCAAAGCGCTTGAAATTTCCACTTGCAAATTCCACAAAAAGAGGGTTTCAAATCTGCTCTGTCAAAAGGAAGGTTCAGCTCTGTGAGGTGAACACAAGAAACCCAAAGAAGTTCCTGAGAATTCTTCTGTCTGGAATTAGATGAAGAAATCCCGTTTCCAACGAAATCCTCAAAGAGGTCCAAATATCCACATGCAGACTTTACAAACACAGTGTTTCCAAACTGTTCTATGAAAAGAAAGGTTAAACTCTGTGAGTGGAACGCAAACATCAGAAAGTAGTTTCTCAGAATGATTCACTCTAGTTTTTATACGAAGATATTTCCTTTTCTACCGTTGGCCCCAAAGCGCTTGAAATGTCCACTTGCAAATTCCACAAAAAGAGGGTTTCAAATCTGCTCTGTCTAAAGGAATGTTCATCTCTGTGAGTTGAACACACGCAACCCAAAGAAGTTACTGAGAATTCTTCTGTCTAGCATTAGATGAAGAAATCCCGTTTCCAACGAAATCCTCAAAGAGGTCCAAATATCCACATGCAGACCTTACAAACACAGTGTTTCCAAACTGTTCTATGAAAAAAAAGGTTAAACTCTGTGAGTGGAACGCACACATCAGAAAGTAGTTTCTCAGAATGATTCACTCTAGTTTTTATACGAAGTTATTTCCTTTTCTACCGTTGGCCCCAAAGCGCTTGAAATGTCCAGTTGCAAATTCCAGAAAAAGAGGGTTTCAAATCTGCTCTGTCTAAAGTAAAGTTCATCTCTGTGAGTTGAACACAAGCAACCCAAAGAAGTTACTGAGAATTCTTCTGTCTAGCATTAGATGAAGAAATCCCGTTTCCAACGAAATCCTCAAAGAGGTCCAAATATCCACATGCAGACTTTACAAACACAGTGTTTCCAACTGTTCTATGAAAAAAAGGTTAAACTGTGAGTGGAATGCACACATCACAAAGTGCTTTCTCAGACTGATTCACTCTAGTTTTTATACGAAGATATTTCCTTTTCTACCGTTGGCCCCAAAGCGCTTGAAATGTCCACTTGCAAATTCCACTAAAAGAGGGTTTCAAATCTGCTCTGTCTAAAGTAAAGTTCATCTCTGTGAGTCGAACACACACAACCCAAAGAAGTTACTGAGAATTCTTCTGTTTAGCATTAGATGAAGAAATCCCATTTCCAACGAAATCCTCAAACAGGTCCATATATCCACATGCAGACTTTACAAACAGAGTGTTTCCAAACTGTTCTATGAAAAGAAAGGTTAAACTCTGTGAGTGGAATGGACACATCACAAAGTGGTTTCTCAGACTGATTCTCTCTAGTTTTTATACGAAGATATTTCATTTTCTACCGTTGGCTCCAAAGCGCTTGAAATGTCCACTTGCACATTCCACAAAAAGAGGGTTTCATATCTGCTCTGTCTAAAGGAAGGTTGATCTCTCTGAGTTGAACTCACAAAACCCAAATAAGTTACTGAGAATTCTTCTGTCTAGCATTTGTTGAAGAAATACCGTTCCCAACGAAATCTTCTAAGTCCTCCAAATATCCACTTGCAGAATTTACAAACAGAGTGTTTCCAAACTGTTCTATGAATAGAAAGGTTAAACTCTGTAAGTGGAACGCACACATCACAAAGTGGTTTCTCAGAATGATTCACTCTAGTTTTTATACGAAGATATTTCCTTTTCTACCGTTGGCCCCAAAGCGCTTGAAATGTCCACTTGCAAATTCCGCAAAAAGATTGTTTCAAATCTGCTCTGTCTAAAGGAAGGTTCATCTCTGTGAGTTGAACACAGGCAACCCAAAGAAGTTACTGAGAATTCTTCTGTCTAGCATTAGATGAAGAAATCCCATTTCCAACGAAATCCTCAAAGAGGTTCATATATCCACATGCAGACTTTACAAACACAGTGTTTCCAAACTGTTCTATGAAAAGAAAGGTTAAACTCTGTGAGTGGAATGCACACATCACAAAGTGGTTTCTCAGACTGATTCTGTCTAGTTTTTATACGAAAATATTCCATTTTCTACCGTTGGCCCCAAAGCGCTTGAAATGTCCCCTTGCAAATTCCACAAAAAGAGGGTTTCATATCTGCTCTGTCTAAAGGAAGGTTGATCTCTCTGAGTTGAACTCACAAAACCCAAATAAGTTACTGAGAATTCTTCTGTCTAGCATTTGTTGAAGAAATACCGTTTCCAACGAAATCCTCAAAGTGGTCCAAATATCCACTTGCAGAATTTACAAACAGAGTGTTTCCAAACTGTTCTATGAAAAGAAAGGTTAAACTCTGTGAGTGGAACGCACACATCACAAAGTGCTTTCTCAGAATGATTCACTCTAGTTTTTATACGAATATTTTTCCTTTCCAAACGTTGGCCCCAAAGCGCTTGAAATTTCCACTTGCAAATTCCACAAAAAGAGGGTTTCAAATCTGCTCTGTCAAAAGGAAGGTTCAGCTCTGTGAGGTGAACACAAGAAACCCAAAGAAGTTCCTGAGAATTCTTCTGTCTGGAATTAGATGAAGAAATCCCGTTTCCAACGAAATCCTCAAAGAGGTCCAAATATCCACATGCAGACTTTACAAACACAGTGTTTCCAAACTGTTCTATGAAAAGAAAGGTTAAACTCTGTGAGTGGAACGCAAACATCAGAAAGTAGTTTCTCAGAATGATTCACTCTAGCTTTTATACGAAGATATTTCCTTTTCTACCGTTGGCCCCAAAGCGCTTGAAATGTCCACTTGCAAATTCCACAAAAAGAGGGTTTCAAATCTGCTCTGTCTAAAGGAATGTTCATCTCTGAGAGTTGAACACACGCAACCCAAAGAAGTTACTGAGAATTCTTCTGTCTAGCATTAGATGAAGAAATCCCGTTTCCAACGAAATCCTCAAAGAGGTCCATATACCCACATGCAGACTTTACAAACACAGTGTTTCCAAACTGTTCTATGAAAAGAAAGGTTAAACTCTGTGAGTGGAACGCACACATCAGAAAGTGGTTTCTCAGAATGATTCACTCTAGTTTTTATACGAAGATATTTCCTTTTCTACAGTTGGCCCCAAAGCGCTTGAAATGTCCAGTTGCAAATTCCAGGAAAAGAGGGTTTCAAATCTGCTCTGTCTCAAGGAATGTTCATCTCTGGGAGTTGAACACACGCAACCCAAAGAAGTTACTGACAATTCTTCTGTCTAGCATTACATGAAGAAATCCCGTTTCCAACGAAATCCTCAAAGAGGTCCAAATATCCACATGCAGACTTTACACAGTGTTTCCAAACTGTTCTATGAAAAAAAGGTTAAACTCTGTGAGTGGAATGCACACATCACAAAGTGGTTTCTCAGACTGATTCACTCTAGTTTTTATACGAAGATATTTCCTTTTCTTCCGTTGGCCCCAAAGCGCTTGAAATGTCCACTTGCAAATTCCACAAAAAGAGGGTTTCAAATCTGCTCTGTCTAAAGTAAAGTTCATCTCTGTGAGTCGAACACACACAACCCAAAGAAGTTACTGAGAATTCTTCTGTCTAGCATTAGATGAAGAAATCCCGTTTCCAACGAAATCCTCAAAGAGGTCCAAATATCCACATGCAGACTTTACAAACACAGTGTTTCCAAACTGTTCTATGAAAAAAAGGTTAAACTGTGAGTGGAATGCACACATCACAAAGTGCTTTCTCAGACGGATTCACTCTATTTTTTATACGAAGATATTTCCTTTTCTACCGTTGGCCCCAAAGCGCTTGAAATGTCCACTTGCAAATTCCACAAAAAGAGGGTTTCAAATCTGCTCTGTCTAAAGTAAAGTTCATCTCTGTGAGTCGAACACACACAACCCAAAGAAGTTACTGAGAATTCTTCTGTTTAGCATTAGATGAAGAAATCCCATTTCCAACGAAATCCTCAAACAGGTCCATATATCCACATGCAGACTTTACAAACAGAGTGTTTCCAAACTGTTCTATGAAAAGAAAGGTTAAACTCTGTGAGTGGAATGGACACATCACAAAGTGGTTTCTCAGACTGATTCTCTCTAGTTTTTATACGAAGATATTTCCTTTTCTACCGTTGGCCCCAAAGCGCTTGAAATGTCCACTTGCACATTCCACAAAAAGAGGGTTTCAAATCTGCTCTGTCTAAAGGAATGTTCATCTCTGTGAGTTGAACTCACGCAAACCAAAGATGTTACTGAGAATTCTTCTGTTTAGCATTAGATGAAGAAATCCCGTTTCCAACGAAATCCTCAAAGAGGTCCATATATGAACATGCAGACTTTACAAACACAGTGTTTCCAAACTGTTCTGTGAAAAGAAAGGTTAAACTCTGTGAGTGGAGTGCACACATCACAAAGTGGTTTCTCAGACTGATTCTCTCTAGTTTTTATACGAAGATATTTCATTTTCTACCGTTGGCTCCAAAGCGCTTGAAATGTCCACTTGCACATTCCACAAAAAGAGGGTTTCATATCTGCTCTGTCTAAAGGAAGGTTGATCTCTCTGAGGTGAACTCACAAACCCCAAATAAGTTTCTGAGAATTCTTCTGTCTAGCATTTGTTGAAGAAATACCGTTTCCAATGGAATCCTCAAAGTGGTCAAGTATCCACTTGCAGAATTTAGAAACAGAGTGTTTCTAAACTGTTCTATGAATAGAAAGGTTAAACTCCGTAAGTGCAACGCACACATCACAAAGTGCTTTCTCAGAATGATTCACTCTAGTTTTTATACGAAGATATTTCCTTTTCTACCGTTGGCGCCAAAGCGCTTGAAATGTCCAGTTACAAATTCCAGGAAAAGAGGGTTTCAAATCTGCTCTGTCTAAAGGAATGTTCATCTCTGTGAGTTGAACACACGCAACCCAAAGAAGTTACTGAGAATTCTTCTGTCTAGCATTAGGTGAAGAAATCCCGTTTCCAACGAAATCCTCAAAGAGGTCCAAATATCCACATGCAGACCTTACAAACACAGTGTTTCCAAACTGTTCTATGAATAAAAGGTTAAACTGTGAGTGGAATGCACACATCACAAAGTGCTTTCTCAGACGGATTCACTCTATTTTTTATACGAAGATATTTCCTTTTCTACCGTTGGCCCCAAAGCGCTTGAAATGTCCACTTGCAAATTCCACAAAAAGAGGGTTTCAAATCTGCTCTGTCTAAAGTAAAGTTCATCTCTGTGAGTCGAACACACACAACCCAAAGAAGTTACTGAGAATTCTTCTGTTTAGCATTAGATGAAGAAATCCCATTTCCAACGAAATCCTCAAACAGGTCCATATATCCACATGCAGACTTTACAAACAGAGTGTTTCCAAACTGTTCTATGAAAAGAAAGGTTAAACTCTGTGAGTGGAATGGACACATCACAAAGTGGTTTCTCAGACTGATTCTCTCTAGTTTTTATACGAAGATATTTCCTTTTCTACCGTTGGCCCCAAAGCGCTTGAAATGTCCACTTGCACATTCCACAAAAAGAGGGTTTCAAATCTGCTCTGTCTAAAGGAATGTTCATCTCTGTGAGTTGAACACACGCAAACCAAAGATGTTACTGAGAATTCTTCTGTTTAGCATTAGATGAAGAAATCCCGTTTCCAACGAAATCCTCAAAGAGGTCCATATATGAACATGCAGACTTTACAAACACAGTGTTTCCAAACTGTTCTGTGAAAAGAAAGGTTAAACTCTGTGAGTGGAGTGCACACATCACAAAGTGGTTTCTCAGACTGATTCTCTCTAGTTTTTATACGAAGATATTTCATTTTCTACCGTTGGCTCCAAAGCGCTTGAAATGTCCACTTGCACATTCCACAAAAAGAGGGTTTCATATCTGCTCTGTCTAAAGGAAGGTTGATCTCTCTGAGGTGAACTCACAAAACCCAAATAAGTTTCTGAGAATTCTTCTGTCTAGCATTTGTTGAAGAAATACCGTTTCCAATGGAATCCTCAAAGTGGTCAAGTATCCACTTGCAGAATTTAGAAACAGAGTGTTTCTAAACTGTTCTATGAATAGAAAGGTTAAACTCCGTAAGTGCAACGCACACATCACAAAGTGGTTTCTCAGAATGATTCACTCTAGTTTTTATACGAAGATATTTCCTTTTCTACCGTTGGCGCCAAAGCGCTTGAAATGTCCAGTTGCAAATTCCAGGAAAAGAGGGTTTCAAATCTGCTCTGTCTAAAGGAATGTTCATCTCTGTGAGTTGAACACACGCAACCCAAAGAAGTTACTGAGAATTCTTCTGTCTAGCATTAGGTGAAGAAATCCCGTTTCCAACGAAATCCTCAAAGAGGTCCAAATATCCACATGCAGACCTTACAAACACAGTGTTTCCAAACTGTTCTATGAAAAGAAAGGTTAAACTCTGTGAGTGGAACGCACACATCAGAAAGTGGTTTCTCAGACTGATTCTCTCTAGTTTTTATACGAAGATATTTCCTTTTCTACCGTTGGCCCCAAAGCGCTTGAAATGTCCACTTGCAAATTCCACAAAAAGAGGGTTTCAAATCTGCTCTGTCTAAAGGAATGTTCATCTCTGTGAGTTGAACACAAGCAACCCAAAGAAGTTACTGAGAATTCTTCTGTCTAGCATTAGATGAAGAAATCCCGTTTCCAACGAAGTCCTCAAAGAGGTCCATATATCCACATGCAGACTTTACAAACACAGTGTTTCCAAACTGTTCTATGAAAAGAAAGGTTAAACTCTGTGAGTGGAACGCACACATCAGAAAGTGGTTTCTCAGAATGATTCACTCTAGTTTTTATACGAAGATATTTCCTTTTCTACAGTTGGCCCCAAAGCGCTTGAAATGTCCACTTGCAAATTCCACAAAAAGAGGGTTTCAAATCTGCTCTGTCTCAAGGAATGTTCATCTCTGTGAGTTGAACACACGCAACCCAAAGAAGTTACTGACAATTCTTCTGTCTAGCATTAGATGAAGAAATCCCGTTTCCAACGAAATCCTCAAAGAGGTCCAAATATCCACATGCAGACTTTACACAGTGTTTCCAAACTGTTCTATTAAAAAAAGGTTAAACTCTGTGAGAGGAATGCACACATCACAAAGTGGTTTCTCAGACTGATTAACTCTAGTTTTTATACGAAGATATTTCCTTTTCTTCCGTTGGCCCCAAAGCGCTTGAAATGTCCACTTGCAAATTCCACAAAAAGAGGGTTTCAAATCTGCTCTGTCTAAAGTAAAGTTCATCTCTGTGAGTCGAACACACACAACCCAAAGAAGTTACTGAGAATTCTTCTGTCTAGCATTAGATGAAGAAATCCCGTTTCCAACGAAATCCTCAAAGAGGTCCAAATATCCACATGCAGACTTTACAAACACAGTGTTTCCAAACTGTTCTATGAAAAAAAGGTTAAACTGTGAGTGGAATGCACACATCACAAAGTGCTTTCTCAGACTGATTCACTCTAGTTTTTATACGAAGATATTTCCTTTTCTACCGTTGGCCCCAAAGCGCTTGAAATGTCCACTTGCAAATTCCGCAAAAAGATTGTTTCAAATCTGCTCTGTCTAAAGGAAGGTGCATCTCTGTGAGTTGAACACAGGCAACCCAAAGAAGTTACTGAGAATTCTTCTGTCTAGCATTAGATGAAGAAATCCCATTTCCAACGAAATCCTCAAAGAGGTTCATATATCCACATGCAGACTTTACAAACACAGTGTTTCCAAACTGTTCTATGAAAAGAAAGGTTAAACTCTGTGAGTGGAATGCACACATCACAAAGTGGTTTCTCAGACTGATTCTGTCTAGTTTTTATACGAAAATATTCCATTTTCTACCGTTGGCCCCAAAGCGCTTGAAATGTCCCCTTTCAAATTCCACAAAAAGAGGGTTTCATATCTGCTCTGTCTAAAGGAAGGTTGATCTCTCTGAGCTGAACTCACAAAACCCAAATAAGTTACTGAGAATTCTTCTGTCCAGCATTTGTTGAAGAAATACCGTTTCCAACGAAATCCTCAAAGTGGTCCAAATATCCACTTGCAGAATTTACAAACAGAGTGTTTCCAAACTGTTCTATGAATAGAAAGGTTAAACTCTGTAAGTGGAATGCACACATCACAAAGTGGTTTCTCAGAATGATTCACTCTAGTTTTTATACGAAGATATTTCCTTTTCTACCGTTGGCCCCAAAGCGCTTGAAATGTCCACTTGCAAATTCCACAAAAACAGGGTTTCAAATCTGCTCTGTCTAAAGTAAAGTTCATCTCTGTGAGTCGAACACACACAACCCAAAGAAGTTACTGAGAATTCTTCTGTCTAGCATTAGATGAAGAAATCCCGTTTCCAACGAAATCCTCAAAGAGGTCCAAATATCCACATGCAGACCTTACAAACACAGTGTTTCCAAACTGTTCTATGAAAAAAAAGGTTAAACTCTGTGAGTGGAACGCACACATCAGAAAGTAGTTTCTCAGAATGATTCACTCTAGTTTTTATACGAAGTTATTTCCTTTTCTACCGTTGGCCCCAAAGCGCTTGAAATGTCCAGTTGCAAATTCCAGAAAAAGAGGGTTTCAAATCTGCTCTGTCTAAAGTAAAGTTCATCTCTGTGAGTTGAACACAAGCAACCCAAAGAAGTTACTGAGAATTCTTCTGTCTAGCATTAGATGAAGAAATCCCGTTTCCAACGAAATCCTCAAAGAGGTCCAAATATCCACATGCAGACTTTACAAACACAGTGTTTCCAAACTGTTCTATGAAAAAAAGGTTAAACTGTGAGTGGAATGCACACATCACAAAGTGCTTTCTCAGACTGATTCACTCTAGTTTTTATACGAAGATATTTCCTTTTCTACCGTTGGCGCCAAAGCGCTTCAAATGTCCAGTTGCAAATTCCAGGAAAAGAGGGTTTCAAATCTGCTCTGTCTAAAGGAATGTTCATCTATGTGAGTTGAACACACGCAACCCAAAGAAGTTACTGAGAATTCTTCTGTCTAGCATTAGATGAAGAAATCCCATTTCCAACGAAATCCTCAAAGAGGTTCATATATCCACATGCAGACTTTACAAACACAGTGTTTCCAAACTGTTCTATGAAAAGAAAGGTTAAACTCTGTGAGTGGAATGCACACATCACAAAGTGGTTTCTCAGACTGATTCTGTCTAGTTTTTATACGAAAATATTCCATTTTCTACCGTTGGCCCCAAAGCGCTTGAAATGTCCCCTTGCAAATTCCACAAAAAGAGGGTTTCATATCTGCTCTGTCTAAAGGAAGGTTGATCTCTCTGAGTTGAACTCACAAAACCCAAATAAGTTACTGAGAATTCTTCTGTCTAGCATTTGTTGAAGAAATACCGTTTCCAACGAAATCCTCAAAGTGGTCCAAATATCCACTTGCAGAATTTACAAACAGAGTGTTTCCAAACTGTTCTATGAATAGAAAGGTTAAACTCTGTAAGTGGAATGCACACATCACAAAGTGGTTTCTCAGAATGATTCACTCTAGTTTTTATACGAAGATATTTCCTTTTCTACCGTTGGCCCCAAAGCGCATGAAATGTCCACTTGCAAATTCCACAAAAAGATTGTTTCAAATCTGCTCTGTCTAAAGGAAGGTTCATCTCTGTGAGTTGAACACAGGCAACCCAAATAAGTTACTGAGAATTCTTCTGTCTAGCATTAGATGAAGAAATCCCTTTTCCAACGAAATCCTCAAAGAGGTCCAAATATCCACTAGCGGACTTTAGAAACAGAGTGTTTCCAAGCTGCTCTATGAAAAGAATGGTTAAACTCTGTGAGTGGAACGCACACATCACAAAGTGCTTTCTCAGAATGATTCTCTCTAGTTTTTATACGAATATTTTTCCTTTCCAAACGTTGGCCCCAAAGCGCTTGAAATTTCCACTTGCAAATTCCACAAAAAGAGGGTTTCAAATCTGCTCTGTCAAAAGGAAGGTTCAGCTCTGTGAGGTGAACACAAGAAACCCAAAGAAGTTCCTGAGAATTCTTCTGTCTGGAATTAGATGAAGAAATCCCGTTTCCAACGAAATCCTCAAAGAGGTCCAAATATCCACATGCAGACTTTACAAACACAGTGTTTCCAAACTGTTCTATGAAAAGAAAGGTTAAACTCTGTGAGTGGAACGCAAACATCAGAAAGTAGTTTCTCAGAATGATTCACTCTAGTTTTTATACGAAGATATTTCCTTTTCTACCGTTGGCCCCAAAGCGCTTGAAATGTCCACTTGCAAATTCCACAAAAAGAGGGTTTCAAATCTGCTCTGTCTAAAGGAATGTTCATCTCTGAGAGTTGAACACACGCAACCCAAAGAAGTTACTGAGAATTCTTCTGTCTAGCATTAGATGAAGAAATCCCGTTTCCAACGAAATCCTCAAAGAGGTCCATATACCCACATGCAGACTTTACAAACACAGTGTTTCCAAACTGTTCTATGAAAAGAAAGGTTAAACTCTGTGAGTGGAACGCACACATCAGAAAGTGGTTTCTCAGAATGATTCACTCTAGTTTTTATACGAAGATATTTCCTTTTCTACAGTTGGCCCCAAAGCGCTTGAAATGTCCAGTTGCAAATTCCAGGAAAAGAGGGTTTCAAATCTGCTCTGTCTCAAGGAATGTTCATCTCTGGGAGTTGAACACACGCAACCCAAAGAAGTTACTGAGAATTCTTCTGTCTAGCATTACATGAAGAAATCCCGTTTCCAACGAAATCCTCAAAGAGGTCCAAATATCCACATGCAGACTTTACACAGTGTTTCCAAACTGTTCTATGAAAAAAAGGTTAAACTCTGTGAGTGGAATGCACACATCACAAAGTGGTTTCTCAGACTGATTCACTCTAGTTTTTATACGAAGATATTTCCTTTTCTTCCGTTGGCCCCAAAGCGCTTGAAATGTCCACTTGCAAATTCCACAAAAAGAGGGTTTCAAATCTGCTCTGTCTAAAGTAAAGTTCATCTCTGTGAGTCGAACACACACAACCCAAAGAAGTTACTGAGAATTCTTCTGTCTAGCATTAGATGAAGAAATCCCGTTTCCAACGAAATCCTCAAAGAGGTCCAAATATCCACATGCAGACTTTACAAACACAGTGTTTCCAAACTGTTCTATGAAAAAAAGGTTAAACTGTGAGTGGAATGCACACATCACAAAGTGCTTTCTCAGACGGATTCACTCTATTTTTTATACGAAGATATTTCCTTTTCTACCGTTGGCCCCAAAGCGCTTGAAATGTCCACTTGCAAATTCCACAAAAAGAGGGTTTCAAATCTGCTCTGTCTAAAGTAAAGTTCATCTCTGTGAGTCGAACACACACAACCCAAAGAAGTTACTGAGAATTCTTCTGTTTAGCATTAGATGAAGAAATCCCATTTCCAACGAAATCCTCAAACAGGTCCATATATCCACATGCAGACTTTACAAACAGAGTGTTTCCAAACTGTTCTATGAAAAGAAAGGTTAAACTCTGTGAGTGGAATGGACACATCACAAAGTGGTTTCTCAGACTGATTCTCTCTAGTTTTTATACGAAGATATTTCCTTTTCTACCGTTGGCCCCAAAGCGCTTGAAATGTCCACTTGCACATTCCACAAAAAGAGGGTTTCAAATCTGCTCTGTCTAAAGGAATGTTCATCTCTGTGAGTTGAAGACACGCAAACCAAAGATGTTACTGAGAATTCTTCTGTTTAGCATTAGATGAAGAAATCCCGTTTCCAACGAAATCCTCAAAGAGGTCCATATATGAACATGCAGACTTTACAAACACAGTGTTTCCAAACTGTTCTGTGAAAAGAAAGGTTAAACTCTGTGAGTGGAGTGCACACATCACAAAGTGGTTTCTCAGACTGATTCTCTCTAGTTTTTATACGAAGATATTTCATTTTCTACCGTTGGCTCCAAAGCGCTTGAAATGTCCACTTGCACATTCCACAAAAAGAGGGTTTCATATCTGCTCTGTCTAAAGGAAGGTTGATCTCTCTGAGGTGAACTCACAAAACCCAAATAAGTTTCTGAGAATTCTTCTGTCTAGCATTTGTTGAAGAAATACCGTTTCCAATGGAATCCTCAAAGTGGTCAAGTATCCACTTGCAGAATTTAGAAACAGAGTGTTTCTAAACTGTTCTATGAATAGAAAGGTTAAACTCCGTAAGTGCAACGCACACATCACAAAGTGGTTTCTCAGAATGATTCACTCTAGTTTTTATACGAAGATATTTCCTTTTCTACCGTTGGCGCCAAAGCGCTTGAAATGTCCAGTTGCAAATTCCAGGAAAAGAGGGTTTCAAATCTGCTCTGTCTAAAGGAATGTTCATCTCTGTGAGTTGAACACACGCAACCCAAAGAAGTTACTGAGAATTCTTCTGTCTAGCATTAGGTGAAGAAATCCCGTTTCCAACGAAATCCTCAAAGAGGTCCAAATATCCACATGCAGACCTTACAAACACAGTGTTTCCAAACTGTTCTATGAAAAGAAAGGTTAAACTCTGTGAGTGGAACGCACACATCAGAAAGTGGTTTCTCAGACTGATTCTCTCTAGTTTTTATACGAAGATATTTCCTTTTCTACCGTTGGCCCCAAAGCGCTTGAAATGTCCACTTGCAAATTCCACAAAAAGAGGGTTTCAAATCTGCTCTGTCTAAAGGAATGTTCATCTCTGTGAGTTGAACACAAGCAACCCAAAGAAGTTACTGAGAATTCTTCTGTCTAGCATTAGATGAAGAAATCCCGTTTCCAACGAAGTCCTCAAAGAGGTCCATATATCCACATGCAGACTTTACAAACACAGTGTTTCCAAACTGTTCTATGAAAAGAAAGGTTAAACTCTGTGAGTGGAACGCACACATCAGAAAGTGGTTTCTCAGAATGATTCACTCTAGTTTTTATACGAAGATATTTCCTTTTCTACAGTTGGCCCCAAAGCGCTTGAAATGTCCACTTGCAAATTCCACAAAAAGAGGGTTTCAAATCTGCTCTGTCTCAAGGAATGTTCATCTCTGTGAGTTGAACACACGCAACCCAAAGAAGTTACTGACAATTCTTCTGTCTAGCATTAGATGAAGAAATCCCGTTTCCAACGAAATCCTCAAAGAGGTCCAAATATCCACATGCAGACTTTACACAGTGTTTCCAAACTGTTCTATTAAAAAAAGGTTAAACTCTGTGAGAGGAATGCACACATCACAAAGTGGTTTCTCAGACTGATTAACTCTAGTTTTTATACGAAGATATTTCCTTTTCTTCCGTTGGCCCCAAAGCGCTTGAAATGTCCACTTGCAAATTCCACAAAAAGAGGGTTTCAAATCTGCTCTGTCTAAAGTAAAGTTCATCTCTGTGAGTCGAACACACACAACCCAAAGAAGTTACTGAGAATTCTTCTGTCTAGCATTAGATGAAGAAATCCCGTTTCCAACGAAATCCTCAAAGAGGTCCAAATATCCACATGCAGACTTTACAAACACAGTGTTTCCAAACTGTTCTATGAAAAAAAGGTTAAACTGTGAGTGGAATGCACACATCACAAAGTGCTTTCTCAGACTGATTCACTCTAGTTTTTATACGAAGATATTTCCTTTTCTACCGTTGGCCCCAAAGCGCTTGAAATGTCCACTTGCAAATTCCGCAAAAAGATTGTTTCAAATCTGCTCTGTCTAAAGGAAGGTGCATCTCTGTGAGTTGAACACAGGCAACCCAAAGAAGTTACTGAGAATTCTTCTGTCTAGCATTAGATGAAGAAATCCCATTTCCAACGAAATCCTCAAAGAGGTTCATATATCCACATGCAGACTTTACAAACACAGTGTTTCCAAACTGTTCTATGAAAAGAAAGGTTAAACTCTGTGAGTGGAATGCACACATCACAAAGTGGTTTCTCAGACTGATTCTGTCTAGTTTTTATACGAAAATATTCCATTTTCTACCGTTGGCCCCAAAGCGCTTGAAATGTCCCCTTTCAAATTCCACAAAAAGAGGGTTTCATATCTGCTCTGTCTAAAGGAAGGTTGATCTCTCTGAGCTGAACTCACAAAACCCAAATAAGTTACTGAGAATTCTTCTGTCCAGCATTTGTTGAAGAAATACCGTTTCCAACGAAATCCTCAAAGTGGTCCAAATATCCACTTGCAGAATTTACAAACAGAGTGTTTCCAAACTGTTCTATGAATAGAAAGGTTAAACTCTGTAAGTGGAATGCACACATCACAAAGTGGTTTCTCAGAATGATTCACTCTAGTTTTTATACGAAGATATTTCCTTTTCTACCGTTGGCCCCAAAGCGCTTGAAATGTCCACTTGCAAATTCCACAAAAAGAGGGTTTCAAATCTGCTCTGTCTAAAGTAAAGTTCATCTCTGTGAGTCGAACACACACAACCCAAAGAAGTTACTGAGAATTCTTCTGTCTAGCATTAGATGAAGAAATCCCGTTTCCAACGAAATCCTCAAAGAGGTCCAAATATCCACATGCAGACCTTACAAACACAGTGTTTCCAAACTGTTCTATGAAAAAAAAGGTTAAACTCTGTGAGTGGAACGCACACATCAGAAAGTAGTTTCTCAGAATGATTCACTCTAGTTTTTATACGAAGTTATTTCCTTTTCTACCGTTGGCCCCAAAGCGCTTGAAATGTCCAGTTGCAAATTCCAGAAAAAGAGGGTTTCAAATCTGCTCTGTCTAAAGTAAAGTTCATCTCTGTGAGTTGAACACAAGCAACCCAAAGAAGTTACTGAGAATTCTTCTGTCTAGCATTAGATGAAGAAATCCCGTTTCCAACGAAATCCTCAAAGAGGTCCAAATATCCACATGCAGACTTTACAAACACAGTGTTTCCAAACTGTTCTATGAAAAAAAGGTTAAACTGTGAGTGGAATGCACACATCACAAAGTGCTTTCTCAGACTGATTCACTCTAGTTTTTATACGAAGATATTTCCTTTTCTACCGTTGGCGCCAAAGCGCTTCAAATGTCCAGTTGCAAATTCCAGGAAAAGAGGGTTTCAAATCTGCTCTGTCTAAAGGAATGTTCATCTATGTGAGTTGAACACACGCAACCCAAAGAAGTTACTGAGAATTCTTCTGTCTAGCATTAGATGAAGAAATCCCATTTCCAACGAAATCCTCAAAGAGGTTCATATATCCACATGCAGACTTTACAAACACAGTGTTTCCAAACTGTTCTATGAAAAGAAAGGTTAAACTCTGTGAGTGGAATGCACACATCACAAAGTGGTTTCTCAGACTGATTCTGTCTAGTTTTTATACGAAAATATTCCATTTTCTACCGTTGGCCCCAAAGCGCTTGAAATGTCCCCTTGCAAATTCCACAAAAAGAGGGTTTCATATCTGCTCTGTCTAAAGGAAGGTTGATCTCTCTGAGTTGAACTCACAAAACCCAAATAAGTTACTGAGAATTCTTCTGTCTAGCATTTGTTGAAGAAATACCGTTTCCAACGAAATCCTCAAAGTGGTCCAAATATCCACTTGCAGAATTTACAAACAGAGTGTTTCCAAACTGTTCTATGAATAGAAAGGTTAAACTCTGTAAGTGGAATGCACACATCACAAAGTGGTTTCTCAGAATGATTCACTCTAGTTTTTATACGAAGATATTTCCTTTTCTACCGTTGGCCCCAAAGCGCATGAAATGTCCACTTGCAAATTCCACAAAAAGATTGTTTCAAATCTGCTCTGTCTAAAGGAAGGTTCATCTCTGTGAGTTGAACACAGGCAACCCAAATAAGTTACTGAGAATTCTTCTGTCTAGCATTAGATGAAGAAATCCCGTTTCCAACGAAATCCTCAAAGAGGTCCAAATATCCACTAGCGGACTTTAGAAACAGAGTGTTTCCAAGCTGCTCTATGAAAAGAATGGTTAAACTCTGTGAGTGGAACGCACACATCACAAAGTGCTTTCTCAGAATGATTCTCTCTAGTTTTTATACGAATATTTTTCCTTTCCAAACGTTGGCCCCAAAGCGCTTGAAATTTCCACTTGCAAATTCCACAAAAAGAGGGTTTCAAATCTGCTCTGTCAAAAGGAAGGTTCAGCTCTGTGAGGTGAACACAAGAAACCCAAAGAAGTTCCTGAGAATTCTTCTGTCTGGAATTAGATGAAGAAATCCCGTTTCCAACGAAATCCTCAAAGAGGTCCAAATATCCACATGCAGACTTTACAAACACAGTGTTTCCAAACTGTTCTATGAAAAGAAAGGTTAAACTCTGTGAGTGGAACGCAAACATCAGAAAGTAGTTTCTCAGAATGATTCACTCTAGTTTTTATACGAAGATATTTCCTTTTCTACCGTTGGCCCCAAAGCGCTTGAAATGTCCACTTGCAAATTCCACAAAAAGAGGGTTTCAAATCTGCTCTGTCTAAAGGAATGTTCATCTCTGAGAGTTGAACACACGCAACCCAAAGAAGTTACTGAGAATTCTTCTGTCTAGCATTAGATGAAGAAATCCCGTTTCCAACGAAATCCTCAAAGAGGTCCATATACCCACATGCAGACTTTACAAACACAGTGTTTCCAAACTGTTCTATGAAAAGAAAGGTTAAACTCTGTGAGTGGAACGCACACATCAGAAAGTGGTTTCTCAGAATGATTCACTCTAGTTTTTATACGAAGATATTTCCTTTTCTACAGTTGGCCCCAAAGCGCTTGAAATGTCCACTTGCAAATTCCACAAAAAGAGGGTTTCAAATCTGCTCTGTCTCAAGGAATGTTCATCTCTGGGAGTTGAACACACGCAACCCAAGAAGTTACTGAGAATTCTTCTGTCTAGCATTACATGAAGAAATCCCGTTTCCAACGAAATCCTCAAAGAGGTCCAAATATCCACATGCAGACTTTACACAGTGTTTCCAAACTGTTCTATGAAAAAAAGGTTAAACTCTGTGAGTGGAATGCACACATCACAAAGTGGTTTCTCAGACTGATTCACTCTAGTTTTTATACGAAGATATTTCCTTTTCTTCCGTTGGCCCCAAAGCGCTTGAAATGTCCACTTGCAAATTCCACAAAAAGAGGGTTTCAAATCTGCTCTGTCTAAAGTAAAGTTCATCTCTGTGAGTCGAACACACACAACCCAAAGAAGTTACTGAGAATTCTTCTGTCTAGCATTAGATGAAGAAATCCCGTTTCCAACGAAATCCTCAAAGAGGTCCAAATATCCACATGCAGACTTTACAAACACAGTGTTTCCAAACTGTTCTATGAAAAAAAGGTTAAACTGTGAGTGGAATGCACACATCACAAAGTGCTTTCTCAGACGGATTCACTCTATTTTTTATACGAAGATATTTCCTTTTCTACCGTTGGCCCCAAAGCGCTTGAAATGTCCACTTGCAAATTCCACAAAAAGAGGGTTTCAAATCTGCTCTGTCTAAAGTAAAGTTCATCTCTGTGAGTCGAACACACACAACCCGAAGAAGTTACTGAGAATTCTTCTGTTTAGCATTAGATGAAGAAATCCCATTTCCAACGAAATCCTCAAACAGGTCCATATATCCACATGCAGACTTTACAAACAGAGTGTTTCCAAACTGTTCTATGAAAAGAAAGGTTAAACTCTGTGAGTGGAATGGACACATCACAAAGTGGTTTCTCAGACTGATTCTCTCTAGTTTTTATACGAAGATATTTCCTTTTCTACCGTTGGCCCCAAAGCGCTTGAAATGTCCACTTGCACATTCCACAAAAAGAGGGTTTCAAATCTGCTCTGTCTAAAGGAATGTTCATCTCTGTGAGTTGAACACACGCAAACCAAAGATGTTACTGAGAATTCTTCTGTTTAGCATTAGATGAAGAAATCCCGTTTCCAACGAAATCCTCAAAGAGGTCCATATATGAACATGCAGACTTTACAAACACAGTGTTTCCAAACTGTTCTGTGAAAAGAAAGGTTAAACTCTGTGAGTGGAGTGCACACATCACAAAGTGGTTTCTCAGACTGATTCTCTCTAGTTTTTATACGAAGATATTTCATTTTCTACCGTTGGCTCCAAAGCGCTTGAAATGTCCACTTGCACATTCCACAAAAAGAGGGTTTCATATCTGCTCTGTCTAAAGGAAGGTTGATCTCTCTGAGGTGAACTCACAAACCCCAAATAAGTTTCTGAGAATTCTTCTGTCTAGCATTTGTTGAAGAAATACCGTTTCCAATGGAATCCTCAAAGTGGTCAAGTATCCACTTGCAGAATTTAGAAACAGAGTGTTTCTAAACTGTTCTATGAATAGAAAGGTTAAACTCCGTAAGTGCAACGCACACATCACAAAGTGCTTTCTCAGAATGATTCACTCTAGTTTTTATACGAAGATATTTCCTTTTCTACCGTTGGCGCCAAAGCGCTTGAAATGTCCAGTTGCAAATTCCAGGAAAAGAGGGTTTCAAATCTGCTCTGTCTAAAGGAATGTTCATCTCTGTGAGTTGAACACACGCAACCCAAAGAAGTTACTGAGAATTCTTCTGTCTAGCATTAGGTGAAGAAATCCCGTTTCCAACGAAATCCTCAAAGAGGTCCAAATATCCACATGCAGACCTTACAAACACAGTGTTTCCAAACTGTTCTATGAAAAGAAAGGTTAAACTCTGTGAGTGGAACGCACACATCAGAAAGTGGTTTCTCAGACTGATTCTCTCTAGTTTTTATACGAAGATATTTCCTTTTCTACCGTTGGCCCCAAAGCGCTTGAAATGTCCACTTGCAAATTCCACAAAAAGAGGGTTTCAAATCTGCTCTGTCTAAAGGAATGTTCATCTCTGTGAGTTGAACACAAGCAACCCAAAGAAGTTACTGAGAATTCTTCTGTCTAGCATTAGATGAAGAAATCCCGTTTCCAACGAAGTCCTCAAAGAGGTCCATATATCCACATGCAGACTTTACAAACACAGTGTTTCCAAACTGTTCTATGAAAAGAAAGGTTAAACTCTGTGAGTGGAACGCACACATCAGAAAGTGGTTTCTCAGAATGATTCACTCTAGTTTTTATACGAAGATATTTCCTTTTCTACAGTTGGCCCCAAAGCGCTTGAAATGTCCACTTGCAAATTCCACAAAAAGAGGGTTTCAAATCTGCTCTGTCTCAAGGAATGTTCATCTCTGTGAGTTGAACACACGCAACCCAAAGAAGTTACTGACAATTCTTCTGTCTAGCATTAGATGAAGAAATCCCGTTTCCAACGAAATCCTCAAAGAGGTCCAAATATCCACATGCAGACTTTACACAGTGTTTCCAAACTGTTCTATTAAAAAAAGGTTAAACTCTGTGAGAGGAATGCACACATCACAAAGTGGTTTCTCAGACTGATTAACTCTAGTTTCTATACGAAGATATTTCCTTTTCTTCCGTTGGCCCCAAAGCGCTTGAAATGTCCACTTGCAAATTCCACAAAAAGAGGGTTTCAAATCTGCTCTGTCTAAAGTAAAGTTCATCTCTGTGAGTCGAACACACACAACCCAAAGAAGTTACTGAGAATTCTTCTGTCTAGCATTAGATGAAGAAATCCCGTTTCCAACGAAATCCTCAAAGAGGTCCAAATATCCACATGCAGACTTTACAAACACAGTGTTTCCAAACTGTTCTATGAAAAAAAGGTTAAACTGTGAGTGGAATGCACACATCACAAAGTGCTTTCTCAGACTGATTCACTCTAGTTTTTATACGAAGATATTTCCTTTTCTACCGTTGGCCCCAAAGCGCTTGAAATGTCCACTTGCAAATTCCGCAAAAAGATTGTTTCAAATCTGCTCTGTCTAAAGGAAGGTGCATCTCTGTGAGTTGAACACAGGCAACCCAAAGAAGTTACTGAGAATTCTTCTGTTTAGCATTAGATGAAGAAATCCCATTTCCAACGAAATCCTCAAAGAGGTTCATATATCCACATGCAGACTTTACAAACACAGTGTTTCCAAACTGTTCTATGAAAAGAAAGGTTAAACTCTGTGAGTGGAATGCACACATCACAAAGTGGTTTCTCAGACTGATTCTGTCTAGTTTTTATACGAAAATATTCCATTTTCTACCGTTGGCCCCAAAGCGCTTGAAATGTCCCCTTTCAAATTCCACAAAAAGAGGGTTTCATATCTGCTCTGTCTAAAGGAAGGTTGATCTCTCTGAGCTGAACTCACAAAACCCAAATAAGTTACTGAGAATTCTTCTGTCCAGCATTTGTTGAAGAAATACCGTTTCCAACGAAATCCTCAAAGTGGTCCAAATATCCACTTGCAGAATTTACAAACAGAGTGTTTCCAAACTGTTCTATGAATAGAAAGGTTAAACTCTGTAAGTGGAATGCACACATCACAAAGTGGTTTCTCAGAATGATTCACTCTAGTTTTTATACGAAGATATTTCCTTTTCTACCGTTGGCCCCAAATCGCATGAAATGTCCACTTGCAAATTCCACAAAAAGATTGTTTCAAATCTGCTCTGTCTAAAGGAAGGTTCATCTCTGTGAGTTGAACACAGGCAACCCAAATAAGTTAGTGAGAATTCTTCTGTCTAGCATTAGATGAAGAAATCCCGTTTCCAACGAAATCCTCAAAGAGGTCCAAATATCCACTAGCGGACTTTAGAAACAGAGTGTTTCCAAGCTGCTCTATGAAAAGAATGGTTAAACTCTGTGAGTGGAACGCACACATCACAAAGTGCTTTCTCAGAATGATTCTCTCTAGTTTTTATACGAATATTTTTCCTTTCCAAACGTTGGCCCCAAAGCGCTTGAAATTTCCACTTGCAAATTCCACAAAAAGAGGGTTTCAAATCTGCTCTGTCAAAAGGAAGGTTCAGCTCTGTGAGGTGAACACAAGAAACCCAAAGAAGTTCCTGAGAATTCTTCTGTCTGGAATTAGATGAAGAAATCCCGTTTCCAACGAAATCCTCAAAGAGGTCCAAATATCCACATGCAGACTTTACAAACACAGTGTTTCCAAACTGTACTATGAAAAAAAGGTTAAACTGTGAGTGGAATGCACACATCACAAAGTGCTTTCTCAGACTGATTCACTCTAGTTTTTATACGAAGATATTTCCTTTTCTACCGTTGGCCCCAAAGCGCTAGAAATGTCCACTTGCAAATTCCACTAAAAGAGGGTTTCAAATCTGCTCTGTCTAAAGTAAAGTTCATCTCTGTGAGTTGAACACAGGCAACCCAAAGAAGTTACTGAGAATTCTTCTGTCTAGCATTAGATGAAGAAATCCCATTTCCAACGAAATCCTCAAAGAGGTTCATATATCCACATGCAGACTTTACAAACACAGTGTTTCCAAACTGTTCTATGAAAAGAAAGGTTAAACTCTGTGAGTGGAATGCACACATCACAAAGTGGTTTCTCAGACTGATTCTGTCTAGTTTTTATACGAAAATATTCCATTTTCTACCGTTGGCCCCAAAGCGCTTGAAATGTCCCCTTGCAAATTCCACAAAAAGAGGGTTTCATATCTGCTCTGTCTAAAGGAAGGTTGATCTCTCTGAGTTGAACTCACAAAACCCAAATAAGTTACTGAGAATTCTTCTGTCTAGCATTTGTTGAAGAAATACCGTTTCCAACGAAATCCTCAAAGTGGTCCAATTATCCACTTGCAGAATTTACAAACAGAGTGTTTCCAAACTGTTCTATGAAAAGAAAGGTTAAACTCTGTGAGTGGAACGCACACATCACAAAGTGCTTTCTCAGAATGATTCACTCTAGTTTTTATACGAATATTTTTCCTTTCCAAACGTTGGCCCCAAAGCGCTTGAAATTTCCACTTGCAAATTCCACAAAAAGAGGGTTTCAAATCTGCTCTGTCAAAAGGAAGGTTCAGCTCTGTGAGGTGAACACAAGAAACCCAAAGAAGTTCCTGAGAATTCTTCTGTCTGGAATTAGATGAAGAAATCCCGTTTCCAACGAAATCCTCAAAGAGGTCCAAATATCCACATGCAGACTTTACAAACACAGTGTTTCCAAACTGTTCTATGAAAAGAAAGGTTAAACTCTGTGAGTGGAACGCAAACATCAGAAAGTAGTTTCTCAGAATGATTCACTCTAGTTTTTATACGAAGATATTTCCTTTTCTACCGTTGGCCCCAAAGCGCTTGAAATGTCCAATTGCAAATTCCACAAAAAGAGGGTTTCAAATCTGCTCTGTCTAAAGGAATGTTCATCTCTGAGAGTTGAACACACGCAACCCAAAGAAGTTACTGAGAATTCTTCTGTCTAGCATTAGATGAAGAAATCCCGTTTCCAACGAAATCCTCAAAGAGGTCCATATACCCACATGCAGACTTTACAAACACAGTGTTTCCAAACTGTTCTATGAAAAGAAAGGTTAAACTCTGTGAGTGGAACGCACACATCAGAAAGTGGTTTCTCAGAATGATTCACTCTAGTTTTTATACGAAGATATTTCCTTTTCTACAGTTGGCCCCAAAGCGCTTGAAATGTCCAGTTGCAAATTCCAGGAAAAGAGGGTTTCAAATCTGCTCTGTCTCAAGGAATGTTCATCTCTGGGAGTTGAACACACGCAACCCAAAGAAGTTACTGAGAATTCTTCTGTCTAGCATTACATGAAGAAATCCCGTTTCCAACGAAATCCTCAAAGAGGTCCAAATATCCACATGCAGACTTTACACAGTGTTTCCAAACTGTTCTATGAAAAAAAGGTTAAACTCTGTGAGTGGAATGCACACATCACAAAGTGGTTTCTCAGACTGATTCACTCTAGTTTTTATACGAAGATATTTCCTTTTCTTCCGTTGGCCCCAAAGCGCTTGAAATGTCCACTTGCAAATTCCACAAAAAGAGGGTTTCAAATCTGCTCTGTCTAAAGTAAAGTTCATCTCTGTGAGTCGAACACACACAACCCAAAGAAGTTACTGAGAATTCTTCTGTCTAGCATTAGATGAAGAAATCCCGTTTCCAACGAAATCCTCAAAGAGGTCCAAATATCCACATGCAGACTTTACAAACACAGTGTTTCCAAACTGTTCTATGAAAAAAAGGTTAAACTGTGAGTGGAATGCACACATCACAAAGTGCTTTCTCAGACGGATTCACTCTATTTTTTATACGAAGATATTTCCTTTTCTACCGTTGGCCCCAAAGCGCTTGAAATGTCCACTTGCAAATTCCACAAAAAGAGGGTTTCAAATCTGCTCTGTCTAAAGTAAAGTTCATCTCTGTGAGTCGAACACACACAACCCAAAGAAGTTACTGAGAATTCTTCTGTTTAGCATTAGATGAAGAAATCCCATTTCCAACGAAATCCTCAAACAGGTCCATATATCCACATGCAGACTTTACAAACAGAGTGTTTCCAAACTGTTCTATGAAAAGAAAGGTTAAACTCTGTGAGTGGAATGGACACATCACAAAGTGGTTTCTCAGACTGATTCTCTCTAGTTTTTATACGAAGATATTTCCTTTTCTACCGTTGGCCCCAAAGCGCTTGAAATGTCCACTTGCACATTCCACAAAAAGAGGGTTTCAAATCTGCTCTGTCTAAAGGAATGTTCATCTCTGTGAGTTGAACACACGCAAACCAAAGATGTTACTGAGAATTCTTCTGTTTAGCATTAGATGAAGAAATCCCGTTTCCAACGAAATCCTCAAAGAGGTCCATATATGAACATGCAGACTTTACAAACACAGTGTTTCCAAACTGTTCTGTGAAAAGAAAGGTTAAACTCTGTGAGTGGAGTGCACACATCACAAAGTGGTTTCTCAGACTGATTCTCTCTAGTTTTTATACGAAGATATTTCATTTTCTACCGTTGGCGCCAAAGCGCTTGAAATGTCCACTTGCACATTCCACACAAAGAGGGTTTCAAATCTGCTCTGTGTAAAGGAATGTTCATCTCTGAGTTGAACACAAGCAACCCAAAGAAGTTACTGAGAATTCTTCTGTCTAGCATTAGATGAAGAAATCCCATTTCCAACGAAATCCTCAAAGAGGTCCATATATCCACATGCAGACTTTACAAACACAGTGTTTCCAAACTGTTCTATGAAAAGAAAGGTTAAACTCTGTGAGTGGAACGCACACATCAGAAAGTGGTTTCTCAGAATGATTCACTCTAGTTTTTATACGAAGATATTTCCTTTTCTACCGTTGGCCCCAAAGCGCTTGAATTGTCCACTTGCAAATTCCAGGAAAAGAGGGTTTCAAATCTGCTCTGTCTCAAGGAATGTTCATCTCTGTGAGTTGAACACACGCAACCCAAAGAAGTTACTGAGAATTCTTCTGTCTAGCATTAGATGAAGAAATCCCGTTTCCAACGAAATCCTCAAAGAGGTCCAAATATCCACATGCAGACCTTACAAACACAGTGTTTCCAAACTGTTCTATGAATAAAAGGTTAAACTCTGTGAGTGGAATGCACACATCAAAAAGTGGTTTCTCAGACTGATTCACTCTAGTTTTTATAAGAAGATATTTCCTTTTCTTCCGTTGGCCCCAAAGCGCTTGAAATGTCCACTTGCAAATTCCACAAAAAGAGGGTTTCAAATCTGCTCTGTCTAAAGTAAAGTTCATCTCTGTGAGTCGAACACACACAACCCAAAGAAGTTACTGAGAATTCTTCTGTCTAGCATTAGATGAAGAAATCCCGTTTCCAACGAAATCCTCAAAGAGGTCCAAATATCCACATGCAGACTTTACAAACACAGTGTTTCCAAACTGTTCTATGAAAAAAAGGTTAAACTGTGAGTGGAATGCACACATCACAAAGTGCTTTCTCAGACTGATTCACTCTAGTTTTTATACGAAGATATTTCCTTTTCTACCGTTGGCCCCAAAGCGCTTGAAATGTCCACTTGCAAATTCCACAAAAAGAGGGTTTCAAATCTGCTCTGTCTAAAGTAAAGTTCATCTCTGTGAGTCGAACACACACAACCCAAAGAAGTTACTGAGAATTCTTCTGTTTAGCATTAGATGAAGAAATCCCATTTCCAACGAAATCCTCAAACAGGTCCATATATCCACATGCAGACTTTACAAACAGAGTGTTTCCAAACTGTTCTATGAAAAGAAAGGTTAAACTCTGTGAGTGGAATGGACACATCACAAAGTGGTTTCTCAGACTGATTCTCTCTAGTTTTTATACGAAGATATTTCATTTTCTACCGTTGGCTCCAAAGCGCTTGAAATGTCCACTTGCACATTCCACAAAAAGAGGGTTTCATATCTGCTCTGTCTAAAGGAAGGTTGATCTCTCTGAGTTGAACTCACAAAACCCAAATAAGTTTCTGAGAATTCTTCTGTCTAGCATTTGTTGAAGAAATACCGTTTCCAATGAAATCCTCAAAGTGGTCAAATATCAACTTGCAGAATTTAGAAACAGAGTGTTTCCAAACTGTTCTATGAATAGAAAGGTTAAACTCCGTAAGTGCAACGCACACATCACAAAGTGGTTTCTCAGAATGATTCACTCTAGTTTTTATACGAAGATATTTCCTTTTCTACCGTTGGCCCCAAAGCCCTTGAAATGTCCACTTGCAAATTCCACAAAAAGATTGTTTCAAATCTGCTCTGTCTAAAGGAAGGTTCATCTCTGTGAGTTGAACACACGCAACCCAAAGAAGTTACTGAGAATTCTTCTGTCTAGCATTAGATGAAGAAATCCCGTTTCCAACGAAATCCTCAAAGAGGTCCAAATATCCACATGCAGACCTTACAAACACAGTGTTTCCAAACTGTTCTATGAAAAAAAAGGTTAAACTCTGTGAGTGGAACGCACACATCAGAAAGTAGTTTCTCAGAATGATTCACTCTAGTTTTTATACGAAGTTATTTCCTTTTCTACCGTTGGCCCCAAAGCGCTTGAAATGTCCAGTTGCAAATTCCAGAAAAAGAGGGTTTCAAATCATCTCTGTCTAAAGTAAAGTTCATCTCTGTGAGTTGAACACAAGCAACCCAAAGAAGTTACTGAGAATTCTTCTGTCTAGCATTAGATGAAGAAATCCCGTTTCCAACGAAATCCTCAAAGAGGTCCAAATATCCACATGCAGACTTTACAAACACAGTGTTTCCAAACTGTTCTATGAAAAAAAGGTTAAACTCTGTGAGTGGAGTGCACACATCACAAAGTGGTTTCTCAGACTGATTCACTCTAGTTTTTATACGAAGATATTTCCTTTTCTTCCGTTGGCCCCAAAGCGCATGAAATGTCCACTTGCAAATTCCACAAAAAGAGGGTTTCAAATCTGCTCTGTCTAAAGTAAAGTTCATCTCTGTGAGTCGAACACACGCAACCCAAAGAAGTTACTGAGAATTCTTCTGTTTAGCATTAGATGAAGAAATCCCATTTCCAACGAAATCCTCAAAGAGGTCCATATATGAACATGCAGACTTTACAAACACAGTGTTTCCAAACTGTTCTATGAAAAGAAAGGTTAAACTCTGTGAGTGGAATGGACACATCACAAAGTAGTTTCTCAGACTGATTCTCTCTAGTTTTTATACGAAGATATTTCATTTAATACCGTTGGCTCCAAAGCGCTTGAAATGTCCACTAGCACATTCCACAAAAAGAGGGTTTCATATCTGCTCTGTCTAAAGGAAGGTTGATCTCTCTGACTTGAACTCACAAAACCCAAATAAGTTTCTGAGAATTCTTCTGTCTAGCATTTGTTGAAGAAATACCATTTCCAATGAAATCCTCAAAGTGGTCAAATATCCACTTGCAGAATTTAGAAACAGAGTGTTTCCAAACTGTTCTATGAATAGAAAGGTTAAACTCCGTAAGTGCAGCGCACACATCACAAAGTGGTTTCCCAGAATGATTCACTCTAGTTTTTATACGAAGATATTTCCTTTTCTACCGTTGGACCCAAAGCGCTTGAAATGTCCAGTTGCAAATTCCAGAAAAAGAGGGTTTCAAATCTGCTCTGTCAAAAGGAAGGTTCAGCTCTGTGAGGTGAACACAAGAAAACCAAAGAAGTTCCTGAGAATTCTTCTGTCTGGCATTAGATGAAGAAATCCCGTTTCCAACGAAATCCTCAAAGAGGTCCAAATATCCACATGCAGACTTTACAAACACAGTGTTTCCAAACTGTTCTATGAAAAGAAAGGTTAAACTCTGTGAGTGGAACGCAAACATCAGAAAGTAGTTTCTCAGAATGATTCACTCTAGTTTTTATACGAAGATATTTCCTTTTCTACCGTTGGCCCCAAAGCGCTTGAAATGTCCACTTGCAAATTCCACAAAAAGAGGGTTTCAAATCTGCTCTGTCTAAAGGAATGTTCATCTCTGTGAGTTGAACACAGGCAACCCAAAGAAGTTACTGAGAATTCTTCTGTCTAGCATTAGATGAAGAAATCCCGTTTCCAACGAAATCCTCAAAGAGGTCCAAATATCCACATGCAGACCTTAAAAACACAGTGTTTCCAAACTGTTCTATGAAAAAAAAGGTTAAACTCTGTGAGTGGAACGCACACATCAGAAAGTAGTTTCTCAGAATGATTCACTCTAGTTTTTATACGAAGTTATTTCCTTTTCTACCGTTGGCCCCAAAGCGCTTGAAATGTCCACTTGCAAATTCCAGAAAAAGAGGGTTTCAAATCATCTCTGTCTAAAGTAAAGTTCATCTCTGTGAGTTGAACACAAGCAAACCAAAGAAGTTACTGAGAATTCTTCTGTCTAGCATTAGATGAAGAAATCCCGTTTCCAACGAAATCCTCAAAGAGGTCCAAATATCCACATGCAGACTTTACAAACACAGTGTTTCCAAACTGTTCTATGAAAAGAAAGGTTAAACTCTGTGAGTGGAACGCAAACATCAGAAAGTAGTTTCTCAGAATGATTCACTCTAGTTTTTATACGAAGATATTTCCTTTTCTACCTTTGGCCCCAAAGCGCTTGAAATGTCCAGTTGCAAATTCCAGAAAAAGAGGGTTTCAAATCATCTCTGTCTAAAGTAAAGTTCATCTCTGTGAGTTGAACACAAGCAAACCAAAGAAGTTACTGAGAATTCTTCTGTCTAGCATTAGATGAAGAAATCCCGTTTCCAACGAAATCCTCAAAGAGGTCCAAATATCCACATGCAGACTTTACAAACACAGTGTTTCCAAACTGTTCTATGAAAAGAAAGGTTAAACTCTGTGAGTGGAACGCAAACATCAGAAAGTAGTTTCTCAGAATGATTCACTCTAGTTTTTATACGAAGATATTTCCTTTTCTACCGTTGGCCCCAAAGCGCTTGAAATGTCCACTTGCAAATTCCACAAAAAGAGGGTTTCAAATCTGCTCTGTCTAAAGGAATGTTCATCTCTGTGAGTTGAACACACGCAACCCAAAGAAGTTACTGAGAATTCTTCTGTCTAGCATTAGATGAAGAAATCCCGTTTCCAACGAAATCTTCAAAGAGGTCCAAATATCCACATGCAGACCTTACAAACACAGTGTTTCCAAACTGTTCTATGAAAAGAAAGGTTAAACTCTGTGAGTGGTACGCACACATCAGAAAGTAGTTTCTCAGAATGATTCACTCTAGTTTTTATACGAAGTTATTTCCTTTTCTACCGTTGGCCCCAAAGCGCTTGAAATGTCCACTTGCAAATTCCAGAAAAAGAGGGTTTCAAATCATCTCTGTCTAAAGTAAAGTTCATCTCTGTGAGTTGAACACAAGCAACCCAAAGAAGTTACTGAGAATTCTTCTGTCTAGCATTAGATGAAGAAATCCCGTTTCCAACGAAATCCTCAAAGAGGTCCAAATATCCACATGCAGACTTTACAAACACAGTGTTTCCAAACTGTTCTATGAAAAAAAGGTTAAACTCTGTGAGTGGAGTGCACACATCACAAAGTGGTTTCTCAGACTGATTCACTCTAGTTTTTATACGAAGATATTTCCTTTTCTTCCGTTGGCCCCAAAGCGCTTGAAATCTCCACTTGCAAATTCCAGAATAAGAGGGTTTCAAATCTGCTCTGTCTAAACTAAAGTTCACCTCTGTGAGTCGAACACACACAACCCAAAGAAGTTACTGAGAATTCTTCTGTTTAGCATTAGATGAAGAAATCCCATTTCCAACGAAATCCTCAAAGAGGTCCATATATGAACATGCAGACTTTACAAACACAGTGTTTCCAAACTGTTCTATGAAAAGAAAGGTTAAACTCTGTGAGTGGAATGGACACATCACAAAGTAGTTTCTCAGACTGATTCTCTCTAGTTTTTATACGAAGATATTTCATTTTCTACCGTTGGCTCCAAAGCGCTTGAAATGTCCACTTGCACATTCCACAAAAAGAGGGTTTCATATCTGCTCTGTCTAAAGGAAGGTTGATCTCTCTGACTTGAACTCACAAAACCCAAATAAGTTTCTGAGAATTCTTCTGTCTAGCATTTGTTGAAGAAATACCGTTTCCAATGAAATCCTCAAAGTGGTCAAATATCCACTTGCAGAATTTAGAAACAGAGTGTTTCCAAACTGTTCTATGAGTAGAAAGGTTAAACTCCGTAAGTGCAACGCACACATCACAAAGTGGTTTCTCAGAATGATTCACTCTAGTTTTTATACGAAGATATTTCCTTTTCTACCGTTGGCCCCAAAGCCCTAGAAATGTCCACTTGCAAATTCCACAAAAAGATTGTTTCAAATCTGCTCTGTCTAAAGGAAGGTTCATCTCTGTGAGTTGAACACAGGCAAACCAAAGAAGTTACTGAGAATTCTTCTGTCTAGCATTAGATGAAGAAACCCCGTTTCCAACGAAATCCTCAAAGAGGTCCAAATATCCACTTGCGGACTTTAGAAACAGAGTGTTTCCAAGCTGCTCTATGAAAAGATAGGTTAAACTCTGTGAGTGCAACGCACACATCAGAAAGTAGTTTCTCAGAATGATTCACTCTAGTTTTTATAAGAAGATATTTCCTTTTCTACCGTTGGCCCCAAAGCCCTTGAAATGTCCACATGCAAATTCCACAAAAAGAGGGTTTCAAATCTGCTCTGTCTAAAGGAATGTTCATCTCTGTGAGTTGAACACACGCAACCCAAAGAAGTTACTGAGAATTCTTCTGTCTAGCATTAGATGAAGAAATCCCGTTTCCAACGAAATCCTCAAAGAGGTCCAAATATCCACGTGCAGACCTTACAAACACAGTGTTTCCAAACTGTTCTATGAAAAAAAAGGTTAAACTCTGTGAGTGGAACGCACACATCAGAAAGTAGTTTCTCAGAATGATTCACTCTAGTTTTTATACGAAGTTATTTCCTTTTCTACCGTTGGCCCCAAAGCGCTTAAAATGTCCACATGCAAATTCCACAAAAAGAGGGTTTCAAATCTGCTCTGTCTAAAGTAAAGTTCATCTCTGTGAGTTGAACACAAGCAACCCAAAGAAGTTACTGAGAATTCTTCTGTCTAGCATTAGATGAAGAAATCCCATTTGCAACGAAATCCTCAAAGAGGTCCAAATATCCACATGCAGACCTTACAAACACAGTGTTTCCAAACTGTTCTATGAAAAGAAAGGTTAAAGTCTATGAGTGGAACGCACACATCAGAAAGTGGTTTCTCAGACTGATTCTCTCTAGTTTTTATACGAAGATATTTCCTTTTCTACCGTTGGCCCCAAAGCGCTTGAAATGTCCACTTGCAAATTCCACAAAAAGAGGGTTTCAAATCTGCTCTGTCTAAAGGAATGTTCATCTCTGTGAGTTGAACACAAGTAACCCAAAGAAGTTACTGAGAATTCTTCTGTCTAGCATTAGATGAAGAAATCCCGTTTCCAACGAAATCCTCAAAGAGGTCAATATATCCACATGCAGACTTTACAAACACAGTGTTTCCAAACTGTTCTATGAAAAGAAAGGTTAAACTCTGTGAGTGGAACGCACACATCAGAAAGTGGTTTCTCAGAATGATTCACTCTAGTTTTCATACGAAGATATTTCCTTTTCTACCGTTGGCCCCAAAGCGCTTGAAATGTCCAGTTGCAAATTCCAGGAAAAGAGGGTTTCAAATCTGCTCTGTCTCAAGGAATGTTCATCTCTGTGAGTTGAACACACGCAATCCAAAGAAGTTACTGAGAATTCTTCTGTCTAGCATTAGATGAAGAAATCCCGTTTCCAACGAAATCCTCAAAGAGGTCCAAATATCCACATGCAGACTTTACACAGTGTTTCCAAACAGTTCTATGAAAAAAAGGTTAAACTCTGTGAGTGGAATGCACACATCACAAAGTGGTTTCTCAGAATGATTCACTCTAGTTTTTATACGAAGATATTTCCTTTTCTACCGTTGGCCCCAAAGCGCTTGAAATGTCCACTAGCAAATTCCGCAAAAAGATTGTTTCAAATCTGCTCTGTCTAAAGGAAGGTCCATCTCTGTGAGTTGAACACAGGCAACCCAAAGAAGTTACTGAGAATTCTTCTGTCTAGCATTAGATGAAGAAATCCCATTTCCAACGAAATCCTCAAAGAGGTTCATATATCCACATGCAGACTTTACAAACACAGTGTTTCCAAACTGTTCTTTGAAAAGAAAGGTTAAACTCTGTGAGTGGAATGGACACATCACAAAGTGGTTTCTCAGACTGATTCTGTCTAGTTTTTATACGAAAATATTCCATTTTCTACCGTTGGCCCCAAAGCGCTTGAAATGTCCCCTTTCAAATTCCACAAAAAGAGGGTTTCATATCTGCTCTGTCTAAAGGAAGGTTGATCTCTCTGAGTTGAACTCATAAAACCCAAATAAGTTACTGAGAATTCTTCTGTCTAGCATTTGTTGAAGAAATACCGTTTCCAACGAAATCCTCAAAGTGGTCCAAATATCCACTTGCAGAATTTACAAACAGAGTGTTTCCAAACTGTTCTATGAATAGAAAGGTTAAACTCTGTAAGTGGAATGCACACATCACAAAGTGGTTTCTCAGAATGATTCACTCTAGTTTTTATACGAAGATATTTCCTTTTCTACCGTTGGCCCCAAAGCGCATGAAATGTCCACTTGCAAATTCCACAAAAAGATTGTTTCAAATCTGCTGTGTCTAAAGGAAGGTTCATCTCTGTGAGTTGAACACAGGCAACCCAAATAAGTTACTGAGAATTCTTCTGTCTAGCATTAGATGAAGAAATCCCGTTTCCAACGAAATCCTCAAAGAGGTCCAAATATCCACTAGCGGACTTTAGAAACAGAGTGTTTCCAAGCTGCTCTATGAAAAGAATGGTTAAACTCTGTGAGTGGAACGCACACATCACAAAGTGCTTTCTCAGAATGATTCTCTCTAGTTTTTATACGAATATTTTTCCTTTCCAAACGTTGGCCCCAAAGCGCTTGAAATTTCCACTTGCAAATTCCACAAAAAGAGGGTTTCAAATCTGCTCTGTCAAAAGGAAGGTTCAGCTCTGTGAGGTGAACACAAGAAACCCAAAGAAGTTCCTGAGAATTCTTCTGTCTGGAATTAGATGAAGAAATCCCGTTTCCAACGAAATCCTCAAAGAGGTCCAAATATCCACATGCAGACTTTACAAACACAGTGTTTCCAAACTGTTCTATGAAAAGAAAGGTTAAACTCTGTGAGTGGAACGCAAACATCAGAAAGTAGTTTCTCAGAATGATTCACTCTAGTTTTTATACGAAGATATTTCCTTTTCTACCGTTGGCCCCAAAGCGCTTGAAATGTCCACTTGCAAATTCCACAAAAAGAGGGTTTCAAATCTGCTCTGTCTAAAGTAAAGTTCATCTCTGTGAGTCGAACACACACAACCCAAAGAAGTTACTGAGAATTCTTCTGTTTAGCATTAGATGAAGAAATCCCATTTCCAACGAAATCCTCAAAGAGGTCCATATATGAACATGCAGACTTTACAAACACAGTGTTTCCAAACTGTTCTATGAAAAGAAAGGTTAAACTCTGTGAGTGGAATGGACACATCACAAAGTAGTTTCTCAGACTGATTCTCTCTAGTTTTTATACGAAGATATTTCATTTTCTACCGTTGGCTCCAAAGCGCTTGAAATGTCCACTTGCACATTCCACAAAAAGAGGGTTTCATATCTGCTCTGTCTAAAGGAAGGTTGATCTCTCTGAGTTGAACTCACAAAACCCAAATAAGTTTCTGAGAATTCTTCTGTCTAGCATTTGTTGAAGAAATACCGTTTCCAATGAAATCCTCAAAGTGGTCAAATATCCACTTGCAGAATTTAGAAACAGAGTGTTTCCAAACTGTTCTATGAATAGAAAGGTTAAACTCCGTAAGTGCAACGCACACATCACAAAGTGGTTTCTCAGAATGATTCACTCTAGTTTTTATACGAAGATATTTCCTTTTCTACCGTTGGCCCCAAAGCCCTTGAAATGTCCACTTGCAAATTCCACAAAAAGATTGTTTCAAATCTGCTCTGTCTAAAGGAAGGTTCATCTCTGTGAGTTGAACACAGGCAAACCAAAGAAGTTACTGAGAATTCTTCTGCCTAGCATTAGATGAAGAAATCCCGTTTCCAACGAAATCCTCAAAGAGGTCCAAATATCCACTTGCGGACTTTAGAAACAGAGTGTTTCCAAGCTGCTCTATGAAAAGATAGGTTAAACTCTGTGAGTGCAACGCACACATCAGAAAGTAGTTTCTCAGAATGATTCACTCTAGTTTTTATACGAAGATATTTCCTTTTCTACCGTTGGCCCCAAAGCGCTTGAAATGTCCACTTGCAAATTCCACAAAAAGAGGGTTTCAAATCTGCTCTGTCTAAAGGAATGTTCATCTCTGTGAGTTGAACACACGCAACCCAAAGAAGTTACTGAGAATTCTTCTGTCTAGCATTAGATGAAGAAATCCCGTTTCCAACGAAATCCTCAAAGAGGTCCAAATATCCACATGCAGACCTTACAAACACAGTGTTTCCAAACTGTTTTATGAAAAAAAAGGTTAAACTCTGTGAGTGGAACGCACACATCAGAAAGTGGTTTCTCAGAATGATTCACTCTAGTTTTTATACGAAGATATTTCCTTTTCTACCGTTGTCGCCAAAGCGCTTCAAATGTCCACTTGCAAATTCCAGGAAAAGAGGGTTTCAAATCTGCTCTGTCTAAAGGAATGTTCATCTCTGTGAGTTGAACACACGCAACCCAAAGAAGTTACTGAGAATTCTTCTGTCTAGCATTAGATGAAGAAATCCCGTTTCCAACGAAATCCTCAAAGAGGTCCAAATATCCACGTGCAGACCTTACAAACACAGTGTTTCCAAACTGTTCTATGAAAAAAAAGGTTAAACTCTGTGAGTGGAACGCACACATCAGAAAGTAGTTTCTCAGAATGATTCACTCTAGTTTTTATACGAAGTTATTTCCTTTTCTACCGTTGGCCCCAAAGCGCTTGAAATGTCCACATGCAAATTCCACAAAAAGAGGGTTTCAAATCTGCTCTGTCTAAAGTAAAGTTCATCTCTGTGAGTTGAACACAAGCAACCCAAAGAAGTTACTGAGAATTCTTCTGTCTAGCATTAGATGAAGAAATCCCATTTCCAACGAAATCCTCAAAGAGGTCCAAATATCCACATGCAGACCTTACAAACACAGTGTTTCCAAACTGTTCTATGAAAAAAAGGTTAAACTGTGAGTGGAATGCACACATCACAAAGTGCTTTCTCAGACTGATTCACTCTAGTTTTTATACGAAGATATTTCCTTTTCTACCGTTGGCCCCAAAGCGCTTGAAATGTCCACTTGCAAATTCCACAAAAAGAGGGTTTCAAATCTGCTCTGTCTAAAGTAAAGTTCATCTCTGTGAGTCGAACACACACAACCCAAAGAAGTTACTGAGAATTCTTCTGTTTAGCATTAGATGAAGAAATCCCATTTCCAACGAAATCCTCAAAGAGGTCCATATATCCACATGCAGACTTTACAAACACAGTGTTTCCAAACTGTTCTATGAAAAGAAAGGTTAAACTCTGTGAGTGGAATGGACACATCACAAAGTGGTTTCTCAGACTGATTCTCTCTAGTTTTTATACGAAGATATTTCATTTTCTACCGTTGGCTCCAAAGCGCTTGAAATGTCCACTTGCACATTCCACAAAAAGAGGGTTTCATATCTGCTCTGTCTAAAGGAAGGTTGATCTCTCTGAGTTGAACTCACAAAACCCAAATAAGTTACTGAGAATTCTTCTGTCTAGCATTTGTTGAAGAAATACCGTTCCCAACGAAATCTTCTAAGTCCTCCAAATATCCACTTGCAGAATTTACAAACAGAGTGTTTCCAAACTGTTCTATGAATAGAAAGGTTAAACTCTGTAAGTGGAACGCACACATCACAAAGTGGTTTCTCAGAATGATTCACTCTAGTTTTTATACGAAGATATTTCCTTTTCTACCGTTGGCCCCAAAGCGCTTGAAATGTCCACTTGCAAATTCCGCAAAAAGATTGTTTCAAATCTGCTCTGTCTAAAGGAAGGTTCATCTCTGTGAGTTGAACACAGGCAACCCAAAGAAGTTACTGAGAATTCTTCTGTCTAGCATTAGATGAAGAAATCCCATTTCCAACGAAATCCTCAAAGAGGTTCATATATCCACATGCAGACTTTACAAACACAGTGTTTCCAAACTGTTCTATGAAAAGAAAGGTTAAACTCTGTGAGTGGAATGCACACATCACAAAGTGGTTTCTCAGACTGATTCTGTCTAGTTTTTATACGAAAATATTCCATTTTCTACCGTTGGCCCCAAAGCGCTTGAAATGTCCCCTTGCAAATTCCACAAAAAGAGGGTTTCATATCTGCTCTGTCTAAAGGAAGGTTGATCTCTCTGAGTTGAACTCACAAAACCCAAATAAGTTACTGAGAATTCTTCTGTCTAGCATTTGTTGAAGAAATACCGTTTCCAACGAAATCCTCAAAGTGGTCCAAATATCCACTTGCAGAAATTACAAACAGAGTGTTTCCAAACTGTTCTACGAATAGAAAGGTTAAACTCTGTAAGTGGAATGCACACATCACAAAGTGGTTTCTCAGAATGATTCACTCTAGTTTTTATACGAAGATATTTCCTTTTCTACCGTTGGCCCCAAAGCGCATGAAATGTCCACTTGCAAATTCCACAAAAAGATTGTTTCAAATCTGCTCTGTCTAAAGGAAGGTTCATCTCTGTGAGTTGAACACAGGCAACCCAAATAAGTTACTGAGAATTCTTCTGTCTAGCATTAGATGAAGAAATCCCGTTTCCAACGAAATCCTCAAAGAGGTCCAAATATCCACATGCAAACTTTACAAACACAGTGTTTCCAAACTGTTCTATGAAAAAAAGGTTAAACTCTGTGAGTGGAGTGCACACATCACAAAGTGGTTTCTCAGACTGATTCACTCTAGTTTTTATACGAATATTTTTCCTTTCCAAACGTTGGCCCCAAAGCGCTTGAAATGTCCACTTGCAAATTCCACAAAAAGAGGGTTTCAAATCTGCTCTGTCTAAAGTAAAGTTCATCTCTGTGAGTCGAACACACACAACCCAAAGAAGTTACTGAGAATTCTTCTGTTTAGCATTAGATGAAGAAATCCCATTTCCAACGAAATCCTCAAAGAGGTCCATATATGAACATGCAGACTTTACAAACACAGTGTTTCCAAACTGTTCTATGAAAAGAAAGTTTAAACTCTGTGAGTGGAATGGACACATCACAAAGTAGTTTCTCAGACTGATTCTCTCTAGTTTTTATACGAAGATATTTCATTTTCTACCGTTGGCTCCAAAGCGCTTGAAATGTCCACTTGCACATTCCACAAAAAGAGGGTTTCATATCTGCTCTGTCTAAAGGAAGGTTGATCTCTCTCAGTTGAACTCACAAAACCCAAATATGTTTCTGAGAATTCTTCTGTCTAGCATTTGTTGAAGAAATACCGTTTCCAATGAAATCCTCAAAGTGGTCAAATATCCACTTGCAGAATTTAGAAACAGACTGTTTCCAAACTGTTCTATGAATAGAAAGGTTAAACTCCGTAAGTGCAACGCACACATCACAAAGTGGTTTCTCAGAATGATTCACTCTAGTTTTTATACGAAGATATTTCCTTTTCTACCGTTGGCCCCAAAGCCCTTGAAATGTCCACTTGCAAATTCCACAAAAAGATTGTTTCAAATCTGCTCTGTCTAAAGGAAGGTTCATCTCTGTGAGTTGAACACAGGCAAACCAAAGAAGTTACTGAGAATTCTTCTGTCTAGCATTAGATGAAGAAATCCCGTTTCCAACGAAATCCTCAAAGAGGTCCAAATATCCACTTGCGGACTTTAGAAACAGAGTGTTTCCAAGCTGCTCTATGAAAAGATAGGTTAAACTCTGTGAGTGCAACGCACACATCAGAAAGTAGTTTCTCAGAATGATTCACTCTAGTTTTTATACGAAGATACTTCCTTTTCTACCGTTGGCCCCAAAGCGCTTGAAATGTCCACTTGCAAATTCCACAAAAAGAGGGTTTCAAATCTGCTCTGTCTAAAGGAATGTTCATCTCTGTGAGTTGAACACACGCAACCCAAAGAAGTTACTGAGAATTCTTCTGTCTAGCATTAGATGAAGAAATCCCGTTTCCAACGAAATCCTCAAAGAGGTCCAAATATCCACATGCAGACCTTACAAACACAGTGTTTCCAAACTGTTTTATGAAAAAAAAGGTTAAACTCTGTGAGTGGAACGCACACATCAGAAAGTGGTTTCTCAGAATGATTCACTCTAGTTTTTATACGAAGATATTTCCTTTTCTACCGTTGTCGCCAAAGCGCTTCAAATGTCCACTTGCAAATTCCAGGAAAAGAGGGTTTCAAATCTGCTCTGTCTAAAGGAATGTTCATCTCTGTGAGTTGAACACACGCAACCCAAAGAAGTTACTGAGAATTCTTCTGTCTAGCATTAGATGAAGAAATCCCGTTTCCAACGAAATCCTCAAAGAGGTCCAAATATCCACGTGCAGACCTTACAAACACAGTGTTTCCAAACTGTTCTATGAAAAAAAAGGTTAAACTCTGTGAGTGGAACGCACACATCAGAAAGTAGTTTCTCAGAATGATTCACTCTAGTTTTTATACGAAGTTATTTCCTTTTCTACCGTTTTCCCCAAAGCGCTTGAAATGTCCACATGCAAATTCCACAAAAAGAGGGTTTCAAATCTGCTCTGTCTAAAGTAAAGTTCATCTCTGTGAGTTGAACACAAGCAACCCAAAGAAGTTACTGAGAATTCTTCTGTCTAGCATTAGATGAAGAAATCCCATTTCCAACGAAATCCTCAAAGAGGCCCAAATATCCACATGCAGACCTTACAAACACAGTGTTTCCAAACTGTTCTATGAAAAAAAGGTTAAACTGTGAGTGGAATGCACACATCACAAAGTGCTTTCTCAGACTGATTCACTCTAGTTTTTATACGAAGATATTTCCTTTTCTACCGTTGGCCCCAAAGCGCTTGAAATGTCCACTTGCAAATTCCACAAAAAGAGGGTTTCAAATCTGCTCTGTCTAAAGTAAAGTTCATCTCTGTGAGTCGAACACACACAACCCAAAGAAGTTACTGAGAATTCTTCTGTTTAGCATTAGATGAAGAAATCCCATTTCCAACGAAATCCTCAAAGAGGTCCATATATCCACATGCAGACTTTACAAACACAGTGTTTCCAAACTGTTCTATGAAAAGAAAGGTTAAACTCTGTGAGTGGAATGGACACATCACAAAGTGGTTTCTCAGACTGATTCTCTCTAGTTTTTATACGAAGATATTTCATTTTCTACCGTTGGCTCCAAAGCGCTTGAAATGTCCACTTGCACATTCCACAAAAAGAGGGTTTCATATCTGCTCTGTCTAAAGGAAGGTTGATCTCTCTGAGTTGAACTCACAAAACCCAAATAAGTTACTGAGAATTCTTCTGTCTAGCATTTGTTGAAGAAATACCGTTCCCAACGAAATCTTCTAAGTCCTCCAAATATCCACTTGCAGAATTTACAAACAGAGTGTTTCCAAACTGTTCTATGAATAGAAAGGTTAAACTCTGTAAGTGGAACGCACACATCACAAAGTGGTTTCTCAGAATGATTCACTCTAGTTTTTATACGAAGATATTTCCTTTTCTACCGTTGGCCCCAAAGCGCTTGAAATGTCCACTTGCAAATTCCGCAAAAAGATTGTTTCAAATCTGCTCTGTCTAAAGGAAGGTTCATCTCTGTGAGCTGAACACAGGCAACCCAAAGAAGTTACTGAGAATTCTTCTGTCTAGCATTAGATGAAGAAATCCCATTTCCAACGAAATCCTCAAAGAGGTTCATATATCCACATGCAGACTTTACAAACACAGTGTTTCCAAACTGTTCTATGAAAAGAAAGGTTAAACTCTGTGAGTGGAATGCACACATCACAAAGTGGTTTCTCAGACTGATTCTGTCTAGTTTTTATACGAAAATATTCCATTTTCTACCGTTGGCCCCAAAGCGCTTGAAATGTCCCCTTGCAAATTCCACAAAAAGAGGGTTTCATATCTGCTCTGTCTAAAGGAAGGTTGATCTCTCTGAGTTGAACTCACAAAACCCAAATAAGTTACTGAGAATTCTTCTGTCTAGCATTTGTTGAAGAAATACCGTTTCCAACGAAATCCTCAAAGTGGTCCAAATATCCACTTGCAGAATTTACAAACAGAGTGTTTCCAAACTGTTCTATGAATAGAAAGGTTAAACTCTGTAAGTGGAATGCACACATCACAAAGTGGTTTCTCAGAATGATTCACTCTAGTTTTTATACGAAGATATTTCCTTTTCTACCGTTGGCCCCAAAGCGCATGAAATGTCCACTTGCAAATTCCACAAAAAGATTGTTTCAAATCTGCTCTGTCTAAAGGAAGGTTCATCTCTGTGAGTTGAACACAGGCAACCCAAATAAGTTACTGAGAATTCTTCTGTCTAGCATTAGATGAAGAAATCCCGTTTCCAACGAAATCCTCAAAGAGGTCCAAATATCCACTAGCGGACTTTAGAAACAGAGTGTTTCCAAGCTGCTCTATGAAAAGAATGGTTAAACTCTGTGAGTGGAACGCACACATCACAAAGTGCTTTCTCAGAATGATTCTCTCTAGTTTTTATACGAATATTTTTCCTTTCCAAACGTTGGCCCCAAAGCGCTTGAAATTTCCACTTGCAAATTCCACAAAAATAGGGTTTCAAATCTGCTCTGTCAAAAGGAAGGTTCAGCTCTGTGAGGTGAACACAAGAAACCCAAAGAAGTTCCTGAGAATTCTTCTGTCTGGAATTAGATGAAGAAATCCCGTTTCCAACGAAATCCTCAAAGAGGTCCAAATATCCACATGCAGACTTTACAAACACAGTGTTTCCAAACTGTTCTATGAAAAGAAAGGTTAAACTCTGTGAGTGGAACGCAAACATCAGAAAGTAGTTTCTCAGAATGATTCACTCTAGTTTTTATACGAAGATATTTCCTTTTCTACCGTTGGCCCCAAAGCGCTTGAAATGTCCACTTGCAAATTCCACAAAAAGAGGGTTTCAAATCTGCTCTGTCTAAAGGAATGTTCATCTCTGTGAGTTGAACACACGCAACCCAAAGAAGTTACTGAGAATTCTTCTGTCTAGCATTAGATGAAGAAATCCCGTTTCCAACGAAATCCTCAAAGAGGTCCAAATATCCACATGCAGACCTTACAAACACAGTGTTTCCAAACTGTTCTATGAAAAAAAAGGTTAAACTCTGTGAGTGGAACGCACACATCAGAAAGTAGTTTCTCAGAATGATTCACTCTAGTTTTTATACGAAGTTATTTCCTTTTCTACCGTTGGCTCCAAAGCGCTTGAAATGTCCACTTGCAAATTCCAGAAAAAGAGGGTTTCAAATCATCTCTGTCTAAAGTAAAGTTCATCTCTGTGAGTTGAACACAAGCAACCCAAAGAAGTTACTGAGAATTCTTCTGTCTAGCATTAGATGAAGAAATCCCGTTTCCAACGAAATCCTCAAAGAGGTCCAAATATCCACATGCAGACTTTACAAACACAGTGTTTCCAAACTGTTCTATGAAAAAAAGGTTAAACTCTGTGAGTGGAGTGCACACATCACAAAGTGGTTTCTCAGACTGATTCACTCTAGTTTTTATACGAAGATATTTCCTTTTCTTCCGTTGGCCCCAAAGCGCTTGAAATGTCCACTTGCAAATTCCACAAAAAGAGGGTTTCAAATCTGCTCTGTCTAAAGTAAAGTTCATCTCTGTGAGTCGAACACACACAATCCAAAGAAGTTACTGAGAATTCTTCTGTTTAGCATTAGATGAAGAAATCCCATTTCCAACGAAATCCTCTAAGAGGTCCATATATGAACATGCAGACTTTACAAACACAGGGTTTCCAAACTGTTCTATGAAAAGAAAGGTTAAACTCTGTGAGTGGAATGGACACATCACAAAGTAGTTTCTCAGACTGATTCTCTCTAGTTTTTATACGAAGATATTTCATTTTCTACCGTTGGCTCCAAAGCGCTTGAAATGTCCACTTGCACATTCCACAAAAAGAGGGTTTCATATCTGCTCTGTCTAAAGGAAGGTTGATCTCTCTCAGTTGAACTCACAAAACCCAAATAAGTTTCTGAGAATTCTTCTGTCTAGCATTTGTTGAAGAAATACCGTTTCCAATGAAATCCTCAAAGTGGTCAAATATCCACTTGCAGAATTTAGAAACAGAGTGTTTCCAAACTGTTCTATGAATGGAAAGGTTAAACTCCGTAAGTGCAACGCACACATCACAAAGTGGTTTCTCAGAATGATTCACTCTAGTTTTTATACGAAGATATTTCCTTTTCTACCGTTGGCCCCAAAGCCCTTGAAATGTCCACTTGCAAATTCCACAAAAAGATTGTTTCAAATCTGCTCTGTCTAAAGGAAGGTTCATCTCTGTGAGTTGAACACAGGCAAACCAAAGAAGTTACTGAGAATTCTTCTGTCTCGCATTAGATGAAGAAATCCCGTTTCCAACGAAATCCTCAAAGAGGTCCAAATATCCACTTGCGGACTTTAGAAACAGAGTGTTTCCAAGCTGCTCTATGAAAAGATAGGTTAAACTCTGTGAGTGCAACGCACACATCAGAAAGTAGTTTCTCAGAATGATTCACTCTAGTTTTTATACGAAGATATTTCCTTTTCTACCGTTGGCCCCAAAGCGCTTGAAATGTCCACTTGCAAATTCCACAAAAAGAGGGTTTCAAATCTGCTCTGTCTAAAGGAATGTTCATCTCTGTGAGTTGAACACACGCAACCCAAAGAAGTTACTGAGAATTCTTCTGTCTAGCATTAGATGAAGAAATCCCGTTTCCAACGAAATCCTCAAAGAGGTCCAAATATCCACATGCAGACCTTACAAACACAGTGTTTCCAAACTGTTCTATGAAAAAAAAGGTTAAACTCTGTGAGTGGAACGCACACATCAGAAAGTGGTTTCTCAGAATGATTCACTCTAGTTTTTATACGAAGATATTTCCTTTTCTACCGTTGGCCCCAAAGCGCTTGAAATGTCCAGTTGCAAATTCCAGGAAAAGAGGGTTTCAAATCTGCTCTGTCTCAAGGAATGTTCATCTCTGTGAGTTGAACACACGCAACCCAAAGAAGTTACTGAGAATTCTTCTGTCTAGCATTAGATGAAGAAATCCCTTTTCCAACGAAATCCTCAAAGAGGTCCAAATATCCACATGCAGACTTTACAGTGTTTCCAAACTGTTCTATGAAAAAAAGGTTAAACTCTGTGAGTGGAATGCACACATCACAAAGTGGTTTCTCAGACTGATTCTGTCTAGTTTTTATACGAAGATATTTCATTTTCTACCGTTGGCTCCAAAGCGCTTGAAATGTCCACTTGCACATTCCACAAAAAGAGGGTTTCATATCTGCTCTGTCTAAAGGAAGGTTGATCTCTCTGAGTTGAACTCACAAAACCCAAATAAGTTACTGAGAATTCTTCTGTCTAGCATTTGTTGAAGAAATACCGTTCCCAACGAAATCTTCTAAGTCCTCCAAATATCCACTTGCAGAATTTACAAACAGAGTGTTTCCAAACTGTTCTATGAATAGAAAGGTTAAACGCTGTAAGTGGAACGCACACATCACAAAGTGGTTTCTCAGAATGATTCACTCTAGTTTTTATACGAAGATATTTCCTTTTCTACCGTTGGCCCCAAAGCGCTTGAAATGTCCACTTGCAAATTCCGCAAAAAGATTGTTTCAAATCTGCTCTGTCTAAAGGAAGGTTCATCTCTGTGAGTTGAACACAGGCAACCCAAAGAAGTTACTGAGAATTCTTCTGTCTAGCATTAGATGAAGAAATCCCATTTCCAACGAAATCCTCAAAGAGGTTCATATATCCACATGCAGACTTTACAAACACAGTGTTTCCAAACTGTTCTATGAAAAGAAAGGTTAAACTCTGTGAGTGGAATGCACACATCACAAAGTGGTTTCTCAGACTGATTCTGTCTAGTTTTTATACGAAAATATTCCATTTTCTACCGTTGGCCACAAAGCGCTTGAAATGTCCCCTTGCAAATTCCACAAAAAGAGGGTTTCATATCTGCTCTGTCTAAAGGAAGGTTGATCTCTCTGAGTTGAACTCACAAAACCCAAATAAGTTACTGAGAATTCTTCTGTCTAGCATTTGTTGAAGAAATACCGTTTCCAACGAAATCCTCAAAGTGGTCCAAATATCCACTTGCAGAATTTACAAACAGAGTGTTTCCAAACTGTTCTATGAATAGAAAGGTTAAACTCTGTAAGTGGAATGCACACATCACAAAGTGGTTTCTCAGAATGATTCACTCTAGTTTTTATACGAAGATATTTCCTTTTCTACCGTTGGCCCCAAAGCGCATGAAATGTCCACTTGCAAATTCCACAAAAAGATTGTTTCAAATCTGCTCTGTCTAAAGGAAGGTTCATCTCTGTGAGTTGAACACAGGCAACCCAAATAAGTTACTGAGAATTCTTCTGTCTAGCATTAGATGAAGAAATCCCGTTTCCAACGAAATCCTCAAAGAGGTCCAAATATCCACTAGCGGACTTTAGAAACAGAGTGTTTCCAAGCTGCTCTATGAAAAGAATGGTTAAACTCTGTGAGTGGAACGCACACATCACAAAGTGCTTTCTCAGAATGATTCTCTCTAGTTTTTATACGAATATTTTTCCTTTCCAAACGTTGGCCCCAAAGCGCTTGAAATGTCCACTTGCAAATTCCACAAAAAGAGGGTTTCAAATCTGCTCTGTCAAAAGGAAGGTTCAGCTCTGTGAGGTGAACACAAGAAACCCAAAGAAGTTCCTGAGAATTCTTCTGTCTGGAATTAGATGAAGAAATCCCGTTTCCAACGAAATCCTCAAAGAGGTCCAAATATCCACATGCAGACTTTACAAACACAGTGTTTCCAAACTGTTCTATGAAAAGAAAGGTTAAACTCTGTGAGTGGAACGCAAACATCAGAAAGTAGTATCTCAGAATGATTCACTCTAGTTTTTATACGAAGATATTTCCTTTTCTACCGTTGGCCCCAAAGCGCTTGAAATGTCCACTTGCAAATTCCACAAAAAGAGGGTTTCAAATCTGCTCTGTCTAAAGGAATGTTCATCTCTGTGAGTTGAACACACGCAACCCAAAGAAGTTACTGAGAATTCTTCTGTCTAGCATTAGATGAAGAAATCCCGTTTCCAACGAAATCCTCAAAGAGGTCCAAATATCCACATGCAGACTTTACAAACACAGTGTTTCCAAACTGTTCTATGAAAAAAAGGTTAAACTGTGAGTGGAATGCACACATCACAAAGTGCTTTCTCAGACTGATTCACTCTAGTTTTTATACGAAGATATTTCCTTTTCTACCGTTGGCCCCAAAGCGCTTGAAATGTCCACTTGCAAATTCCACTAAAAGAGGGTTTCAAATCTGCTCTGTCTAAAGTAAAGTTCATCTCTGTGAGTCGAACACACACAACCCAAAGAAGTTACTGAGAATTCTTCTGTTTAGCATTAGATGAAGAAATCCCATTTCCAACGAAATCCTCAAACAGGTCCATATATCCACATGCAGACTTTACAAACAGAGTGTTTCCAAACTGTTCTATGAAAAGAAAGGTTAAACTCTGTGAGTGGAATGGACACATCACAAAGTGGTTTCTCAGACTGATTCTCTCTAGTTTTTATACGAAGATATTTCATTTTCTACCGTTGGCTCCAAAGCGCTTGAAATGTCCACTTGCACATTCCACAAAAAGAGGGTTTCATATCTGCTCTGTCTAAAGGAAGGTTGATCTCTCTGAGTTGAACTCACAAAACCCAAATAAGTTACTGAGAATTCTTCTGTCTAGCATTTGTTGAAGAAATACCGTTCCCAACGAAATCTTCTAAGTCCTCCAAATATCCACTTGCAGAATTTACAAACAGAGTGTTTCCAAACTGTTCTATGAATAGAAAGGTTAAACTCTGTAAGTGGAACGCACACATCACAAAGTGGTTTCTCAGAATGATTCACTCTAGTTTTTATACGAAGATATTTCCTTTTCTACCGTTGGCCCCAAAGCGCTTGAAATGTCCACTTGCAAATTCCGCAAAAAGATTGTTTCAAATCTGCTCTGTCTAAAGGAAGGTTCATCTCTGTGAGTTGAACACAGGCAACCCAAAGAAGTTACTGAGAATTCTTCTGTCTAGCATTAGATGAAGAAATCCCATTTCCAACGAAATCCTCAAAGAGGTTCATATATCCACATGCAGACTTTACAAACACAGTGTTTCCAAACTGTTCTATGAAAAGAAAGGTTAAACTCTGTGAGTGGAATGCACACATCACAAAGTGGTTTCTCAGACTGATTCTGTCTAGTTTTTATACGAAAATATTCCATTTTCTACCGTTGGCCACAAAGCGCTTGAAATGTCCCCTTGCAAATTCCACAAAAAGAGGGTTTCATATCTGCTCTGTCTAAAGGAAGGTTGATCTCTCTGAGTTGAACTCACAAAACCCAAATAAGTTACTGAGAATTCTTCTGTCTAGCATTTGTTGAAGAAATACCGTTTCCAACGAAATCCTCAAAGTGGTCCAAATATCCACTTGCAGAATTTACAAACAGAGTGTTTCCAAACTGTTCTATGAATAGAAAGGTTAAACTCTGTAAGTGGAATGCACACATCACAAAGTGGTTTCTCAGAATGATTCACTCTAGTTTTTATACGAAGATATTTCCTTTTCTACCGTTGGCCCCAAAGCGCATGAAATGTCCACTTGCAAATTCCACAAAAAGATTGTTTCAAATCTGCTCTGTCTAAAGGAAGGTTCATCTCTGTGAGTTGAACACAGGCAACCCAAATAAGTTACTGAGAATTCTTCTGTCTAGCATTAGATGAAGAAATCCCGTTTCCAACGAAATCCTCAAAGAGGTCCAAATATCCACTAGCGGACTTTAGAAACAGAGTGTTTCCAAGCTGCTCTATGAAAAGAATGGTTAAACTCTGTGAGTGGAACGCACACATCACAAAGTGCTTTCTCAGAATGATTCTCTCTAGTTTTTATACGAATATTTTTCCTTTCCAAACGTTGGCCCCAAAGCGCTTGAAATTTCCACTTGCAAATTCCAGAAAAAGAGGGTTTCAAATCATCTCTGTCTAAAGTAAAGTTCATCTCTGTGAGTTGAACACAAGCAACCCAAAGAAGTTACTGAGAATTCTTCTGTCTAGCATTAGATGAAGAAATCCCGTTTCCAACGAAATCCTCAAAGAGGTCCAAATATCCACATGCAGACTTTACAAACACAGTGTTTCCAAACTGTTCTATGAAAAAAAGGTTAAACTGTGAGTGGAATGCACACATCACAAAGTGCTTTCTCAGACTGATTCACTCTAGTTTTTATACGAAGATATTTCCTTTTCTACCGTTGGCCCCAAAGCGCTTGAAATGTCCACTTGCAAATTCCACTAAAAGAGGGTTTCAAATCTGCTCTGTCTAAAGTAAAGTTCATCTCTGTGAGTCGAACACACACAACCCAAAGAAGTTACTGAGAATTCTTCTGTTTAGCATTAGATGAAGAAATCCCATTTCCAACGAAATCCTCAAACAGGTCCATATATCCACATGCAGACTTTACAAACAGAGGGTTTCCAAACTGTTCTATGAAAAGAAAGGTTAAACTCTGTGAGTGGAATGGACACATCACAAAGTGGTTTCTCAGACTGATTCTCTCTAGTTTTTATACGAAGATATTTCATTTTCTACCGTTGGCTCCAAAGCGCTTGAAATGTCCACTTGCACATTCCACAAAAAGAGGGTTTCATATCTGCTCTGTCTAAAGGAAGGTTGATCTCTCTGAGTTGAACTCACAAAACCCAAATAAGTTACTGAGAATTCTTCTGTCTAGCATTTGTTGAAGAAATACCGTTCCCAACGAAATCTTCTAAGTCCTCCAAATATCCACTTGCAGAATTTACAAACAGAGTGTTTCCAAACTGTTCTATGAATAGAAAGGTTAAACTCTGTAAGTGGAACGCACACATCACAAAGTGGTTTCTCAGAATGATTCACTCTAGTTTTTATACGAAGATATTTCCTTTTCTACCGTTGGCCCCAAAGCGCTTGAAATGTCCACTTGCAAATTCCGCAAAAAGATTGTTTCAAATCTGCTCTGTCTAAAGGAAGGTTCATCTCTGTGAGTTGAACACAGGCAACCCAAAGAAGTTACTGAGAATTCTTCTGTCTAGCATTAGATGAAGAAATCCCATTTCCAACGAAATCCTCAAAGAGGTTCATATATCCACATGCAGACTTTACAAACACAGTGTTTCCAAACTGTTCTATGAAAAGAAAGGTTAAACTCTGTGAGTGGAATGCACACATCACAAAGTGGTTTCTCAGACTGATTCTGTCTAGTTTTTATACGAAAATATTCCATTTTCTACCGTTGGCCCCAAAGCGCTTGAAATGTCCCCTTTCAAATTCCACAAAAAGAGGGTTTCATATCTGCTCTGTCTAAAGGAAGGTTGATCTCTCTGAGTTGAACTCACAAAACCCAAATAAGTTACTGAGAATTCTTCTGTCTAGCATTTGTTGAAGAAATACCGTTTCCAACGAAATCCTCAAAGTGGTCCAAATATCCACTTGCAGAATTTACAAACAGAGTGTTTCCAAACTGTTCTATGAATAGAAAGGTTAAACTCTGTAAGTGGAATGCACACATCACAAAGTGGTTTCTCAGAATGATTCACTCTAGTTTTTATACGAAGATATTTCCTTTTCTACCGTTGGCCCCAAAGCGCATGAAATGTCCACTTGCAAATTCCACAAAAAGATTGTTTCAAATCTGCTCTGTCTAAAGGAAGGTTCATCTCTGTGAGTTGAACACAGGCAACCCAAAGAAGTTACTGAGAATTCTTCTGTCTCGCATTAGATGAAGAAATCCCGTTTCCAACGAAATCCTCAAAGAGGTCCAAATATCCACTTGCGGACCTTAGAAACAGAGTGTTTCCAAGCTGCTCTATGAAAAGATAGGTTAAACTCTGAGTGCAACGCACACATCAGAAAGTAGTTTCTCAGAATGATTCACTCTAGTTTTTATACGAAGATATTTCCTTTTCTACCGTTGGCCCCAAAGCGCTTGAAATGTCCACTTGCAAATTCCACAAAAAGAGGGTTTCAAATCTGCTCTGTCTAAAGGAATGTTCATCTCTGTGAGTTGAACACACGCAACCCAAAGAAGTTACTGAGAATTCTTCTGTCTAGCATTAGATGAAGAAATCCCGTTACCAACGAAATCCTCAAAGAGGTCCAAATATCCACATGCAGACCTTACAAACACAGTGTTTCCAAACTGTTCTATGAAAAAAAAGGTTAAACTCTGTGAGTGGAACGCACACATCAGAAAGTGGTTTCTCAGAATGATTCACTCTAGTTTTTATACGAAGATATTTCCTTTTCTACCGTTGGCGCCAAAGCGCTTCAAATGTCCAGTTGCAAATTCCAGGAAAAGAGGGTTTCAAATCTGCTCTGTGTAAAGGAATGTTCATCTAGGTGAGTTGAACACACGCAACCCAAAGAAGTTACTGAGAATTCTTCTGTCTAGCATTAGATGAAGAAATCCCATTTCCAACGAAATCCTCAAAGAGGTTCATATATCCACATGCAGACTTTACAAACACAGTGTTTCCAAACTGTTCTATGAAAAGAAAGGTTAAACTCTGTGAGTGGAATGCACACATCACAAAGTGGTTTCTCAGACTGATTCTGTCTAGTTTTTATACGAAAATATTCCATTTTCTACCGTTGGCCCCAAAGCGCTTGAAATGTCCCCTTGCAAATTCCACAAAAAGAGGGTTTCATATCTGCTCTGTCTAAAGGAAGGTTGATCTCTCTGAGTTGAACTCACAAAACCCAAATAAGTTACTGAGAATTCTTCTGTCTAGCATTTGTTGAAGAAATACCGTTTCCAACGAAATCCTCAAAGTGGTCCAAATATCCACTTGCAGAATTTACAAACAGAGTGTTTCCAAACTGTTCTATGAATAGAAAGGTTAAACTCTGTAAGTGGAATGCACACATCACAAAGTGGTTTCTCAGAATGATTCACTCTAGTTTTTATACGAAGATATTTCCTTTTCTACCGTTGGCCCCAAAGCGCATGAAATGTCCACTTGCAAATTCCACAAAAAGATTGTTTCAAATCTGCTCTGTCTAAAGGAAGGTTCATCTCTGTGAGTTGAACACAGGCAACCCAAATAAGTTACTGAGAATTCTTCTGTCTAGCATTAGATGAAGAAATCCCGTTTCCAACGAAATCCTCAAAGAGGTCCAAATATCCACTAGCGGACTTTAGAAACAGAGTGTTTCCAAGCTGCTCTATGAAAAGAATGGTTAAACTCTGTGAGTGGAAAGCACACATCACAAAGTGCTTTCTCAGAATGATTCTCTCTAGTTTTTATACGAATATTTTTCCTTTCCAAACGTTGGCCCCAAAGCGCTTGAAATTTCCACTTGCAAATTCCACAAAAAGAGGGTTTCAAATCTGCTCTGTCAAAAGGAAGGTTCAGCTCTGTGAGGTGAACACAAGAAACCCAAAGAAGTTCCTGAGAATTCTTCTGTCTGGAATTAGATGAAGAAATCCCGTTTCCAACGAAATCCTCAAAGAGGTCCAAATATCCACATGCAGACTTTACAAACACAGTGTTTCCAAACTGTTCTATGAAAAGAAAGGTTAAACTCTGTGAGTGGAACGCAAACATCAGAAAGTAGTTTCTCAGAATGATTCACTCTAGTTTTTATACGAAGATATTTCCTTTTCTACCGTTGGCCCCAAAGCGCTTGAAATGTCCACTTGCAAATTCCACAAAAAGAGGGTTTCAAATCTGCTCTGTCTAAAGGAATGTTCATCTCTGTGAGTTGAACACACGCAACCCAAAGAAGTTACTGAGAATTCTTCTGTCTAGCATTAGATGAAGAAATCCCGTTTCCAACGAAATCCTCAAAGAGGTCCAAATATCCACATGCAGACCTTACAAACACAGTGTTTCCAAACTGTTCTATGAAAAAAAAGGTTAAACTCTGTGAGTGGAACGCACACATCAGAAAGTAGTTTCTCAGAATGATTCACTCTAGTTTTTATACGAAGTTATTTCCTTTTCTACCGTTGGCCCCAAAGCGCTTGAAATGTCCAGTTGCAAATTCCAGAAAAAGAGGGTTTCAAATCTGCTCTGTCTAAAGTAAAGTTCATCTCTGTGAGTTGAACACAAGCAACCCAAAGAAGTTACTGAGAATTCTTCTGTCTAGCATTAGATGAAGAAATCCCGTTTCCAACGAAATCCTCAAAGAGGTCCAAATATCCACATGCAGACTTTACAAACACAGTGTTTCCAAACTGTTCTATGAAAAAAAGGTTAAACTGTGAGTGGAATGCACACATCACAAAGTGCTTTCTCAGACTGATTCACTCTAGTTTTTATACGAAGATATTTCCTTTTCTACCGTTGGCGCCAAAGCGCTTCAAATGTCCAGTTGCAAATTCCAGGAAAAGAGGGTTTCAAATCTGCTCTGTCTAAAGGAATGTTCATCTATGTGAGTTGAACACACGCAACCCAAAGAAGTTACTGAGAATTCTTCTGTCTAGCATTAGATGAAGAAATCCCATTTCCAACGAAATCCTCAAAGAGGTTCATATATCCACATGCAGACTTTACAAACACAGTGTTTCCAAACTGTTCTATGAAAAGAAAGGTTAAACTCTGTGAGTGGAATGAACACATCACAAAGTGGTTTCTCAGACTGATTCTGTCTAGTTTTTATACGAAAATATTCCATTTTCTACCGTTGGCCCCAAAGCGCTTGAAATGTCCCCTTGCAAATTCCACAAAAAGAGGGTTTCATATCTGCTCTGTCTAAAGGAAGGTTGATCTCTCTGAGTTGAACTCACAAAACCCAAATAAGTTACTGAGAATTCTTCTGTCTAGCATTTGTTGAAGAAATACCGTTTCCAACGAAATCCTCAAAGTGGTCCAAATATCCACTTGCAGAATTTACAAACAGAGTGTTTCCAAACTGTTCTATGAATAGAAAGGTTAAACTCTGTAAGTGGAATGCACACATCACAAAGTGGTTTCTCAGAATGATTCACTCTAGTTTTTATACGAAGATATTTCCTTTTCTACCGTTGGCCCCAAAGCGCATGAAATGTCCACTTGCAAATTCCACAAAAAGATTGTTTCAAATCTGCTCTGTCTAAAGGAAGGTTCATCTCTGTGAGTTGAACACAGGCAACCCAAATAAGTTACTGAGAATTCTTCTGTCTAGCATTAGATGAAGAAATCCCGTTTCCAACGAAATCCTCAAAGAGGTCCAAATATCCACTAGCGGACTTTAGAAACAGAGTGTTTCCAAGCTGCTCTATGAAAAGAATGGTTAAACTCTGTGAGTGGAACGCACACATCACAAAGTGCTTTCTCAGAATGATTCTCTCTAGTTTTTATACGAATATTTTTCCTTTCCAAACGTTGGCCCCAAAGCGCTTGAAATTTCCACTTGCAAATTCCACAAAAAGAGGGTTTCAAATCTGCTCTGTCAAAAGGAAGGTTCAGCTCTGTGAGGTGAACACAAGAAACCCAAAGAAGTTCCTGAGAATTCTTCTGTCTGGAATTAGATGAAGAAATCCCGTTTCCAACGAAATCCTCAAAGAGGTCCAAATATCCACATGCAGACTTTACAAACACAGTGTTTCCAAACTGTTCTATGAAAAGAAAGGTTAAACTCTGTGAGTGGAACGCAAACATCAGAAAGTAGTTTCTCAGAATGATTCACTCTAGTTTTTATACGAAGATATTTCCTTTTCTACCGTTGGCCCCAAAGCGCTTGAAATGTCCACTTGCAAATTCCACAAAAAGAGGGTTTCAAATCTGCTCTGTCTAAAGGAATGTTCATCTCTGTGAGTTGAACACACGCAACCCAAAGAAGTTACTGAGAATTCTTCTGTCTAGCATTAGATGAAGAAATCCCGTTTCCAACGAAATCCTCAAAGAGGTCCAAATATCCACATGCAGACCTTACAAACACAGTGTTTCCAAACTGTTCTATGAAAAAAAAGGTTAAACTCTGTGAGTGGAACGCACACATCAGAAAGTAGTTTCTCAGAATGATTCACTCTAGTTTTTATACGAAGTTATTTCCTTTTCTACCGTTGGCCCCAAAGCGCTTGAAATGTCCAGTTGCAAATTCCAGAAAAAGAGGGTTTCAAATCTGCTCTGTCTAAAGTAAAGTTCATCTCTGTGAGTTGAACACAAGCAACCCAAAGAAGTTACTGAGAATTCTTCTGTCTAGCATTAGATGAAGAAATCCCGTTTCCAACGAAATCCTCAAAGAGGTCCAAATATCCACATGCAGACTTTACAAACACAGTGTTTCCAAACTGTTCTATGAAAAAAAGGTTAAACTGTGAGTGGAATGCACACATCACAAAGTGCTTTCTCAGACTGATTCACTCTAGTTTTTATACGAAGATATTTCCTTTTCTACCGTTGGCCCCAAAGCGCTTGAAATGTCCACTTGCAAATTCCACTAAAAGAGGGTTTCAAATCTGCTCTGTCTAAAGTAAAGTTCATCTCTGTGAGTCGAACACACACAACCCAAAGAAGTTACTGAGAATTCTTCTGTTTAGCATTAGATGAAGAAATCCCATTTCCAACGAAATCCTCAAACAGGTCCATATATCCACATGCAGACTTTACAAACAGAGTGTTTCCAAACTGTTCTATGAAAAGAAAGGTTAAACTCTGTGAGTGGAATGGACACATCACAAAGTGGTTTCTCAGACTGATTCTCTCTAGTTTTTATACGAAGATATTTCATTTTCTACCGTTGGCTCCAAAGCGCTTGAAATGTCCACTTGCACATTCCACAAAAAGAGGGTTTCATATCTGCTCTGTCTAAAGGAAGGTTGATCTCTCTGAGTTGAACTCACAAAACCCAAATAAGTTACTGAGAATTCTTCTGTCTAGCATTTGTTGAAGAAATACCGTTCCCAACGAAATCTTCTAAGTCCTCCAAATATCCACTTGCAGAATTTACAAACAGAGTGTTTCCAAACTGTTCTATGAATAGAAAGGTTAAACTCTGTAAGTGGAACGCACACATCACAAAGTGGTTTCTCAGAATGATTCACTCTAGTTTTTATACGAAGATATTTCCTTTTCTACCGTTGGCCCCAAAGCGCTTGAAATGTCCACTTGCAAATTCCGCAAAAAGATTGTTTCAAATCTGCTCTGTCTAAAGGAAGGTTCATCTCTGTGAGTTGAACACAGGCAACCCAAAGAAGTTACTGAGAATTCTTCTGTCTAGCATTAGATGAAGAAATCCCATTTCCAACGAAATCCTCAAAGAGGTTCATATATCCACATGCAGACTTTACAAACACAGTGTTTCCAAACTGTTCTATGAAAAGAAAGGTTAAACTCTGTGAGTGGAATGCACACATCACAAAGTGGTTTCTCAGACTGATTCTGTCTAGTTTTTATACGATAATATTCCATTTTCTACCGTTGGCCCCAAAGCGCTTGAAATGTCCCCTTGCAAATTCCACAAAAAGAGGGTTTCATATCTGCTCTGTCTAAAGGAAGGTTGATCTCTCTGAGTTGAACTCACAAAACCCAAATAAGTTACTGAGAATTCTTCTGTCTAGCATTTGTTGAAGAAATACCGTTTCCAACGAAATCCTCAAAGTGGTCCAAATATCCACTTGCAGAATTTACAAACAGAGTGTTTCCAAACTGTTCTATGAAAAGAAAGGTTAAACTCTGTGAGTGGAACGCACACATCACAAAGTGCTTTCTCAGAATGATTCACTCTAGTTTTTATACGAATATTTTTCCTTTCCAAACGTTGGCCCCAAAGCGCTTGAAATTTCCACTTGCAAATTCCACAAAAAGAGGGTTTCAAATCTGCTCTGTCAAAAGGAAGGTTCAGCTCTGTGAGGTGAACACAAGAAACCCAAAGAAGTTCCTGAGAATTCTTCTGTCTGGAATTAGATGAAGAAATCCCGTTTCCAACGAAATCCTCAAAGAGGTCCAAATATCCACATGCAGACTTTACAAACACAGTGTTTCCAAACTGTTCTATGAAAAGAAAGGTTAAACTCTGTGAGTGGAACGCAAACATCAGAAAGTAGTTTCTCAGAATGATTCACTCTAGCTTTTATACGAAGATATTTCCTTTTCTACCGTTGGCCCCAAAGCGCTTGAAATGTCCACTTGCAAATTCCACAAAAAGAGGGTTTCAAATCTGCTCTGTCTAAAGGAATGTTCATCTCTGAGAGTTGAACACACGCAACCCAAAGAAGTTACTGAGAATTCTTCTGTCTAGCATTAGATGAAGAAATCCCGTTTCCAACGAAATCCTCAAAGAGGTCCATATACCCACATGCAGACTTTACAAACACAGTTTTTCCAAACTGTTCTATGAAAAGAAAGGTTAAACTCTGTGAGTGGAACGCACACATCAGAAAGTGGTTTCTCAGAATGATTCACTCTAGTTTTTATACGAAGATATTTCCTTTTCTACAGTTGGCCCCAAAGCGCTTGAAATGTCCAGTTGCAAATTCCAGGAAAAGAGGGTTTCAAATCTGCTCTGTCTCAAGGAATGTTCATCTCTGGGAGTTGAACACACGCAACCCAAAGAAGTTACTGAGAATTCTTCTGTCTAGCATTACATGAAGAAATCCCGTTTCCAACGAAATCCTCAAAGAGGTCCAAATATCCACATGCAGACTTTACACAGTGTTTCCAAACTGTTCTATGAAAAAAAGGTTAAACTCTGTGAGTGGAATGCACACATCACAAAGTGGTTTCTCAGACTGATTCACTCTAGTTTTTATACGAAGATATTTCCTTTTCTTCCGTTGGCCCCAAAGCGCTTGAAATGTCCACTTGCAAATTCCACAAAAAGAGGGTTTCAAATCTGCTCTGTCTAAAGTAAAGTTCATCTCTGTGAGTCGAACACACACAACCCAAAGAAGTTACTGAGAATTCTTCTGTCTAGCATTAGATGAAGAAATCCCGTTTCCAACGAAATCCTCAAAGAGGTCCAAATATCCACATGCAGACTTTACAAACACAGTGTTTCCAAACTGTTCTATGAAAAAAAGGTTAAACTGTGAGTGGAATGCACACATCACAAAGTGCTTTCTCAGACGGATTCACTCTATTTTTTATACGAAGATATTTCCTTTTCTACCGTTGGCCCCAAAGCGCTTGAAATGTCCACTTGCAAATTCCACAAAAAGAGGGTTTCAAATCTGCTCTGTCTAAAGTAAAGTTCATCTCTGTGAGTCGAACACACACAACCCAAAGAAGTTACTGAGAATTCTTCTGTTTAGCATTAGATGAAGAAATCCCATTTCCAACGAAATCCTCAAACAGGTCCATATATCCACATGCAGACTTTACAAACAGAGTGTTTCCAAACTGTTCTATGAAAAGAAAGGTTAAACTCTGTGAGTGGAATGGACACATCACAAAGTGGTTTCTCAGACTGATTCTCTCTAGTTTTTATACGAAGATATTTCCTTTTCTACCGTTGGCCCCAAAGCGCTTGAAATGTCCACTTGCACATTCCACAAAAAGAGGGTTTCAAATCTGCTCTGTCTAAAGGAATGTTCATCTCTGTGAGTTGAACACACGCAAACCAAAGATGTTACTGAGAATTCTTCTGTTTAGCATTAGATGAAGAAATCCCGTTTCCAACGAAATCCTCAAAGAGGTCCATATATGAACATGCAGACTTTACAAACACAGTGTTTCCAAACTGTTCTGTGAAAAGAAAGGTTAAACTCTGTGAGTGGAGTGCACACATCACAAAGTGGTTTCTCAGACTGATTCTCTCTAGTTTTTATACGAAGATATTTCATTTTCTACCGTTGGCTCCAAAGCGCTTGAAATGTCCACTTGCACATTCCACAAAAAGAGGGTTTCATATCTGCTCTGTCTAAAGGAAGGTTGATCTCTCTGAGGTGAACTCACAAACCCCAAATAAGTTTCTGAGAATTCTTCTGTCTAGCATTTGTTGAAGAAATACCGTTTCCAATGGAATCCTCAAAGTGGTCAAGTATCCACTTGCAGAATTTAGAAACAGAGTGTTTCTAAACTGTTCTATGAATAGAAAGGTTAAACTCCGTAAGTGCAACGCACACATCACAAAGTGGTTTCTCAGAATGATTCACTCTAGTTTTTATACGAAGATATTTCCTTTTCTACCGTTGGCGCCAAAGCGCTTGAAATGTCCAGTTGCAAATTCCAGGAAAAGAGGGTTTCAAATCTGCTCTGTCTAAAGGAATGTTCATCTCTGTGAGTTGAACACACGCAACCCAAAGAAGTTACTGAGAATTCTTCTGTCTAGCATTAGGTGAAGAAATCCCGTTTCCAACGAAATCCTCAAAGAGGTCCAAATATCCACATGCAGACTTTACAAACACAGTGTTTCCAAACTGTTCTATGAAAAGAAAGGTTAAACTCTGTGAGTGGAACGCACACATCAGAAAGTGGTTTCTCAGACTGATTCTCTCTAGTTTTTATACGAAGATATTTCCTTTTCTACCGTTGGCCCCAAAGCGCTTGAAATGTCCACTTGCAAATTCCACAAAAAGAGGGTTTCAAATCTGCTCTGTCTAAAGGAATGTTCATCTCTGTGAGTTGAACACACGCAACCCAAAGAAGTTACTGAGAATTCTTCTGTCTAGCATTAGATGAAGAAATCCCGTTTCCAACGAAGTCCTCAAAGAGGTCCATATATCCACATGCAGACTTTACAAACACAGTGTTTCCAAACTGTTCTATGAAAAGAAAGGTTAAACTCTGTGAGTGGAACGCACACATCAGAAAGTGGTTTCTCAGAATGATTCACTCTAGTTTTTATACGAAGATATTTCCTTTTCTACCGTTGGCCCCAAAGCGCTTGAAATGTCCAGTTGCAAATTCCAGAAAAAGAGGGTTTCAAATCTGCTCTGTCTAAAGTAAAGTTCATCTCTGTGAGTTGAACACAAGCAACCCAAAGAAGTTACTGAGAATTCTTCTGTCTAGCATTAGATGAAGAAATCCCGTTTCCAACGAAATCCTCAAAGAGGTCCAAATATCCACATGCAGACTTTACAAACACAGTGTTTCCAAACTGTTCTATGAAAAAAAGGTTAAACTGTGAGTGGAATGCACACATCACAAAGTGCTTTCTCAGACTGATTCACTCTAGTTTTTATACGAAGATATTTCCTTTTCTACCGTTGGCCCCAAAGCGCTTGAAATGTCCACTTGCAAATTCCACTAAAAGAGGGTTTCAAATCTGCTCTGTCTAAAGTAAAGTTCATCTCTGTGAGTCGAACACACACAACCCAAAGAAGTTACTGAGAATTCTTCTGTTTAGCATTAGATGAAGAAATCCCATTTCCAACGAAATCCTCAAACAGGTCCATATATCCACATGCAGACTTTACAAACAGAGTGTTTCCAAACTGTTCTATGAAAAGAAAGGTTAAACTCTGTGAGTGGAATGGACACATCACAAAGTGGTTTCTCAGACTGATTCTCTCTAGTTTTTATACGAAGATATTTCATTTTCTACCGTTGGCTCCAAAGCGCTTGAAATGTCCACTTGCACATTCCACAAAAAGAGGGTTTCATATCTGCTCTGTCTAAAGGAAGGTTGATCTCTCTGAGTTGAACTCACAAAACCCAAATAAGTTACTGAGAATTCTTCTGTCTAGCATTTGTTGAAGAAATACCGTTCCCAACGAAATCTTCTAAGTCCTCCAAATATCCACTTGCAGAATTTACAAACAGAGTGTTTCCAAACTGTTCTATGAATAGAAAGGTTAAACTCTGTAAGTGGAACGCACACATCACAAAGTGGTTTCTCAGAATGATTCACTCTAGTTTTTATACGAAGATATTTCCTTTTCTACCGTTGGCCCCAAAGCGCTTGAAATGTCCACTTGCAAATTCCGCAAAAAGATTGTTTCAAATCTGCTCTGTCTAAAGGAAGGTTCATCTCTGTGAGTTGAACACAGGCAACCCAAAGAAGTTACTGAGAATTCTTCTGTCTAGCATTAGATGAAGAAATCCCATTTCCAACGAAATCCTCAAAGAGGTTCATATATCCACATGCAGACTTTACAAACACAGTGTTTCCAAACTGTTCTATGAAAAGAAAGGTTAAACTCTGTGAGTGGAATGCACACATCACAAAGTGGTTTCTCAGACTGATTCTGTCTAGTTTTTATACGATAATATTCCATTTTCTACCGTTGGCCCCAAAGCGCTTGAAATGTCCCCTTGCAAATTCCACAAAAAGAGGGTTTCATATCTGCTCTGTCTAAAGGAAGGTTGATCTCTCTGAGTTGAACTCACAAAACCCAAATAAGTTACTGAGAATTCTTCTGTCTAGCATTTGTTGAAGAAATACCGTTTCCAACGAAATCCTCAAAGTGGTCCAAATATCCACTTGCAGAATTTACAAACAGAGTGTTTCCAAACTGTTCTATGAAAAGAAAGGTTAAACTCTGTGAGTGGAACGCACACATCACAAAGTGCTTTCTCAGAATGATTCACTCTAGTTTTTATACGAATATTTTTCCTTTCCAAACGTTGGCCCCAAAGCGCTTGAAATTTCCACTTGCAAATACCACAAAAAGAGGGTTTCAAATCTGCTCTGTCAAAAGGAAGGTTCAGCTCTGTGAGGTGAACACAAGAAACCCAAAGAAGTTCCTGAGAATTCTTCTGTCTGGAATTAGATGAAGAAATCCCGTTTCCAACGAAATCCTCAAAGAGGTCCAAATATCCACATGCAGACTTTACAAACACAGTGTTTCCAAACTGTTCTATGAAAAGAAAGGTTAAACTCTGTGAGTGGAACGCAAACATCAGAAAGTAGTTTCTCAGAATGATTCACTCTAGCTTTTATACGAAGATATTTCCTTTTCTACCGTTGGCCCCAAAGCGCTTGAAATGTCCACTTGCAAATTCCACAAAAAGAGGGTTTCAAATCTGCTCTGTCTAAAGGAATGTTCATCTCTGAGAGTTGAACACACGCAACCCAAAGAAGTTACTGAGAATTCTTCTGTCTAGCATTAGATGAAGAAATCCCGTTTCCAACGAAATCCTCAAAGAGGTCCATATACCCACATGCAGACTTTACAAACACAGTGTTTCCAAACTGTTCTATGAAAAGAAAGGTTAAACTCTGTGAGTGGAACGCACACATCAGAAAGTGGTTTCTCAGAATGATTCACTCTAGTTTTTATACGAAGATATTTCCTTTTCTACAGTTGGCCCCAAAGCGCTTGAAATGTCCAGTTGCAAATTCCAGGAAAAGAGGGTTTCAAATCTGCTCTGTCTCAAGGAATGTTCATCTCTGGGAGTTGAACACACGCAACCCAAAGAAGTTACTGAGAATTCTTCTGTCTAGCATTACATGAAGAAATCCCGTTTCCAACGAAATCCTCAAAGAGGTCCAAATATCCACATGCAGACTTTACACAGTGTTTCCAAACTGTTCTATGAAAAAAAGGTTAAACTCTGTGAGTGGAATGCACACATCACAAAGTGGTTTCTCAGACTGATTCACTCTAGTTTTTATACGAAGATATTTCCTTTTCTTCCGTTGGCCCCAAAGCGCTTGAAATGTCCACTTGCAAATTCCACAAAAAGAGGGTTTCAAATCTGCTCTGTCTAAAGTAAAGTTCATCTCTGTGAGTCGAACACACACAACCCAAAGAAGTTACTGAGAATTCTTCTGTCTAGCATTAGATGAAGAAATCCCGTTTCCAACGAAATCCTCAAAGAGGTCCAAATATCCACATGCAGACTTTACAAACACAGTGTTTCCAAACTGTTCTATGAAAAAAAGGTTAAACTGTGAGTGGAATGCACACATCACAAAGTGCTTTCTCAGACGGATTCACTCTATTTTTTATACGAAGATATTTCCTTTTCTACCGTTGGCCCCAAAGCGCTTGAAATGTCCACTTGCAAATTCCACAAAAAGAGGGTTTCAAATCTGCTCTGTCTAAAGTAAAGTTCATCTCTGTGAGTCGAACACACACAACCCAAAGAAGTTACTGAGAATTCTTCTGTTTAGCATTAGATGAAGAAATCCCATTTCCAACGAAATCCTCAAACAGGTCCATATATCCACATGCAGACTTTACAAACAGAGTGTTTCCAAACTGTTCTATGAAAAGAAAGGTTAAACTCTGTGGGTGGAATGGACACATCACAAAGTGGTTTCTCAGACTGATTCTCTCTAGTTTTTATACGAAGATATTTCCTTTTCTACCGTTGGCCCCAAAGCGCTTGAAATGTCCACTTGCACATTCCACAAAAAGAGGGTTTCAAATCTGCTCTGTCTAAAGGAATGTTCATCTCTGTGAGTTGAACACACGCAAACCAAAGATGTTACTGAGAATTCTTCTGTTTAGCATTAGATGAAGGAATCCCGTTTCCAACGAAATCCTCAAAGAGGTCCATATATGAACATGCAGACTTTACAAACACAGTGTTTCCAAACTGTTCTGTGAAAAGAAAGGTTAAACTCTGTGAGTGGAGTGCACACATCACAAAGTGGTTTCTCAGACTGATTCTCTCTAGTTTTTATACGAAGATATTTCATTTTCTACCGTTGGCTCCAAAGCGCTTGAAATGTCCACTTGCACATTCCACAAAAAGAGGGTTTCATATCTGCTCTGTCTAAAGGAAGGTTGATCTCTCTGAGGTGAACTCACAAACCCCAAATAAGTTTCTGAGAATTCTTCTGTCTAGCATTTGTTGAAGAAATACCGTTTCCAATGGAATCCTCAAAGTGGTCAAGTATCCACTTGCAGAATTTAGAAACAGAGTGTTTCTAAACTGTTCTATGAATAGAAAGGTTAAACTCCGTAAGTGCAACGCACACATCACAAAGTGGTTTCTCAGAATGATTCACTCTAGTTTTTATACGAAGATATTTCCTTTTCTACCGTTGGCGCCAAAGCGCTTGAAATGTCCAGTTGCAAATTCCAGGAAAAGAGGGTTTCAAATCTGCTCTGTCTAAAGGAATGTTCATCTCTGTGAGTTGAACACACGCAACCCAAAGAAGTTACTGAGAATTCTTCTGTCTAGCATTAGGTGAAGAAATCCCGTTTCCAACGAAATCCTCAAAGAGGTCCAAATATCCACATGCAGACCTTACAAACACAGTGTTTCCAAACTGTTCTATGAAAAGAAAGGTTAAACTCTGTGAGTGGAACGCACACATCAGAAAGTGGTTTCTCAGACTGATTCTCTCTAGTTTTTATACGAAGATATTTCCTTTTCTACCGTTGGCCCCAAAGCGCTTGAAATGTCCACTTGCAAATTCCACAAAAAGAGGGTTTCAAATCTGCTCTGTCTAAAGGAATGTTCATCTCTGTGAGTTGAACACACGCAACCCAAAGAAGTTACTGAGAATTCTTCTGTCTAGCATTAGATGAAGAAATCCCGTTTCCAACGAAGTCCTCAAAGAGGTCCATATATCCACATGCAGACTTTACAAACACAGTGTTTCCAAACTGTTCTATGAAAAGAAAGGTTAAACTCTGTGAGTGGAACGCACACATCAGAAAGTGGTTTCTCAGAATGATTCACTCTAGTTTTTATACGAAGATATTTCCTTTTCTACAGTTGGCCCCAAAGCGCTTGAAATGTCCACTTGCAAATTCCACAAAAAGAGGGTTTCAAATCTGCTCTGTCTCAAGGAATGTTCATCTCTGTGAGTTGAACACACGCAACCCAAAGAAGTTACTGACAATTCTTCTGTCTAGCATTAGATGAAGAAATCCCGTTTCCAACGAAATCCTCAAAGAGGTCCAAATATCCACATGCAGACTTTACACAGTGTTTCCAAACTGTTCTATTAAAAAAAGGTTAAACTCTGTGAGAGGAATGCACACATCACAAAGTGGTTTCTCAGACTGATTAACTCTAGTTTTTATACGAAGATATTTCCTTTTCTTCCGTTGGCCCCAAAGCGCTTGAAATGTCCACTTGCAAATTCCACAAAAAGAGGGTTTCAAATCTGCTCTGTCTAAAGTAAAGTTCATCTCTGTGAGTCGAACACACACAACCCAAAGAAGTTACTGAGAATTCTTCTGTCTAGCATTAGATGAAGAAATCCCGTTTCCAACGAAATCCTCAAAGAGGTCCAAATATCCACATGCAGACTTTACAAACACAGTGTTTCCAAACTGTTCTATGAAAAAAAGGTTAAACTGTGAGTGGAATGCACACATCACAAAGTGCTTTCTCAGACTGATTCACTCTAGTTTTTATACGAAGATATTTCCTTTTCTACCGTTGGCCCCAAAGCGCTTGAAATGTCCACTTGCAAATTCCGCAAAAAGATTGTTTCAAATCTGCTCTGTCTAAAGGAAGGTGCATCTCTGTGAGTTGAACACAGGCAACCCAAAGAAGTTACTGAGAATTCTTCTGTCTAGCATTAGATGAAGAAATCCCATTTCCAACGAAATCCTCAAAGAGGTTCATATATCCACATGCAGACTTTACAAACACAGTGTTTCCAAACTGTTCTATGAAAAGAAAGGTTAAACTCTGTGAGTGGAATGCACACATCACAAAGTGGTTTCTCAGACTGATTCTGTCTAGTTTTTATACGAAAATATTCCATTTTCTACCGTTGGCCCCAAAGCGCTTGAAATGTCCCCTTTCAAATTCCACAAAAAGAGGGTTTCATATCTGCTCTGTCTAAAGGAAGGTTGATCTCTCTGAGCTGAACTCACAAAACCCAAATAAGTTACTGAGAATTCTTCTGTCCAGCATTTGTTGAAGAAATACCGTTTCCAACGAAATCCTCAAAGTGGTCCAAATATCCACTTGCAGAATTTACAAACAGAGTGTTTCCAAACTGTTCTATGAATAGAAAGGTTAAACTCTGTAAGTGGAATGCACACATCACAAAGTGGTTTCTCAGAATGATTCACTCTAGTTTTTATACGAAGATATTTCCTTTTCTACCGTTGGCCCCAAAGCGCATGAAATGTCCACTTGCAAATTCCACAAAAAGATTGTTTCAAATCTGCTCTGTCTAAAGGAAGGTTCATCTCTGTGAGTTGAACACAGGCAACCCAAATAAGTTACTGAGAATTCTTCTGTCTAGCATTAGATGAAGAAATCCCGTTTCCAACGAAATCCTCAAAGAGGTCCAAATATCCACTAGCGGACTTTAGAAACAGAGTGTTTCCAAGCTGCTCTATGAAAAGAATGGTTAAACTCTGTGAGTGGAACGCACACATCACAAAGTGCTTTCTCAGAATGATTCTCTCTAGTTTTTATACGAATATTTTTCCTTTCCAAACGTTGGCCCCAAAGCGCTTGAAATTTCCACTTGCAAATTCCACAAAAAGAGGGTTTCAAATCTGCTCTGTCAAAAGGAAGGTTCAGCTCTGTGAGGTGAACACAAGAAACCCAAAGAAGTTCCTGAGAATTCTTCTGTCTGGAATTAGATGAAGAAATCCCGTTTCCAACGAAATCCTCAAAGAGGTCCAAATATCCACATGCAGACTTTACAAACACAGTGTTTCCAAACTGTTCTATGAAAAAAAGGTTAAACTGTGAGTGGAATGCACACATCACAAAGTGCTTTCTCAGACTGATTCTCTCTAGTTTTTATACGAAGATATTTCCTTTTCTACCGTTGGCCCCAAAGCGCTTGAAATGTCCACTTGCACATTCCACAAAAAGAGGGTTTCAAATCTGCTCTGTCTAAAGGAATGTTCATCTCTGTGAGTTGAACACACGCAAACCAAAGATGTTACTGAGAATTCTTCTGTTTAGCATTAGATGAAGAAATCCCGTTTCCAACGAAATCCTCAAAGAGGTCCATATATGAACATGCAGACTTTACAAACACAGTGTTTCCAAACTGTTCTGTGAAAAGAAAGGTTAAACTCTGTGAGTGGAGTGCACACATCACAAAGTGGTTTCTCAGACTGATTCTCTCTAGTTTTTATACGAAGATATTTCATTTTCTACCGTTGGCTCCAAAGCGCTTGAAATGTCCACTTGCACATTCCACAAAAAGAGGGTTTCATATCTGCTCTGTCTAAAGGAAGGTTGATCTCTCTGAGGTGAACTCACAAACCCCAAATAAGTTTCTGAGAATTCTTCTGTCTAGCATTTGTTGAAGAAATACCGTTTCCAATGGAATCCTCAAAGTGGTCAAGTATCCACTTGCAGAATTTAGAAACAGAGTGTTTCTAAACTGTTCTATGAATAGAAAGGTTAAACTCCGTAAGTGCAACGCACACATCACAAAGTGGTTTCTCAGAATGATTCACTCTAGTTTTTATACGAAGATATTTCCTTTTCTACCGTTGGCGCCAAAGCGCTTGAAATGTCCAGTTGCAAATTCCAGGAAAAGAGGGTTTCAAATCTGCTCTGTCTAAAGGAATGTTCATCTCTGTGAGTTGAACACACGCAACCCAAAGAAGTTACTGAGAATTCTTCTGTCTAGCATTAGGTGAAGAAATCCCGTTTCCAACGAAATCCTCAAAGAGGTCCAAATATCCACATGCAGACCTTACAAACACAGTGTTTCCAAACTGTTCTATGAAAAGAAAGGTTAAACTCTGTGAGTGGAACGCACACATCAGAAAGTGGTTTCTCAGACTGATTCTCTCTAGTTTTTATACGAAGATATTTCCTTTTCTACCGTTGGCCCCAAAGCGCTTGAAATGTCCACTTGCAAATTCCACAAAAAGAGGGTTTCAAATCTGCTCTGTCTCAAGGAATGTTCATCTCTGTGAGTTGAACACACGCAACCCAAAGAAGTTACTGACAATTCTTCTGTCTAGCATTAGATGAAGAAATCCCGTTTCCAACGAAATCCTCAAAGAGGTCCAAATATCCACATGCAGACTTTACACAGTGTTTCCAAACTGTTCTATTAAAAAAAGGTTAAACTCTGTGAGAGGAATGCACACATCACAAAGTGGTTTCTCAGACTGATTAACTCTAGTTTTTATACGAAGATATTTCCTTTTCTTCCGTTGGCCCCAAAGCGCTTGAAATGTCCACTTGCAAATTCCACAAAAAGAGGGTTTCAAATCTGCTCTGTCTAAAGTAAAGTTCATCTCTGTGAGTCGAACACACACAACCCAAAGAAGTTACTGAGAATTCTTCTGTCTAGCATTAGATGAAGAAATCCCGTTTCCAACGAAATCCTCAAAGAGGTCCAAATATCCACATGCAGACTTTACAAACACAGTGTTTCCAAACTGTTCTATGAAAAAAAGGTTAAACTGTGAGTGGAATGCACACATCACAAAGTGCTTTCTCAGACTGATTCACTCTAGTTTTTATACGAAGATATTTCCTTTTCTACCGTTGGCCCCAAAGCGCTTGAAATGTCCACTTGCAAATTCCGCAAAAAGATTGTTTCAAATCTGCTCTGTCTAAAGGAAGGTGCATCTCTGTGAGTTGAACACAGGCAACCCAAAGAAGTTACTGAGAATTCTTCTGTCTAGCATTAGATGAAGAAATCCCATTTCCAACGAAATCCTCAAAGAGGTTCATATATCCACATGCAGACTTTACAAACACAGTGTTTCCAAACTGTTCTATGAAAAGAAAGGTTAAACTCTGTGAGTGGAATGCACACATCACAAAGTGGTTTCTCAGACTGATTCTGTCTAGTTTTTATACGAAAATATTCCATTTTCTACCGTTGGCCCCAAAGCGCTTGAAATGTCCCCTTTCAAATTCCACAAAAAGAGGGTTTCATATCTGCTCTGTCTAAAGGAAGGTTGATCTCTCTGAGCTGAACTCACAAAACCCAAATAAGTTACTGAGAATTCTTCTGTCCAGCATTTGTTGAAGAAATACCGTTTCCAACGAAATCCTCAAAGTGGTCCAAATATCCACTTGCAGAATTTACAAACAGAGTGTTTCCAAACTGTTCTATGAATAGAAAGGTTAAACTCTGTAAGTGGAATGCACACATCACAAAGTGGTTTCTCAGAATGATTCACTCTAGTTTTTATACGAAGATATTTCCTTTTCTACCGTTGGCCCCAAAGCGCATGAAATGTCCACTTGCAAATTCCACAAAAAGATTGTTTCAAATCTGCTCTGTCTAAAGGAAGGTTCATCTCTGTGAGTTGAACACAGGCAACCCAAATAAGTTAGTGAGAATTCTTCTGTCTAGCATTAGATGAAGAAATCCCGTTTCCAACGAAATCCTCAAAGAGGTCCAAATATCCACTAGCGGACTTTAGAAACAGAGTGTTTCCAAGCTGCTCTATGAAAAGAATGGTTAAACTCTGTGAGTGGAACGCACACATCACAAAGTGCTTTCTCAGAATGATTCTCTCTAGTTTTTATACGAATATTTTTCCTTTCCAAACGTTGGCCCCAAAGCGCTTGAAATTTCCACTTGCAAATTCCACAAAAAGAGGGTTTCAAATCTGCTCTGTCAAAAGGAAGGTTCAGCTCTGTGAGGTGAACACAAGAAACCCAAAGAAGTTCCTGAGAATTCTTCTGTCTGGAATTAGATGAAGAAATCCCGTTTCCAACGAAATCCTCAAAGAGGTCCAAATATCCACATGCAGACTTTACAAACACAGTGTTTCCAAACTGTTCTATGAAAAAAAGGTTAAACTGTGAGTGGAATGCACACATCACAAAGTGCTTTCTCAGACTGATTCACTCTAGTTTTTATACGAAGATATTTCCTTTTCTACCGTTGGCCCCAAAGCGCTTGAAATGTCCACTTGCAAATTCCACTAAAAGAGGGTTTCAAATCTGCTCTGTCTAAAGTAAAGTTCATCTCTGTGAGTCGAACACACACAACCCAAAGAAGTTACTGAGAATTCTTCTGTCTAGCATTAGATGAAGAAATCCCGTTTCCAACGAAATCCTCAAAGAGGTCCAAATATCCACATGCAGACTTTACAAACACAGTGTTTCCAAACTGTTCTATGAAAAAAAGGTTAAACTGTGAGTGGAATGCACACATCACAAAGTGCTTTCTCAGACGGATTCACTCTATTTTTTATACGAAGATATTTCCTTTTCTACCGTTGGCCCCAAAGCGCTTGAAATGTCCACTTGCAAATTCCACAAATAGAGGGTTTCAAATCTGCTCTGTCTAAAGTAAAGTTCATCTCTGTGAGTCGAACACACACAACCCAAAGAAGTTACTGAGAATTCTTCTGTTTAGCATTAGATGAAGAAATCCCATTTCCAACGAAATCCTCAAACAGGTCCATATATCCACATGCAGACTTTACAAACAGAGTGTTTCCAAACTGTTCTATGAAAAGAAAGGTTAAACTCTGTGAGTGGAATGGACACATCACAAAGTGGTTTCTCAGACTGATTCTCTCTAGTTTTTATACGAAGATATTTCCTTTTCTACCGTTGGCCCCAAAGCGCTTGAAATGTCCACTTGCACATTCCACAAAAAGAGGGTTTCAAATCTGCTCTGTCTAAAGGAATGTTCATCTCTGTGAGTTGAACACACGCAAACCAAAGATGTTACTGAGAATTCTTCTGTTTAGCATTAGATGAAGAAATCCCGTTTCCAACGAAATCCTCAAAGAGGTCCATATATGAACATGCAGACTTTACAAACACAGTGTTTCCAAACTGTTCTGTGAAAAGAAAGGTTAAACTCTGTGAGTGGAGTGCACACATCACAAAGTGGTTTCTCAGACTGATTCTCTCTAGTTTTTATACGAAGATATTTCATTTTCTACCGTTGGCTCCAAAGCGCTTGTAATGTCCACTTGCACATTCCACAAAAAGAGGGTTTCATATCTGCTCTGTCTAAAGGAAGGTTGATCTCTCTGAGGTGAACTCACAAACCCCAAATAAGTTTCTGAGAATTCTTCTGTCTAGCATTTGTTGAAGAAATACCGTTTCCAATGGAATCCTCAAAGTGGTCAAGTATCCACTTGCAGAATTTAGAAACAGAGTGTTTCTAAACTGTTCTATGAATAGAAAGGTTAAACTCCGTAAGTGCAACGCACACATCACAAAGTGGTTTCTCAGAATGATTCACTCTAGTTTTTATACGAAGATATTTCCTTTTCTACCGTTGGCGCCAAAGCGCTTGAAATGTCCAGTTACAAATTCCAGGAAAAGAGGGTTTCAAATCTGCTCTGTCTAAAGGAATGTTCATCTCTGTGAGTTGAACACACGCAACCCAAAGAAGTTACTGAGAATTCTTCTGTCTAGCATTAGGTGAAGAAATCCCGTTTCCAACGAAATCCTCAAAGAGGTCCAAATATCCACATGCAGACCTTACAAACACAGTGTTTCCAAACTGTTCTATGAAAAAAAGGTTAAACTGTGAGTGGAATGCACACATCACAAAGTGCTTTCTCAGACGGATTCACTCTATTTTTTATACGAAGATATTTCCTTTTCTACCGTTGGCCCCAAAGCGCTTGAAATGTCCACTTGCAAATTCCACAAAAAGAGGGTTTCAAATCTGCTCTGTCTAAAGTAAAGTTCATCTCTGTGAGTCGAACACACACAACCCAAAGAAGTTACTGAGAATTCTTCTGTTTAGCATTAGATGAAGAAATCCCATTTCCAACGAAATCCTCAAACAGGTCCATATATCCACATGCAGACTTTACAAACAGAGTGTTTCCAAACTGTTCTATGAAAAGAAAGGTTAAACTCTGTGAGTGGAATGGACACATCACAAAGTGGTTTCTCAGACTGATTCTCTCTAGTTTTTATACGAAGATATTTCCTTTTCTACCGTTGGCCCCAAAGCGCTTGAAATGTCCACTTGCACATTCCACAAAAAGAGGGTTTCAAATCTGCTCTGTCTAAAGGAATGTTCATCTCTGTGAGTTGAACACACGCAAACCAAAGATGTTACTGAGAATTCTTCTGTTTAGCATTAGATGAAGAAATCCCGTTTCCAACGAAATCCTCAAAGAGGTCCATATATGAACATGCAGACTTTACAAACACAGTGTTTCCAAACTGTTCTGTGAAAAGAAAGGTTAAACTCTGTGAGTGGAGTGCACACATCACAAAGTGGTTTCTCAGACTGATTCTCTCTAGTTTTTATACGAAGATATTTCATTTTCTACCGTTGGCTCCAAAGCGCTTGAAATGTCCACTTGCACATTCCACAAAAAGAGGGTTTCATATCTGCTCTGTCTAAAGGAAGGTTGATCTCTCTGAGGTGAACTCACAAACCCCAAATAAGTTTCTGAGAATTCTTCTGTCTAGCATTTGTTGAAGAAATACCGTTTCCAATGGAATCCTCAAAGTGGTCAAGTATCCACTTGCAGAATTTAGAAACAGAGTGTTTCTAAACTGTTCTATGAATAGAAAGGTTAAACTCCGTAAGTGCAACGCACACATCACAAAGTGGTTTCTCAGAATGATTCACTCTAGTTTTTATACGAAGATATTTCCTTTTCTACCGTTGGCGCCAAAGCGCTTGAAATGTCCAGTTGCAAATTCCAGGAAAAGAGGGTTTCAAATCTGCTCTGTCTAAAGGAATGTTCATCTCTGTGAGTTGAACACACGCAACCCAAAGAAGTTACTGAGAATTCTTCTGTCTAGCATTAGGTGAAGAAATCCCGTTTCCAACGAAATCCTCAAAGAGGTCCAAATATCCACATGCAGACCTTACAAACACAGTGTTTCCAAACTGTTCTATGAAAAGAAAGGTTAAACTCTGTGAGTGGAACGCACACATCAGAAAGTGGTTTCTCAGACTGATTCTCTCTAGTTTTTATACGAAGATATTTCCTTTTCTACCGTTGGCCCCAAAGCGCTTGAAATGTCCACTTGCAAATTCCACAAAAAGAGGGTTTCAAATCTGCTCTGTCTAAAGGAATGTTCATCTCTGTGAGTTGAACACAAGCAACCCAAAGAAGTTACTGAGAATTCTTCTGTCTAGCATTAGATGAAGAAATCCCGTTTCCAACGAAGTCCTCAAAGAGGTCCATATATCCACATGCAGACTTTACAAACACAGTGTTTCCAAACTGTTCTATGAAAAGAAAGGTTAAACTCTGTGAGTGGAACGCACACATCAGAAAGTGGTTTCTCAGAATGATTCACTCTAGTTTTTATACGAAGATATTTCCTTTTCTACAGTTGGCCCCAAAGCGCTTGAAATGTCCACTTGCAAATTCCACAAAAAGAGGGTTTCAAATCTGCTCTGTCTCAAGGAATGTTCATCTCTGTGAGTTGAACACACGCAACCCAAAGAAGTTACTGACAATTCTTCTGTCTAGCATTAGATGAAGAAATCCCGTTTCCAACGAAATCCTCAAAGAGGTCCAAATATCCACATGCAGACTTTACACAGTGTTTCCAAACTGTTCTATTAAAAAAAGGTTAAACTCTGTGAGAGGAATGCACACATCACAAAGTGGTTTCTCAGACTGATTAACTCTAGTTTTTATACGAAGATATTTCCTTTTCTTCCGTTGGCCCCAAAGCGCTTGAAATGTCCACTTGCAAATTCCACAAAAAGAGGGTTTCAAATCTGCTCTGTCTAAAGTAAAGTTCATCTCTGTGAGTCGAACACACACAACCCAAAGAAGTTACTGAGAATTCTTCTGTCTAGCATTAGATGAAGAAATCCCGTTTCCAACGAAATCCTCAAAGAGGTCCAAATATCCACATGCAGACTTTACAAACACAGTGTTTCCAAACTGTTCTATGAAAAAAAGGTTAAACTGTGAGTGGAATGCACACATCACAAAGTGCTTTCTCAGACTGATTCACTCTAGTTTTTATACGAAGATATTTCCTTTTCTACCGTTGGCCCCAAAGCGCTTGAAATGTCCACTTGCAAATTCCGCAAAAAGATTGTTTCAAATCTGCTCTGTCTAAAGGAAGGTGCATCTCTGTGAGTTGAACACAGGCAACCCAAAGAAGTTACTGAGAATTCTTCTGTCTAGCATTAGATGAAGAAATCCCATTTCCAACGAAATCCTCAAAGAGGTTCATATATCCACATGCAGACTTTACAAACACAGTGTTTCCAAACTGTTCTATGAAAAGAAAGGTTAAACTCTGTGAGTGGAATGCACACATCACAAAGTGGTTTCTCAGACTGATTCTGTCTAGTTTTTATACGAAAATATTCCATTTTCTACCGTTGGCCCCAAAGCGCTTGAAATGTCCCCTTTCAAATTCCACAAAAAGAGGGTTTCATATCTGCTCTGTCTAAAGGAAGGTTGATCTCTCTGAGCTGAACTCACAAAACCCAAATAAGTTACTGAGAATTCTTCTGTCCAGCATTTGTTGAAGAAATACCGTTTCCAACGAAATCCTCAAAGTGGTCCAAATATCCACTTGCAGAATTTACAAACAGAGTGTTTCCAAACTGTTCTATGAATAGAAAGGTTAAACTCTGTAAGTGGAATGCACACATCACAAAGTGGTTTCTCAGAATGATTCACTCTAGTTTTTATACGAAGATATTTCCTTTTCTACCGTTGGCCCCAAAGCGCATGAAATGTCCACTTGCAAATTCCACAAAAAGATTGTTTCAAATCTGCTCTGTCTAAAGGAAGGTTCATCTCTGTGAGTTGAACACAGGCAACCCAAATAAGTTAGTGAGAATTCTTCTGTCTAGCATTAGATGAAGAAATCCCGTTTCCAACGAAATCCTCAAAGAGGTCCAAATATCCACTAGCGGACTTTAGAAACAGAGTGTTTCCAAGCTGCTCTATGAAAAGAATGGTTAAACTCTGTGAGTGGAACGCACACATCACAAAGTGCTTTCTCAGAATGATTCTCTCTAGTTTTTATACGAATATTTTTCCTTTCCAAACGTTGGCCCCAAAGCGCTTGAAATTTCCACTTGCAAATTCCACAAAAAGAGGGTTTCAAATCTGCTCTGTCAAAAGGAAGGTTCAGCTCTGTGAGGTGAACACAAGAAACCCAAAGAAGTTCCTGAGAATTCTTCTGTCTGGAATTAGATGAAGAAATCCCGTTTCCAACGAAATCCTCAAAGAGGTCCAAATATCCACATGCAGACTTTACAAACACAGTGTTTCCAAACTGTTCTATGAAAAAAAGGTTAAACTGTGAGTGGAATGCACACATCACAAAGTGCTTTCTCAGACTGATTCACTCTAGTTTTTATACGAAGATATTTCCTTTTCTACCGTTGGCCCCAAAGCGCTTGAAATGTCCACTTGCAAATTCCACTAAAAGAGGGTTTCAAATCTGCTCTGTCTAAAGTAAAGTTCATCTCTGTGAGTCGAACACACACAACGCAAAGAAGTTACTGAGAATTCTTCTGTTTAGCATTAGATGAAGAAATCCCATTTCCAACGAAATCCTCAAACAGGTCCATATATCCACATGCAGACTTTACAAACAGAGTGTTTCCAAACTGTTCTATGAAAAGAAAGGTTAAACTCTGTGAGTGGAATGGACACATCACAAAGTGGTTTCTCAGACTGATTCTCTCTAGTTTTTATACGAAGATATTTCATTTTCTACCGTTGGCTCCAAAGCGCTTGAAATGTCCACTTGCACATTCCACAAAAAGAGGGTTTCATATCTGCTCTGTCTAAAGGAAGGTTGATCTCTCTGAGTTGAACTCACAAAACCCAAATAAGTTACTGAGAATTCTTCTGTCTAGCATTTGTTGAAGAAATACCGTTCCCAACGAAATCTTCTAAGTCCTCCAAATATCCACTTGCAGAATTTACAAACAGAGTGTTTCCAAACTGTTCTATGAATAGAAAGGTTAAACTCTGTAAGTGGAACGCACACATCACAAAGTGGTTTCTCAGAATGATTCACTCTAGTTTTTATACGAAGATATTTCCTTTTCTACCGTTGGCCCCAAAGCGCTTGAAATGTCCACTTGCAAATTCCGCAAAAAGATTGTTTCAAATCTGCTCTGTCTAAAGGAAGGTTCATCTCTGTGAGTTGAACACAGGCAACCCAAAGAAGTTACTGAGAATTCTTCTGTCTAGCATTAGATGAAGAAATCCCATTTCCAACGAAATCCTCAAAGAGGTTCATATATCCACATGCAGACTTTACAAACACAGTGTTTCCAAACTGTTCTATGAAAAGAAAGGTTAAACTCTGTGAGTGGAATGCACACATCACAAAGTGGTTTCTCAGACTGATTCTGTCTAGTTTTTATACGAAAATATTCCATTTTCTACCGTTGGCCCCAAAGCGCTTGAAATGTCCCCTTGCAAATTCCACAAAAAGAGGGTTTCATATCTGCTCTGTCTAAAGGAAGGTTGATCTCTCTGAGTTGAACTCACAAAACCCAAATAAGTTACTGAGAATTCTTCTGTCTAGCATTTGTTGAAGAAATACCGTTTCCAACGAAATCCTCAAAGTGGTCCAAATATCCACTTGCAGAATTTACAAACAGAGTGTTTCCAAACTGTTCTATGAAAAGAAAGGTTAAACTCTGTGAGTGGAACGCACACATCACAAAGTGCTTTCTCAGAATGATTCACTCTAGTTTTTATACGAATATTTTTCCTTTCCAAACGTTGGCCCCAAAGCGCTTGAAATTTCCACTTGCAAATTCCACAAAAAGAGGGTTTCAAATCTGCTCTGTCAAAAGGAAGGTTCAGCTCTGTGAGGTGAACACAAGAAACCCAAAGAAGTTCCTGAGAATTCTTCTGTCTGGAATTAGATGAAGAAATCCCGTTTCCAACGAAATCCTCAAAGAGGTCCAAATATCCACATGCAGACTTTACAAACACAGTGTTTCCAAACTGTTCTATGAAAAGAAAGGTTAAACTCTGTGAGTGGAACGCAAACATCAGAAAGTAGTTTCTCAGAATGATTCACTCTAGTTTTTATACGAAGATATTTCCTTTTCTACCGTTGGCCCCAAAGCGCTTGAAATGTCCACTTGCAAATTCCACAAAAAGAGGGTTTCAAATCTGCTCTGTCTAAAGGAATGTTCATCTCTGAGAGTTGAACACACGCAACCCAAAGAAGTTACTGAGAATTCTTCTGTCTAGCATTAGATGAAGAAATCCCGTTTCCAACGAAATCCTCAAAGAGGTCCATATACCCACATGCAGACTTTACAAACACAGTGTTTCCAAACTGTTCTATGAAAAGAAAGGTTAAACTCTGTGAGTGGAACGCACACATCAGAAAGTGGTTTCTCAGAATGATTCACTCTAGTTTTTATACGAAGATATTTCCTTTTCTACAGTTGGCCCCAAAGCGCTTGAAATGTCCAGTTGCAAATTCCAGGAAAAGAGGGTTTCAAATCTGCTCTGTCTCAAGGAATGTTCATCTCTGGGAGTTGAACACACGCAACCCAAAGAAGTTACTGAGAATTCTTCTGTCTAGCATTACATGAAGAAATCCCGTTTCCAACGAAATCCTCAAAGAGGTCCAAATATCCACATGCAGACTTTACACAGTGTTTCCAAACTGTTCTATGAAAAAAAGGTTAAACTCTGTGAGTGGAATGCACACATCACAAAGTGGTTTCTCAGACTGATTCACTCTAGTTTTTATACGAAGATATTTCCTTTTCTTCCGTTGGCCCCAAAGCGCTTGAAATGTCCACTTGCAAATTCCACAAAAAGAGGGTTTCAAATCTGCTCTGTCTAAAGTAAAGTTCATCTCTGTGAGTCGAACACACACAACCCAAAGAAGTTACTGAGAATTCTTCTGTCTAGCATTAGATGAAGAAATCCCGTTTCCAACGAAATCCTCAAAGAGGTCCAAATATCCACATGCAGACTTTACAAACACAGTGTTTCCAAACTGTTCTATGAAAAAAAGGTTAAACTGTGAGTGGAATGCACACATCACAAAGTGCTTTCTCAGACGGATTCACTCTATTTTTTATACGAAGATATTTCCTTTTCTACCGTTGGCCCCAAAGCGCTTGAAATGTCCACTTGCAAATTCCACAAAAAGAGGGTTTCAAATCTGCTCTGTCTAAAGTAAAGTTCATCTCTGTGAGTCGAACACACACAACCCAAAGAAGTTACTGAGAATTCTTCTGTTTAGCATTAGATGAAGAAATCCCATTTCCAACCAAATCCTCAAACAGGTCCATATATCCACATGCAGACTTTACAAACAGAGTGTTTCCAAACTGTTCTATGAAAAGAAAGGTTAAACTCTGTGAGTGGAATGGACACATCACAAAGTGGTTTCTCAGACTGATTCTCTCTAGTTTTTATACGAAGATATTTCCTTTTCTACCGTTGGCCCCAAAGCGCTTGAAATGTCCACTTGCACATTCCACAAAAAGAGGGTTTCAAATCTGCTCTGTCTAAAGGAATGTTCATCTCTGTGAGTTGAACACACGCAAACCAAAGATGTTACTGAGAATTCTTCTGTTTAGCATTAGATGAAGAAATCCCGTTTCCAACGAAATCCTCAAAGAGGTCCATATATGAACATGCAGACTTTACAAACACAGTGTTTCCAAACTGTTCTGTGAAAAGAAAGGTTAAACTCTGTGAGTGGAGTGCACACATCACAAAGTGGTTTCTCAGACTGATTCTGTCTAGTTTTTATACGAAGATATTTCATTTTCTACCGTTGGCTCCAAAGCGCTTGAAATGTCCACTTGCACATTCCACAAAAAGAGGGTTTCATATCTGCTCTGTCTAAAGGAAGGTTGATCTCTCTGAGGTGAACTCACAAAACCCAAACAAGTTTCTGAGAATTCTTCTGTCTAGCATTTGTTGAAGAAATACCGTTTCCAATGGAATCCTCAAAGTGGTCAAGTATCCACTTGCAGAATTTAGAAACAGAGTGTTTCTAAACTGTTCTATGAATAGAAAGGTTAAACTCCGTAAGTGCAACGCACACATCACAAAGTGGTTTCTCAGAATGATTCACTCTAGTTTTTATACGAAGATATTTCCTTTTCTACCGTTGGCGCCAAAGCGCTTGAAATGTCCAGTTGCAAATTCCAGGAAAAGAGGGTTTCAAATCTGCTCTGTCTAAAGGAATGTTCATCTCTGTGAGTTGAACACACGCAACCCAAAGAAGTTACTGAGAATTCTTCTGTCTAGCATTAGGTGAAGAAATCCCATTTCCAACGAAATCCTCAAACAGGTCCATATATCCACATGCAGACTTTACAAACAGAGTGTTTCCAAACTGTTCTATGAAAAGAAAGGTTAAACTCTGTGAGTGGAATGGACACATCACAAAGTGGTTTCTCAGACTGATTCTCTCTAGTTTTTATACGAAGATATTTCATTTTCTACCGTTGGCTCCAAAGCGCTTGAAATGTCCACTTGCACATTCCACAAAAAGAGGGTTTCATATCTGCTCTGTCTAAAGGAAGGTTGATCTCTCTGAGTTGAACTCACAAAACCCAAATAAGTTACTGAGAATTCTTCTGTCTAGCATTTGTTGAAGAAATACCGTTCCCAACGAAATCTTCTAAGTCCTCCAAATATCCACTTGCAGAATTTACAAACAGAGTGTTTCCAAACTGTTCTATGAATAGAAAGGTTAAACTCTGTAAGTGGAACGCACACATCACAAAGTGGTTTCTCAGAATGATTCACTCTAGTTTTTGTACGAAGATATTTCCTTTTCTACCGTTGGCCCCAAAGCGCTTGAAATGTCCACTTGCAAATTCCGCAAAAAGATTGTTTCAAATCTGCTCTGTCTAAAGGAAGGTTCATCTCTGTGAGTTGAACACAGGCAACCCAAAGAAGTTACTGAGAATTCTTCTGTCTAGCATTAGATGAAGAAATCCCATTTCCAACGAAATCCTCAAAGAGGTTCATATATCCACATGCAGACTTTACAAACACAGTGTTTCCAAACTGTTCTATGAAAAGAAAGGTTAAACTCTGTGAGTGGAATGCACACATCACAAAGTGGTTTCTCAGACTGATTCTGTCTAGTTTTTATACGAAAATATTCCATTTTCTACCGTTGGCCCCAAAGCGCTTGAAATGTCCCCTTGCAAATTCCACAAAAAGAGGGTTTCATATCTGCTCTGTCTAAAGGAAGGTTGATCTCTCTGAGTTGAACTCACAAAACCCAAATAAGTTACTGAGAATTCTTCTGTCTAGCATTTGTTGAAGAAATACCGTTTCCAACGAAATCCTCAAAGTGGTCCAAATATCCACTTGCAGAATTTACAAACAGAGTGTTTCCAAACTGTTCTATGAAAAGAAAGGTTAAACTCTGTGAGTGGAACGCACACATCACAAAGTGCTTTCTCAGAATGATTCACTCTAGTTTTTATACGAATATTTTTCCTTTCCAAACGTTGGCCCCAAAGCGCTTGAAATTTCCACTTGCAAATTCCACAAAAAGAGGGTTTCAAATCTGCTCTGTCAAAAGGAAGGTTCAGCTCTGTGAGGTGAACACAAGAAACCCAAAGAAGTTCCTGAGAATTCTTCTGTCTGGAATTAGATGAAGAAATCCCGTTTCCAACGAAATCCTCAAAGAGGTCCAAATATCCACATGCAGACTTTACAAACACAGTGTTTCCAAACTGTTCTATGAAAAGAAAGGTTAAACTCTGTGAGTGGAACGCAAACATCAGAAAGTAGTTTCTCAGAATGATTCACTCTAGTTTTTATACGAAGATATTTCCTTTTCTACCGTTGGCCCCAAAGCGCTTGAAATGTCCACTTGCAAATTCCACAAAAAGAGGGTTTCAAATCTGCTCTGTCTAAAGGAATGTTCATCTCTGAGAGTTGAACACACGCAACCCAAAGAAGTTACTGAGAATTCTTCTGTCTAGCATTAGATGAAGAAATCCCGTTTCCAACGAAATCCTCAAAGAGGTCCATATACCCACATGCAGACTTTACAAACACAGTGTTTCCAAACTGTTCTATGAAAAGAAAGGTTAAACTCTGTGAGTGGAACGCACACATCAGAAAGTGGTTTCTCAGAAAGATTCACTCTAGTTTTTATACGAAGATATTTCCTTTTCTACAGTTGGCCCCAAAGCGCTTGAAATGTCCAGTTGCAAATTCCAGGAAAAGAGGGTTTCAAATCTGCTCTGTCTCAAGGAATGTTCATCTCTGGGAGTTGAACACACGCAACCCAAAGAAGTTACTGAGAATTCTTCTGTCTAGCATTACATGAAGAAATCCCGTTTCCAACGAAATCCTCAAAGAGGTCCAAATATCCACATGCAGACTTTACACAGTGTTTCCAAACTGTTCTATGAAAAAAAGGTTAAACTCTGTGAGTGGAATGCACACATCACAAAGTGGTTTCTCAGACTGATTCACTCTAGTTTTTATACGAAGATAATTCCTTTTCTTCCGTTGGCCCCAAAGCGCTTGAAATGTCCACTTGCAAATTCCACAAAAAGAGGGTTTCAAATCTGCTCTGTCTAAAGTAAAGTTCATCTCTGTGAGTCGAACACACACAACCCAAAGAAGTTACTGAGAATTCTTCTGTCTAGCATTAGATGAAGAAATCCCGTTTCCAACGAAATCCTCAAAGAGGTCCAAATATCCACATGCAGACTTTACAAACACAGTGTTTCCAAACTGTTCTATGAAAAAAAGGTTAAACTGTGAGTGGAATGCACACATCACAAAGTGCTTTCTCAGACGGATTCACTCTATTTTTTATACGAAGATATTTCCTTTTCTACCGTTGGCCCCAAAGCGCTTGAAATGTCCACTTGCAAATTCCACAAAAAGAGGGTTTCAAATCTGCTCTGTCTAAAGTAAAGTTCATCTCTGTGAGTCGAACACACACAACCCAAAGAAGTTACTGAGAATTCTTCTGTTTAGCATTAGATGAAGAAATCCCATTTCCAACGAAATCCTCAAACAGGTCCATATATCCACATGCAGACTTTACAAACAGAGTGTTTCCAAACTGTTCTATGAAAAGAAAGGTTAAACTCTGTGAGTGGAATGGACACATCACAAAGTGGTTTCTCAGACTGATTCTCTCTAGTTTTTATACGAAGATATTTCCTTTTCTACCGTTGGCCCCAAAGCGCTTGAAATGTCCACTTGCACATTCCACAAAAAGAGGGTTTCAAATCTGCTCTGTCTAAAGGAATGTTCATCTCTGTGAGTTGAACACACGCAAACCAAAGATGTTACTGAGAATTCTTCTGTTTAGCATTAGATGAAGAAATCCCGTTTCCAACGAAATCCTCAAAGAGGTCCATATATGAACATGCAGACTTTACAAACACAGTGTTTCCAAACTGTTCTGTGAAAAGAAAGGTTAAACTCTGTGAGTGGAGTGCACACATCACAAAGTGGTTTCTCAGACTGATTCTCTCTAGTTTTTATACGAAGATATTTCATTTTCTACCGTTGGCTCCAAAGCGCTTGAAATGTCCACTTGCACATTCCACAAAAAGAGGGTTTCATATCTGCTCTGTCTAAAGGAAGGTTGATCTCTCTGAGGTGAACTCACAAAACCCAATTAAGTTTCTGAGAATTCTTCTGTCTAGCATTTGTTGAAGAAATACCGTTTCCAATGGAATCCTCAAAGTGGTCAAGTATCCACTTGCAGAATTTAGAAACAGAGTGTTTCTAAACTGTTCTATGAATAGAAAGGTTAAACTCCGTAAGTGCAACGCACACATCACAAAGTGGTTTCTCAGAATGATTCACTCTAGTTTTTATACGAAGATATTTCCTTTTCTACCGTTGGCGCCAAAGCGCTTGAAATGTCCAGTTGCAAATTCCAGGAAAAGAGGGTTTCAAATCTGCTCTGTCTAAAGGAATGTTCATCTCTGTGAGTTGAACACACGCAACCCAAAGAAGTTACTGAGAATTCTTCTGTCTAGCATTAGGTGAAGAAATCCCGTTTCCAACGAAATCCTCAAAGAGGTCCAAATATCCACATGCAGACCTTACAAACACAGTGTTTCCAAACTGTTCTATGAAAAGAAAGGTTAAACTCTGTGAGTGGAACGCACACATCAGAAAGTGGTTTCTCAGACTGATTCTCTCTAGTTTTTATACGAAGATATTTCCTTTTCTACCGTTGGCCCCAAAGCGCTTGAAATGTCCACTTGCAAATTCCACAAAAAGAGGGTTTCAAATCTGCTCTGTCTAAAGGAATGTACATCTCTGTGAGTTGAACACAAGCAACCCAAAGAAGTTACTGAGAATTCTTCTGTCTAGCATTAGATGAAGAAATCCCGTTTCCAACGAAGTCCTCAAAGAGGTCCATATATCCACATGCAGACTTTACAAACACAGTGTTTCCAAACTGTTCTATGAAAAGAAAGGTTAAACTCTGTGAGTGGAACGCACACATCAGAAAGTGGTTTCTCAGAATGATTCACTCTAGTTTTTATACGAAGATATTTCCTTTTCTACAGTTGGCCCCAAAGCGCTTGAAATGTCCACTTGCAAATTCCACAAAAAGAGGGTTTCAAATCTGCTCTGTCTCAAGGAATGTTCATCTCTGTGAGTTGAACACACGCAACCCAAAGAAGTTACTGACAATTCTTCTGTCTAGCATTAGATGAAGAAATCCCGTTTCCAACGAAATCCTCAAAGAGGTCCAAATATCCACATGCAGACTTTACACAGTGTTTCCAAACTGTTCTATTAAAAAAAGGTTAAACTCTGTGAGAGGAATGCACACATCACAAAGTGGTTTCTCAGACTGATTAACTCTAGTTTTTATACGAAGATATTTCCTTTTCTTCCGTTGGCCCCAAAGCGCTTGAAATGTCCACTTGCAAATTCCACAAAAAGAGGGTTTCAAATCTGCTCTGTCTAAAGTAAAGTTCATCTCTGTGAGTCGAACACACACAACCCAAAGAAGTTACTGAGAATTCTTCTGTCTAGCATTAGATGAAGAAATCCCGTTTCCAACGAAATCCTCAAAGAGGTCCAAATATCCACATGCAGACTTTACAAACACAGTGTTTCCAAACTGTTCTATGAAAAAAAGGTTAAACTGTGAGTGGAATGCACACATCACAAAGTGCTTTCTCAGACTGATTCACTCTAGTTTTTATACGAAGATATTTCCTTTTCTACCGTTGGCCCCAAAGCGCTTGAAATGTCCACTTGCAAATTCCGCAAAAAGATTGTTTCAAATCTGCTCTGTCTAAAGGAAGGTGCATCTCTGTGAGTTGAACACAGGCAACCCAAAGAAGTTACTGAGAATTCTTCTGTCTAGCATTAGATGAAGAAATCCCATTTCCAACGAAATCCTCAAAGAGGTTCATATATCCACATGCAGACTTTACAAACACAGTGTTTCCAAACTGTTCTATGAAAAGAAAGGTTAAACTCTGTGAGTGGAATGCACACATCACAAAGTGGTTTCTCAGACTGATTCTGTCTAGTTTTTATACGAAAATATTCCATTTTCTACCGTTGGCCCCAAAGCGCTTGAAATGTCCCCTTTCAAATTCCACAAAAAGAGGGTTTCATATCTGCTCTGTCTAAAGGAAGGTTGATCTCTCTGAGCTGAACTCACAAAACCCAAATAAGTTACTGAGAATTCTTCTGTCCAGCATTTGTTGAAGAAATACCGTTTCCAACGAAATCCTCAAAGTGGTCCAAATATCCACTTGCAGAATTTACAAACAGAGTGTTTCCAAACTGTTCTATGAATAGAAAGGTTAAACTCTGTAAGTGGAATGCACACATCACAAAGTGGTTTCTCAGAATGATTCACTCTAGTTTTTATACGAAGATATTTCCTTTTCTACCGTTGGCCCCAAAGCGCTTGAAATGTCCACTTGCAAATTCCACAAAAAGATTGTTTCAAATCTGCTCTGTCTAAAGTAAAGTTCATCTCTGTGAGTCGAACACACACAACCCAAAGAAGTTACTGAGAATTCTTCTGTCTAGCATTAGATGAAGAAATCCCGTTTCCAACGAAATCCTCAAAGAGGTCCAAATATCCACATGCAGACCTTACAAACACAGTGTTTCCAAACTGTTCTATGAAAAAAAAGGTTAAACTCTGTGAGTGGAACGCACACATCAGAAAGTAGTTTCTCAGAATGATTCACTCTAGTTTTTATACGAAGTTATTTCCTTTTCTACCGTTGGCCCCAAAGCGCTTGAAATGTCCAGTTGCAAATTCCAGAAAAAGAGGGTTTCAAATCTGCTCTGTCTAAAGTAAAGTTCATCTCTGTGAGTTGAACACAAGCAACCCAAAGAAGTTACTGAGAATTCTTCTGTCTAGCATTAGATGAAGAAATCCCGTTTCCAACGAAATCCTCAAAGAGGTCCAAATATCCACATGCAGACTTTACAAACACAGTGTTTCCAAACTGTTCTATGAAAAAAAGGTTAAACTGTGAGTGGAATGCACACATCACAAAGTGCTTTCTCAGACTGATTCACTCTAGTTTTTATACGAAGATATTTCCTTTTCTACCGTTGGCGCCAAAGCGCTTCAAATGTCCAGTTGCAAATTCCAGGAAAAGAGGGTTTCAAATCTGCTCTGTCTAAAGGAATGTTCATCTATGTGAGTTGAACACACGCAACCCAAAGAAGTTACTGAGAATTCTTCTGTCTAGCATTAGATGAAGAAATCCCATTTCCAACGAAATCCTCAAAGAGGTTCATATATCCACATGCAGACTTTACAAACACAGTGTTTCCAAACTGTTCTATGAAAAGAAAGGTTAAACTCTGTGAGTGGAATGCACACATCACAAAGTGGTTTCTCAGACTGATTCTGTCTAGTTTTTATACGAAAATATTCCATTTTCTACCGTTGGCCCCAAAGCGCTTGAAATGTCCCCTTGCAAATTCCACAAAAAGAGGGTTTCATATCTGCTCTGTCTAAAGGAAGGTTGATCTCTCTGAGTTGAACTCACAAAACCCAAATAAGTTACTGAGAATTCTTCTGTCTAGCATTTGTTGAAGAAATACCGTTTCCAACGAAATCCTCAAAGTGGTCCAAATATCCACTTGCAGAATTTACAAACAGAGTGTTTCCAAACTGTTCTATGAATAGAAAGGTTAAACTCTGTAAGTGGAATGCACACATCACAAAGTGGTTTCTCAGAATGATTCACTCTAGTTTTTATACGAAGATATTTCCTTTTCTACCGTTGGCCCCAAAGCGCATGAAATGTCCACTTGCAAATTCCACAAAAAGATTGTTTCAAATCTGCTCTGTCTAAAGGAAGGTTCATCTCTGTGAGTTGAACACAGGCAACCCAAATAAGTTACTGAGAATTCTTCTGTCTAGCATTAGATGAAGAAATCCCGTTTCCAACGAAATCCTCAAAGAGGTCCAAATATCCACTAGCGGACTTTAGAAACAGAGTGTTTCCAAGCTGCTCTATGAAAAGAATGGTTAAACTCTGTGAGTGGAACGCACACATCACAAAGTGCTTTCTCAGAATGATTCTCTCTAGTTTTTATACGAATATTTTTCCTTTCCAAACGTTGGCCCCAAAGCGCTTGAAATTTCCACTTGCAAATTCCACAAAAAGAGGGTTTCAAATCTGCTCTGTCAAAAGGAAGGTTCAGCTCTGTGAGGTGAACACAAGAAACCCAAAGAAGTTCCTGAGAATTCTTCTGTCTGGAATTAGATGAAGAAATCCCGTTTCCAACGAAATCCTCAAAGAGGTCCAAATATCCACATGCAGACTTTACAAACACAGTGTTTCCAAACTGTTCTATGAAAAGAAAGGTTAAACTCTGTGAGTGGAACGCAAACATCAGAAAGTAGTTTCTCAGAATGATTCACTCTAGTTTTTATACGAAGATATTTCCTTTTCTACCGTTGGCCCCAAAGCGCTTGAAATGTCCACTTGCAAATTCCACAAAAAGAGGGTTTCAAATCTGCTCTGTCTAAAGGAATGTTCATCTCTGTGAGTTGAACACACGCAACCCAAAGAAGTTACTGAGAATTCTTCTGTCTAGCATTAGATGAAGAAATCCCGTTTCCAACGAAATCCTCAAAGAGGTCCAAATATCCACATGCAGACCTTACAAACACAGTGTTTCCAAACTGTTCTATGAAAAAAAAGGTTAAACTCTGTGAGTGGAACGCACACATCAGAAAGTAGTTTCTCAGAATGATTCACTCTAGTTTTTATACGAAGTTATTTCCTTTTCTACCGTTGGCCCCAAAGCGCTTGAAATGTCCAGTTGCAAATTCCAGAAAAAGAGGGTTTCAAATCTGCTCTGTCTAAAGTAAAGTTCATCTCTGTGAGTTGAACACAAGCAACCCAAAGAAGTTACTGAGAATTCTTCTGTCTAGCATTAGATGAAGAAATCCCGTTTCCAACGAAATCCTCAAAGAGGTCCAAATATCCACATGCAGACTTTACAAACACAGTGTTTCCAAACTGTTCTATGAAAAAAAGGTTAAACTGTGAGTGGAATGCACACATCACAAAGTGCTTTCTCAGACTGATTCACTCTAGTTTTTATACGAAGATATTTCCTTTTCTACCGTTGGCCCCAAAGCGCTTGAAATGTCCACTTGCAAATTCCACTAAAAGAGGGTTTCAAATCTGCTCTGTCTAAAGTAAAGTTCATCTCTGTGAGTCGAACACACACAACCCAAAGAAGTTACTGAGAATTCTTCTGTTTAGCATTAGATGAAGAAATCCCATTTCCAACGAAATCCTCAAACAGGTCCATATATCCACATGCAGACTTTACAAACAGAGTGTTTCCAAACTGTTCTATGAAAAGAAAGGTTAAACTCTGTGAGTGGAATGGACACATCACAAAGTGGTTTCTCAGACTGATTCTCTCTAGTTTTTATACGAAGATATTTCATTTTCTACCGTTGGCTCCAAAGCGCTTGAAATGTCCACTTGCACATTCCACAAAAAGAGGGTTTCATATCTGCTCTGTCTAAAGGAAGGTTGATCTCTCTGAGTTGAACTCACAAAACCCAAATAAGTTACTGAGAATTCTTCTGTCTAGCATTTGTTGAAGAAATACCGTTCCCAACGAAATCTTCTAAGTCCTCCAAATATCCACTTGCAGAATTTACAAACAGAGTGTTTCCAAACTGTTCTATGAATAGAAAGGTTAAACTCTGTAAGTGGAACGCACACATCACAAAGTGGTTTCTCAGAATGATTCACTCTAGTTTTTATACGAAGATATTTCCTTTTCTACCGTTGGCCCCAAAGCGCTTGAAATGTCCACTTGCAAATTCCGCAAAAAGATTGTTTCAAATCTGCTCTGTCTAAAGGAAGGTTCATCTCTGTGAGTTGAACACAGGCAACCCAAAGAAGTTACTGAGAATTCTTCTGTCTAGCATTAGATGAAGAAATCCCATTTCCAACGAAATCCTCAAAGAGGTTCATATATCCACATGCAGACTTTACAAACACAGTGTTTCCAAACTGTTCTATGAAAAGAAAGGTTAAACTCTGTGAGTGGAATGCACACATCACAAAGTGGTTTCTCAGACTGATTCTGTCTAGTTTTTATACGAAAATATTCCATTTTCTACCGTTGGCCCCAAAGCGCTTGAAATGTCCCCTTGCAAATTCCACAAAAAGAGGGTTTCATATCTGCTCTGTCTAAAGGAAGGTTGATCTCTCTGAGTTGAACTCACAAAACCCAAATAAGTTACTGAGAATTCTTCTGTCTAGCATTTGTTGAAGAAATACCGTTTCCAACGAAATCCTCAAAGTGGTCCAAATATCCACTTGCAGAATTTACAAACAGAGTGTTTCCAAACTGTTCTATGAAAAGAAAGGTTAAACTCTGTGAGTGGAACGCACACATCACAAAGTGCTTTCTCAGAATGATTCACTCTAGTTTTTATACGAATATTTTTCCTTTCCAAACGTTGGCCCCAAAGCGCTTGAAATTTCCACTTGCAAATTCCACAAAAAGAGGGTTTCAAATCTGCTCTGTCAAAAGGAAGGTTCAGCTCTGTGAGGTGAACACAAGAAACCCAAAGAAGTTCCTGAGAATTCTTCTGTGTGGAATTAGATGAAGAAATCCCGTTTCCAACGAAATCCTCAAAGAGGTCCAAATATCCACATGCAGACTTTACAAACACAGTGTTTCCAAACTGTTCTATGAAAAGAAAGGTTAAACTCTGTGAGTGGAACGCAAACATCAGAAAGTAGTTTCTCAGAATGATTCACTCTAGTTTTTATACGAAGATATTTCCTTTTCTACCGTTGGCCCCAAAGCGCTTGAAATGTCCACTTGCAAATTCCACAAAAAGAGGGTTTCAAATCTGCTCTGTCTAAAGGAATGTTCATCTCTGTGAGTTGAACACAGGCAACCCAAATAAGTTACTGAGAATTCTTCTGTCTAGCATTAGATGAAGAAATCCCGTTTCCAACGAAATCCTCAAAGAGGTCCAAATATCCACTAGCGGACTTTAGAAACAGAGTGTTTCCAAGCTGCTCTATGAAAAGAATGGTTAAACTCTGTGAGTGGAACGCACACATCACAAAGTGCTTTCTCAGAATGATTCTCTCTAGTTTTTATACGAATATTTTTCCTTTCCAAACGTTGGCCCCAAAGCGCTTGAAATTTCCACTTGCAAATTCCACAAAAAGAGGGTTTCAAATCTGCTCTGTCAAAAGGAAGGTTCAGCTCTGTGAGGTGAACACAAGAAACCCAAAGAAGTTCCTGAGAATTCTTCTGTCTGGAATTAGATGAAGAAATCCCGTTTCCAACGAAATCCTCAAAGAGGTCCAAATATCCACATGCAGACTTTACAAACACAGTGTTTCCAAACTGTTCTATGAAAAGAAAGGTTAAACTCTGTGAGTGGAACGCAAACATCAGAAAGTAGTTTCTCAGAATGATTCACTCTAGTTTTTATACGAAGATATTTCCTTTTCTACCGTTGGCCCCAAAGCGCTTGAAATGTCCACTTGCAAATTCCACAAAAAGAGGGTTTCAAATCTGCTCTGTCTAAAGGAATGTTCATCTCTGTGAGTTGAACACACGCAACCCAAAGAAGTTACTGAGAATTCTTCTGTCTAGCATTAGATGAAGAAATCCCGTTTCCAACGAAATCCTCAAAGAGGTCCAAATATCCACATGCAGACCTTACAAACACAGTGTTTCCAAACTGTTCTATGAAAAAAAAGGTTAAACTCTGTGAGTGGAACGCACACATCAGAAAGTAGTTTCTCAGAATGATTCACTCTAGTTTTTATACGAAGTTATTTCCTTTTCTACCGTTGGCCCCAAAGCGCTTGAAATGTCCAGTTGCAAATTCCAGAAAAAGAGGGTTTCAAATCTGCTCTGTCTAAAGTAAAGTTCATCTCTGTGAGTTGAACACAAGCAACCCAAAGAAGTTACTGAGAATTCTTCTGTCTAGCATTAGATGAAGAAATCCCGTTTCCAACGAAATCCTCAAAGAGGTCCAAATATCCACATGCAGACTTTACAAACACAGTGTTTCCAAACTGTTCTATGAAAAAAAGGTTAAACTGTGAGTGGAATGCACACATCACAAAGTGCTTTCTCAGACTGATTCACTCTAGTTTTTATACGAAGATATTTCCTTTTCTACCGTTGGCCCCAAAGCGCTTGAAATGTCCACTTGCAAATTCCACTAAAAGAGGGTTTCAAATCTGCTCTGTCTAAAGTAAAGTTCATCTCTGTGAGTCGAACACACACAACCCAAAGAAGTTACTGAGAATTCTTCTGTTTAGCATTAGATGAAGAAATCCCATTTCCAACGAAATCCTCAAACAGGTCCATATATCCACATGCAGACTTTACAAACAGAGTGTTTCCAAACTGTTCTATGAAAAGAAAGGTTAAACTCTGTGAGTGGAATGGACACATCACAAAGTGGTTTCTCAGACTGATTCTCTCTAGTTTTTATACGAAGATATTTCATTTTCTACCGTTGGCTCCAAAGCGCTTGAAATGTCCACTTGCACATTCCACAAAAAGAGGGTTTCATATCTGCTCTGTCTAAAGGAAGGTTGATCTCTCTGAGTTGAACTCACAAAACCCAAATAAGTTACTGAGAATTCTTCTGTCTAGCATTTGTTGAAGAAATACCGTTCCCAACGAAATCTTCTAAGTCCTCCAAATATCCACTTGCAGAATTTACAAACAGAGTGTTTCCAAACTGTTCTATGAATAGAAAGGTTAAACTCTGTAAGTGGAACGCACACATCACAAAGTGGTTTCTCAGAATGATTCACTCTAGTTTTTATACGAAGATATTTCCTTTTCTACCGTTGGCCCCAAAGCGCTTGAAATGTCCACTTGCAAATTCCGCAAAAAGATTGTTTCAAATCTGCTCTGTCTAAAGGAAGGTTCATCTCTGTGAGTTGAACACAGGCAACCCAAAGAAGTTACTGAGAATTCTTCTGTCTAGCATTAGATGAAGAAATCCCATTTCCAACGAAATCCTCAAAGAGGTTCATATATCCACATGCAGACTTTACAAACACAGTGTTTCCAAACTGTTCTATGAAAAGAAAGGTTAAACTCTGTGAGTGGAATGCACACATCACAAAGTGGTTTCTCAGACTGATTCTGTCTAGTTTTTATACGAAAATATTCCATTTTCTACCGTTGGCCCCAAAGCGCTTGAAATGTCCCCTTGCAAATTCCACAAAAAGAGGGTTTCATATCTGCTCTGTCTAAAGGAAGGTTGATCTCTCTGAGTTGAACTCACAAAACCCAAATAAGTTACTGAGAATTCTTCTGTCTAGCATTTGTTGAAGAAATACCGTTTCCAACGAAATCCTCAAAGTGGTCCAAATATCCACTTGCAGAATTTACAAACAGAGTGTTTCCAAACTGTTCTATGAAAAGAAAGGTTAAACTCTGTGAGTGGAACGCACACATCACAAAGTGCTTTCTCAGAATGATTCACTCTAGTTTTTATACGAATATTTTTCCTTTCCAAACGTTGGCCCCAAAGCGCTTGAAATTTCCACTTGCAAATTCCACAAAAAGAGGGTTTCAAATCTGCTCTGTCAAAAGGAAGGTTCAGCTCTGTGAGGTGAACACAAGAAACCCAAAGAAGTTCCTGAGAATTCTTCTGTGTGGAATTAGATGAAGAAATCCCGTTTCCAACGAAATCCTCAAAGAGGTCCAAATATCCACATGCAGACTTTACAAACACAGTGTTTCCAAACTGTTCTATGAAAAGAAAGGTTAAACTCTGTGAGTGGAACGCAAACATCAGAAAGTAGTTTCTCAGAATGATTCACTCTAGTTTTTATACGAAGATATTTCCTTTTCTACCGTTGGCCCCAAAGCGCTTGAAATGTCCACTTGCAAATTCCACAAAAAGAGGGTTTCAAATCTGCTCTGTCTAAAGGAATGTTCATCTCTGAGAGTTGAACACACGCAACCCAAAGAAGTTACTGAGAATTCTTCTGTCTAGCATTAGATGAAGAAATCCCGTTTCCAACGAAATCCTCAAAGAGGTCCATATACCCACATGCAGACATTACAAACACAGTGTTTCCAAACTGTTCTATGAAAAGAAAGGTTAAACTCTGTGAGTGGAACGCACACATCAGAAAGTGGTTTCTCAGAATGATTCACTCTAGTTTTTGTACGAAGATATTTCCTTTTCTACAGTTGGCCCCAAAGCGCTTGAAATGTCCACTTGCAAATTCCACAAAAAGAGGGTTTCAAATCTGCTCTGTCTCAAGGAATGTTCATCTCTGGGAGTTGAACACACGCAACCCAAAGAAGTTACTGAGAATTCTTCTGTCTAGCAGTACATGAAGAAATCCCGTTTCCAACGAAATCCTCAAAGAGGTCCAAATATCCACATGCAGACTTTACACAGTGTTTCCAAACTGTTCTATGAAAAAAAGGTTAAACTCTGTGAGTGGAATGCACACATCACAAAGTGGTTTCTCAGACTGATTCACTCTAGTTTTTATACGAAGATATTTCCTTTTCTTCCGTTGGCCCCAAAGCGCTTGAAATGTCCACTTGCAAATTCCACAAAAAGAGGGTTTCAAATCTGCTCTGTCTAAAGTAAAGTTCATCTCTGTGAGTCGAACACACACAACCCAAAGAAGTTACTGAGAATTCTTCTGTCTAGCATTAGATGAAGAAATCCCGTTTCCAACGAAATCCTCAAAGAGGTCCAAATATCCACATGCAGACTTTACAAACACAGTGTTTCCAAACTGTTCTATGAAAAAAAGGTTAAACTGTGAGTGGAATGCACACATCACAAAGTGCTTTCTCAGACGGATTCACTCTATTTTTTATACGAAGATATTTCCTTTTCTACCGTTGGCCCCAAAGCGCTTGAAATGTCCACTTGCAAATTCCACAAAAAGAGGGTTTCAAATCTGCTCTGTCTAAAGTAAAGTTCATCTCTGTGAGTCGAACACACACAACCCAAAGAAGTTACTGAGAATTCTTCTGTTTAGCATTAGATGAAGAAATCCCATTTCCAACGAAATCCTCAAACAGGTCCATATATCCACATGCAGACTTTACAAACAGAGTGTTTCCAAACTGTTCTATGAAAAGAAAGGTTAAACTCTGTGAGTGGAATGGACACATCACAAAGTGGTTTCTCAGACTGATTCTCTCTAGTTTTTATACGAAGATATTTCCTTTTCTACCGTTGGCCCAAAAGCGCTTGAAATGTCCACTTGCACATTCCACAAAAAGAGGGTTTCAAATCTGCTCTGTCTAAAGGAATGTTCATCTCTGTGAGTTGAACACACGCAAACCAAAGATGTTACTGAGAATTCTTCTGTTTAGCATTAGATGAAGAAATCCCGTTTCCAACGAAATCCTCAAAGAGGTCCATATATGAACATGCAGACTTTACAAACACAGTGTTTCCAAACTGTTCTGTGAAAAGAAAGGTTAAACTCTGTGAGTGGAGTGCACACATCACAAAGTGGTTTCTCAGACTGATTCTCTCTAGTTTTTATACGAAGATATTTCATTTTCTACCGTTGGCTCCAAAGCGCTTGAAATGTCCACTTGCACATTCCACAAAAAGAGGGTTTCATATCTGCTCTGTCTAAAGGAAGGTTGATCTCTCTGAGGTGAACTCACAAACCCCAAATAAGTTTCTGAGAATTCTTCTGTCTAGCATTTGTTGAAGAAATACCGTTTCCAATGGAATCCTCAAAGTGGTCAAGTATCCACTTGCAGAATTTAGAAACAGAGTGTTTCTAAACTGTTCTATGAATAGAAAGGTTAAACTCCGTAAGTGCAACGCACACATCACAAAGTGCTTTCTCAGAATGATTCACTCTAGTTTTTATACGAAGATATTTCCTTTTCTACCGTTGGCGCCAAAGCGCTTGAAATGTCCAGTTGCAAATTCCAGGAAAAGAGGGTTTCAAATCTGCTCTGTCTAAAGGAATGTTCATCTCTGTGAGTTGAACACACGCAACCCAAAGAAGTTACTGAGAATTCTTCTGTCTAGCATTAGGTGAAGAAATCCCGTTTCCAACGAAATCCTCAAAGAGGTCCAAATATCCACATGCAGACCTTACAAACACAGTGTTTCCAAACTGTTCTATGAAAAGAAAGGTTAAACTCTGTGAGTGGAACGCACACATCAGAAAGTGGTTTCTCAGACTGATTCTCTCTAGTTTTTATACGAAGATATTTCCTTTTCTACCGTTGGCCCCAAAGCGCTTGAAATGTCCACTTGCAAATTCCACAAAAAGAGGGTTTCAAATCTGCTCTGTCTAAAGGAATGTTCATCTCTGTGAGTTGAACACAAGCAACCCAAAGAAGTTACTGAGAATTCTTCTGTCTAGCATTAGATGAAGAAATCCCGTTTCCAACGAAGTCCTCAAAGAGGTCCATATATCCACATGCAGACTTTACAAACACAGTGTTTCCAAACTGTTCTATGAAAAGAAAGGTTAAACTCTGTGAGTGGAACGCACACATCAGAAAGTGGTTTCTCAGAATGATTCACTCTAGTTTTTATACGAAGATATTTCCTTTTCTACAGTTGGCCCCAAAGCGCTTGAAATGTCCACTTGCAAATTCCACAAAAAGAGGGTTTCAAATCTGCTCTGTCTCAAGGAATGTTCATCTCTGTGAGTTGAACACACGCAACCCAAAGAAGTTACTGACAATTCTTCTGTCTAGCATTAGATGAAGAAATCCCGTTTCCAACGAAATCCTCAAAGAGGTCCAAATATCCACATGCAGACTTTACACAGTGTTTCCAAACTGTTCTATTAAAAAAAGGTTAAACTCTGTGAGAGGAATGCACACATCACAAAGTGGTTTCTCAGACTGATTAACTCTAGTTTCTATACGAAGATATTTCCTTTTCTTCCGTTGGCCCCAAAGCGCTTGAAATGTCCACTTGCAAATTCCACAAAAAGAGGGTTTCAAATCTGCTCTGTCTAAAGTAAAGTTCATCTCTGTGAGTCGAACACACACAACCCAAAGAAGTTACTGAGAATTCTTCTGTCTAGCATTAGATGAAGAAATCCCGTTTCCAACGAAATCCTCAAAGAGGTCCAAATATCCACATGCAGACTTTACAAACACAGTGTTTCCAAACTGTTCTATGAAAAAAAGGTTAAACTGTGAGTGGAATGCACACATCACAAAGTGCTTTCTCAGACTGATTCACTCTAGTTTTTATACGAAGATATTTCCTTTTCTACCGTTGGCCCCAAAGCGCTTGAAATGTCCACTTGCAAATTCCGCAAAAAGATTGTTTCAAATCTGCTCTGTCTAAAGGAAGGTGCATCTCTGTGAGTTGAACACAGGCAACCCAAAGAAGTTACTGAGAATTCTTCTGTCTAGCATTAGATGAAGAAATCCCATTTCCAACGAAATCCTCAAAGAGGTTCATATATCCACATGCAGACTTTACAAACACAGTGTTTCCAAACTGTTCTATGAAAAGAAAGGTTAAACTCTGTGAGTGGAATGCACACATCACAAAGTGGTTTCTCAGACTGATTCTGTCTAGTTTTTATACGAAAATATTCCATTTTCTACCGTTGGCCCCAAAGCGCTTGAAATGTCCCCTTTCAAATTCCACAAAAAGAGGGTTTCATATCTGCTCTGTCTAAAGGAAGGTTGATCTCTCTGAGCTGAACTCACAAAACCCAAATAAGTTACTGAGAATTCTTCTGTCCAGCATTTGTTGAAGAAATACCGTTTCCAACGAAATCCTCAAAGTGGTCCAAATATCCACTTGCAGAATTTACAAACAGAGTGTTTCCAAACTGTTCTATGAATAGAAAGGTTAAACTCTGTAAGTGGAATGCACACATCACAAAGTGGTTTCTCAGAATGATTCACTCTAGTTTTTATACGAAGATATTTCCTTTTCTACCGTTGGCCCCAAATCGCATGAAATGTCCACTTGCAAATTCCACAAAAAGATTGTTTCAAATCTGCTCTGTCTAAAGGAAGGTTCATCTCTGTGAGTTGAACACAGGCAACCCAAATAAGTTAGTGAGAATTCTTCTGTCTAGCATTAGATGAAGAAATCCCGTTTCCAACGAAATCCTCAAAGAGGTCCAAATATCCACTAGCGGACTTTAGAAACAGAGTGTTTCCAAGCTGCTCTAATGAAAAGAATGGTTAAACTCTGTGAGTGGAACGCACACATCACAAAGTGCTTTCTCAGAATGATTCTCTCTAGTTTTTATACGAATATTTTTCCTTTCCAAACGTTGGCCCCAAAGCGCTTGAAATTTCCACTTGCAAATTCCACAAAAAGAGGGTTTCAAATCTGCTCTGTCAAAAGGAAGGTTCAGCTCTGTGAGGTGAACACAAGAAACCCAAAGAAGTTCCTGAGAATTCTTCTGTCTGGAATTAGATGAAGAAATCCCGTTTCCAACGAAATCCTCAAAGAGGTCCAAATATCCACATGCAGACTTTACAAACACAGTGTTTCCAAACTGTACTATGAAAAAAAGGTTAAACTGTGAGTGGAATGCACACATCACAAAGTGCTTTCTCAGACTGATTCACTCTAGTTTTTATACGAAGATATTTCCTTTTCTACCGTTGGCCCCAAAGCGCTTGAAATGTCCACTTGCAAATTCCACTAAAAGAGGGTTTCAAATCTGCTCTGTCTAAAGTAAAGTTCATCTCTGTGAGTCGAACACACACAACCCAAAGAAGTTACTGAGAATTCTTCTGTTTAGCATTAGATGAAGAAATCCCATTTCCAACGAAATCCTCAAACAGGTCCATATATCCACATGCAGACTTTACAAACAGAGTGTTTCCAAACTGTTCTATGAAAAGAAAGGTTAAACTCTGTGAGTGGAATGGACACATCACAAAGTGGTTTCTCAGACTGATTCTCTCTAGTTTTTATACGAAGATATTTCATTTTCTACCGTTGGCTCCAAAGCGCTTGAAATGTCCACTTGCACATTCCACAAAAAGAGGGTATCATATCTGCTCTGTCTAAAGGAAGGTTGATCTCTCTGAGTTGAACTCACAAAACCCAAATAAGTTACTGAGAATTCTTCTGTCTAGCATTTGTTGAAGAAATACCGTTTCCAACGAAATCCTCAAAGTGGTCCAAATATCCACTTGCAGAATTTACAAACAGAGTGTTTCCAAACTGTTCTATGAAAAGAAAGGTTAAACTCTGTGAGTGGAACGCACACATCACAAAGTGCTTTCTCAGAATGATTCACTCTAGTTTTTATACGAATATTTTTCCTTTCCAAACGTTGGCCCCAAAGCGCTTGAAATTTCCACTTGCAAATTCCACAAAAAGAGGGTTTCAAATCTGCTCTGTCAAAAGGAAGGTTCAGCTCTGTGAGGTGAACACAAGAAACCCAAAGAAGTTCCTGAGAATTCTTCTGTCTGGAATTAGATGAAGAAATCCCGTTTCCAACGAAATCCTCAAAGAGGTCCAAATATCCACATGCAGACTTTACAAACACAGTGTTTCCAAACTGTTCTATGAAAAGAAAGGTTAAACTCTGTGAGTGGAACGCAAACATCAGAAAGTAGTTTCTCAGAATGATTCACTCTAGTTTTTATACGAAGATATTTCCTTTTCTACCGTTGGCCCCAAAGCGCTTGAAATGTCCACTTGCAAATTCCACAAAAAGAGGGTTTCAAATCTGCTCTGTCTAAAGGAATGTTCATCTCTGAGAGTTGAACACACGCAACCCAAAGAAGTTACTGAGAATTCTTCTGTCTAGCATTAGATGAAGAAATCCCGTTTCCAACGAAATCCTCAAAGAGGTCCATATACCCACATGCAGACTTTACAAACACAGTGTTTCCAAACTGTTCTATGAAAAGAAAGGTTAAACTCTGTGAGTGGAACGCACACATCAGAAAGTGGTTTCTCAGAATGATTCACTCTAGTTTTTATACGAAGATATTTCCTTTTCTACAGTTGGCCCCAAAGCGCTTGAAATGTCCAGTTGCAAATTCCAGGAAAAGAGGGTTTCAAATCTGCTCTGTCTCAAGGAATGTTCATCTCTGGGAGTTGAACACACGCAACCCAAAGAAGTTACTGAGAATTCTTCTGTCTAGCATTACATGAAGAAATCCCGTTTCCAACGAAATCCTCAAAGAGGTCCAAATATCCACATGCAGACTTTACACAGTGTTTCCAAACTGTTCTATGAAAAAAAGGTTAAACTCTGTGAGTGGAATGCACACATCACAAAGTGGTTTCTCAGACTGATTCACTCTAGTTTTTATACGAAGATATTTCCTTTTCTTCCGTTGGCCCCAAAGCGCTTGAAATGTCCACTTGCAAATTCCACAAAAAGAGGGTTTCAAATCTGCTCTGTCTAAAGTAAAGTTCATCTCTGTGAGTCGAACACACACAACCCAAAGAAGTTACTGAGAATTCTTCTGTCTAGCATTAGATGAAGAAATCCCGTTTCCAACGAAATCCTCAAAGAGGTCCAAATATCCACATGCAGACTTTACAAACACAGTGTTTCCAAACTGTTCTATGAAAAAAAGGTTAAACTGTGAGTGGAATGCACACATCACAAAGTGCTTTCTCAGACGGATTCACTCTATTTTTTATACGAAGATATTTCCTTTTCTACCGTTGGCCCCAAAGCGCTTGAAATGTCCACTTGCAAATTCCACAAAAAGAGGGTTTCAAATCTGCTCTGTCTAAAGTAAAGTTCATCTCTGTGAGTCGAACACACACAACCCAAAGAAGTTACTGAGAATTCTTCTGTTTAGCATTAGATGAAGAAATCCCATTTCCAACGAAATCCTCAAACAGGTCCATATATCCACATGCAGACTTTACAAACAGAGTGTTTCCAAACTGTTCTATGAAAAGAAAGGTTAAACTCTGTGAGTGGAATGGACACATCACAAAGTGGTTTCTCAGACTGATTCTCTCTAGTTTTTATACGAAGATATTTCATTTTCTACCGTTGGCTCCAAAGCGCTTGAAATGTCCACTTGCACATTCCACAAAAAGAGGGTTTCATATCTGCTCTGTCTAAAGGAAGGTTGATCTCTCTGAGGTGAACTCACAAAACCCAAATAAGTTTCTGAGAATTCTTCTGTCTAGCATTTGTTGAAGAAATACCGTTTCCAATGGAATCCTCAAAGTGGTCAAGTATCCACTTGCAGAATTTAGAAACAGAGTGTTTCTAAACTGTTCTATGAATAGAAAGGTTAAACTCCGTAAGTGCAACGCACACATCACAAAGTGGTTTCTCAGAATGATTCACTCTAGTTTTTATACGAAGATATTTCCTTTTCTACCGTTGGCGCCAAAGCGCTTGAAATGTCCAGTTGCAAATTCCAGGAAAAGAGGGTTTCAAATCTGCTCTGTCTAAAGGAATGTTCATCTCTGTGAGTTGAACACACGCAACCCAAAGAAGTTACTGAGAATTCTTCTGTCTAGCATTAGGTGGAGAAATCCCATTTCCAACGAAATCCTCAAACAGGTCCATATATCCACATGCAGACTTTACAAACAGAGTGTTTCCAAACTGTTCTATGAAAAGAAAGGTTAAACTCTGTGAGTGGAATGGACACATCACAAAGTGGTTTCTCAGACTGATTCTCTCTAGTTTTTATACGAAGATATTTCATTTTCTACCGTTGGCTCCAAAGCGCTTGAAATGTCCACTTGCACATTCCACAAAAAGAGGGTTTCATATCTGCTCTGTCTAAAGGAAGGTTGATCTCTCTGAGTTGAACTCACAAAACCCAAATAAGTTACTGAGAATTCTTCTGTCTAGCATTTGTTGAAGAAATACCGTTCCCAACGAAATCTTCTAAGTCCTCCAAATATCCACTTGCAGAATTTACAAACAGAGTGTTTCCAAACTGTTCTATGAATAGAAAGGTTAAACTCTGTAAGTGGAACGCACACATCACAAAGTGGTTTCTCAGAATGATTCACTCTAGTTTTTATACGAAGATATTTCCTTTTCTACCGTTGGCCCCAAAGCGCTTGAAATGTCCACTTGCAAATTCCGCAAAAAGATTGTTTCAAATCTGCTCTGTCTAAAGGAAGGTTCATCTCTGTGAGTTGAACACAGGCAACCCAAAGAAGTTACTGAGAATTCTTCTGTCTAGCATTAGATGAAGAAATCCCATTTCCAACGAAATCCTCAAAGAGGTTCATATATCCACATGCAGACTTTACAAACACAGTGTTTCCAAACTGTTCTATGAAAAGAAAGGTTAAACTCTGTGAGTGGAATGCACACATCACAAAGTGGTTTCTCAGACTGATTCTGTCTAGTTTTTATACGAAAATATTCCATTTTCTACCGTTGGCCCCAAAGCGCTTGAAATGTCCCCTTTCAAATTCCACAAAAAGAGGGTTTCATATCTGCTCTGTCTAAAGGAAGGTTGATCTCTCTGAGTTGAACTCACAAAACCCAAATAAGTTACTGAGAATTCTTCTGTCTAGCATTTGTTGAAGAAATACCGTTTCCAACGAAATCCTCAAAGTGGTCCAAATATCCACTTGCAGAATTTACAAACAGAGTGTTTCCAAACTGTTCTATGAAAAGAAAGGTTAAACTCTGTGAGTGGAACGCACACATCACAAAGTGCTTTCTCAGAATGATTCACTCTAGTTTTTATACGAATATTTTTCCTTTCCAAACGTTGGCCCCAAAGCGCTTGAAATTTCCACTTGCAAATTCCACAAAAAGAGGGTTTCAAATCTGCTCTGTCAAAAGGAAGGTTCAGCTCTGTGAGGTGAACACAAGAAACCCAAAGAAGTTCCTGAGAATTCTTCTGTCTGGAATTAGATGAAGAAATCCCGTTTCCAACGAAATCCTCAAAGAGGTCCAAATATCCACATGCAGACTTTACAAACACAGTGTTTCCAAACTGTTCTATGAAAAGAAAGGTTAAACTCTGTGAGTGGAACGCAAACATCAGAAAGTAGTTTCTCAGAATGATTCACTCTAGTTTTTATACGAAGATATTTCCTTTTCTACCGTTGGCCCCAAAGCGCTTGAAATGTCCACTTGCAAATTCCACAAAAAGAGGGTTTCAAATCTGCTCTGTCTAAAGGAATGTTCATCTCTGAGAGTTGAACACACGCAACCCAAAGAAGTTACTGAGAATTCTTCTGTCTAGCATTAGATGAAGAAATCCCGTTTCCAACGAAATCCTCAAAGAGGTCCATATACCCACATGCAGACTTTACAAACACAGTGTTTCCAAACTGTTCTATGAAAAGAAAGGTTAAACTCTGTGAGTGGAACGCACACATCAGAAAGTGGTTTCTCAGAATGATTCACTCTAGTTTTTATACGAAGATATTTCCTTTTCTACAGTTGGCCCCAAAGCGCTTGAAATGTCCAGTTGCAAATTCCAGGAAAAGAGGGTTTCAAATCTGCTCTGTCTCAAGGAATGTTCATCTCTGGGAGTTGAACACACGCAACCCAAAGAAGTTACTGAGAATTCTTCTGTCTAGCATTACATGAAGAAATCCCGTTTCCAACGAAATCCTCAAAGAGGTCCAAATATCCACATGCAGACTTTACACAGTGTTTCCAAACTGTTCTATGAAAAAAAGGTTAAACTCTGTGAGTGGAATGCACACATCACAAAGTGGTTTCTCAGACTGATTCACTCTAGTTTTTATACGAAGATATTTCCTTTTCTTCCGTTGGCCCCAAAGCGCTTGAAATGTCCACTTGCAAATTCCACAAAAAGAGGGTTTCAAATCTGCTCTGTCTAAAGTAAAGTTCATCTCTGTGAGTCGAACACACACAACCCAAAGAAGTTACTGAGAATTCTTCTGTCTAGCATTAGATGAAGAAATCCCGTTTCCAACGAAATCCTCAAAGAGGTCCAAATATCCACATGCAGACTTTACAAACACAGTGTTTCCAAACTGTTCTATGAAAAAAAGGTTAAACTGTGAGTGGAATGCACACATCACAAAGTGCTTTCTCAGACGGATTCACTCTATTTTTTATACGAAGATATTTCCTTTTCTACCGTTGGCCCCAAAGCGCTTGAAATGTCCACTTGCAAATTCCACAAAAAGAGGGTTTCAAATCTGCTCTGTCTAAAGTAAAGTTCATCTCTGTGAGTCGAACACACACAACCCAAAGAAGTTACTGAGAATTCTTCTGTTTAGCATTAGATGAAGAAATCCCATTTCCAACGAAATCCTCAAACAGGTCCATATATCCACATGCAGACTTTACAAACAGAGTGTTTCCAAACTGTTCTATGAAAAGAAAGGTTAAACTCTGTGAGTGGAATGGACACATCACAAAGTGGTTTCTCAGACTGATTCTCTCTAGTTTTTATACGAAGATATTTCCTTTTCTACCGTTGGCCCCAAAGCGCTTGAAATGTCCACTTGCACATTCCACAAAAAGAGGGTTTCAAATCTGCTCTGTCTAAAGGAATGTTCATCTCTGTGAGTTGAACACACGCAAACCAAAGATGTTACTGAGAATTCTTCTGTTTAGCATTAGATGAAGAAATCCCGTTTCCAACGAAATCCTCAAAGAGGTCCATATATGAACATGCAGACTTTACAAACACAGTGTTTCCAAACTGTTCTGTGAAAAGAAAGGTTAAACTCTGTGAGTGGAGTGCACACATCACAAAGTGGTTTCTCAGACTGATTCTCTCTAGTTTTTATACGAAGATATTTCATTTTCTACCGTTGGCTCCAAAGCGCTTGAAATGTCCACTTGCACATTCCACAAAAAGAGGGTTTCATATCTGCTCTGTCTAAAGGAAGGTTGATCTCTCTGAGGTGAACTCACAAAACCCAAATAAGTTTCTGAGAATTCTTCTGTCTAGCATTTGTTGAAGAAATACCGTTTCCAATGGAATCCTCAAAGTGGTCAAGTATCCACTTGCAGAATTTAGAAACAGAGTGTTTCTAAACTGTTCTATGAATAGAAAGGTTAAACTCCGTAAGTGCAACGCACACATCACAAAGTGGTTTCTCAGAATGATTCACTCTAGTTTTTATACGAAGATATTTCCTTTTCTACCGTTGGCGCCAAAGCGCTTGAAATGTCCAGTTGCAAATTCCAGGAAAAGAGGGTTTCAAATCTGCTCTGTCTAAAGGAATGTTCATCTCTGTGAGTTGAACACACGCAACCCAAAGAAGTTACTGAGAATTCTTCTGTCTAGCATTAGGTGAAGAAATCCCGTTTCCAACGAAATCCTCAAAGAGGTCCAAATATCCACATGCAGACCTTACAAACACAGTGTTTCCAAACTGTTCTATGAAAAGAAAGGTTAAACTCTGTGAGTGGAACGCACACATCAGAAAGTGGTTTCTCAGACTGATTCTCTCTAGTTTTTATACGAAGATATTTCCTTTTCTACCGTTGGCCCCAAAGCGCTTGAAATGTCCACTTGCAAATTCCACAAAAAGAGGGTTTCAAATCTGCTCTGTCTAAAGGAATGTACATCTCTGTGAGTTGAACACAAGCAACCCAAAGAAGTTACTGAGAATTCTTCTGTCTAGCATTAGATGAAGAAATCCCGTTTCCAACGAAGTCCTCAAAGAGGTCCATATATCCACATGCAGACTTTACAAACACAGTGTTTCCAAACTGTTCTATGAAAAGAAAGGTTAAACTCTGTGAGTGGAACGCACACATCAGAAAGTGGTTTCTCAGAATGATTCACTCTAGTTTTTATACGAAGATATTTCCTTTTCTACAGTTGGCCCCAAAGCGCTTGAAATGTCCACTTGCAAATTCCACAAAAAGAGGGTTTCAAATCTGCTCTGTCTCAAGGAATGTTCATCTCTGTGAGTTGAACACACGCAACCCAAAGAAGTTACTGACAATTCTTCTGTCTAGCATTAGATGAAGAAATCCCGTTTCCAACGAAATCCTCAAAGAGGTCCAAATATCCACATGCAGACTTTACACAGTGTTTCCAAACTGTTCTATTAAAAAAAGGTTAAACTCTGTGAGAGGAATGCACACATCACAAAGTGGTTTCTCAGACTGATTAACTCTAGTTTTTATACGAAGATATTTCCTTTTCTTCCGTTGGCCCCAAAGCGCTTGAAATGTCCACTTGCAAATTCCACAAAAAGAGGGTTTCAAATCTGCTCTGTCTAAAGTAAAGTTCATCTCTGTGAGTCGAACACACACAACCCAAAGAAGTTACTGAGAATTCTTCTGTCTAGCATTAGATGAAGAAATCCCGTTTCCAACGAAATCCTCAAAGAGGTCCAAATATCCACATGCAGACTTTACAAACACAGTGTTTCCAAACTGTTCTATGAAAAAAAGGTTAAACTGTGAGTGGAATGCACACATCACAAAGTGCTTTCTCAGACTGATTCACTCTAGTTTTTATACGAAGATATTTCCTTTTCTACCGTTGGCCCCAAAGCGCTTGAAATGTCCACTTGCAAATTCCGCAAAAAGATTGTTTCAAATCTGCTCTGTCTAAAGGAAGGTGCATCTCTGTGAGTTGAACACAGGCAACCCAAAGAAGTTACTGAGAATTCTTCTGTCTAGCATTAGATGAAGAAATCCCATTTCCAACGAAATCCTCAAAGAGGTTCATATATCCACATGCAGACTTTACAAACACAGTGTTTCCAAACTGTTCTATGAAAAGAAAGGTTAAACTCTGTGAGTGGAATGCACACATCACAAAGTGGTTTCTCAGACTGATTCTGTCTAGTTTTTATACGAAAATATTCCATTTTCTACCGTTGGCCCCAAAGCGCTTGAAATGTCCCCTTTCAAATTCCACAAAAAGAGGGTTTCATATCTGCTCTGTCTAAAGGAAGGTTGATCTCTCTGAGCTGAACTCACAAAACCCAAATAAGTTACTGAGAATTCTTCTGTCCAGCATTTGTTGAAGAAATACCGTTTCCAACGAAATCCTCAAAGTGGTCCAAATATCCACTTGCAGAATTTACAAACAGAGTGTTTCCAAACTGTTCTATGAATAGAAAGGTTAAACTCTGTAAGTGGAATGCACACATCACAAAGTGGTTTCTCAGAATGATTCACTCTAGTTTTTATACGAAGATATTTCCTTTTCTACCGTTGGCCCCAAAGCGCTTGAAATGTCCACTTGCAAATTCCACAAAAAGAGGGTTTCAAATCTGCTCTGTCTAAAGTAAAGTTCATCTCTGTGAGTCGAACACACACAACCCAAAGAAGTTACTGAGAATTCTTCTGTCTAGCATTAGATGAAGAAATCCCGTTTCCAACGAAATCCTCAAAGAGGTCCAAATATCCACATGCAGACCTTACAAACACAGTGTTTCCAAACTGTTCTATGAAAAAAAAGGTTAAACTCTGTGAGTGGAACGCACACATCAGAAAGTAGTTTCTCAGAATGATTCACTCTAGTTTTTATACGAAGTTATTTCCTTTTCTACCGTTGGCCCCAAAGCGCTTGAAATGTCCAGTTGCAAATTCCAGAAAAAGAGGGTTTCAAATCTGCTCTGTCTAAAGTAAAGTTCATCTCTGTGAGTTGAACACAAGCAACCCAAAGAAGTTACTGAGAATTCTTCTGTCTAGCATTAGATGAAGAAATCCCGTTTCCAACGAAATCCTCAAAGAGGTCCAAATATCCACATGCAGACTTTACAAACACAGTGTTTCCAAACTGTTCTATGAAAAAAAGGTTAAACTGTGAGTGGAATGCACACATCACAAAGTGCTTTCTCAGACTGATTCACTCTAGTTTTTATACGAAGATATTTCCTTTTCTACCGTTGGCGCCAAAGCGCTTCAAATGTCCAGTTGCAAATTCCAGGAAAAGAGGGTTTCAAATCTGCTCTGTCTAAAGGAATGTTCATCTATGTGAGTTGAACACACGCAACCCAAAGAAGTTACTGAGAATTCTTCTGTCTAGCATTAGATGAAGAAATCCCATTTCCAACGAAATCCTCAAAGAGGTTCATATATCCACATGCAGACTTTACAAACACAGTGTTTCCAAACTGTTCTATGAAAAGAAAGGTTAAACTCTGTGAGTGGAATGCACACATCACAAAGTGGTTTCTCAGACTGATTCTGTCTAGTTTTTATACGAAAATATTCCATTTTCTACCGTTGGCCCCAAAGCGCTTGAAATGTCCCCTTGCAAATTCCACAAAAAGAGGGTTTCATATCTGCTCTGTCTAAAGGAAGGTTGATCTCTCTGAGTTGAACTCACAAAACCCAAATAAGTTACTGAGAATTCTTCTGTCTAGCATTTGTTGAAGAAATACCGTTTCCAACGAAATCCTCAAAGTGGTCCAAATATCCACTTGCAGAATTTACAAACAGAGTGTTTCCAAACTGTTCTATGAATAGAAAGGTTAAACTCTGTAAGTGGAATGCACACATCACAAAGTGGTTTCTCAGAATGATTCACTCTAGTTTTTATACGAAGATATTTCCTTTTCTACCGTTGGCCCCAAAGCGCATGAAATGTCCACTTGCAAATTCCACAAAAAGATTGTTTCAAATCTGCTCTGTCTAAAGGAAGGTTCATCTCTGTGAGTTGAACACAGGCAACCCAAATAAGTTACTGAGAATTCTTCTGTCTAGCATTAGATGAAGAAATCCCGTTTCCAACGAAATCCTCAAAGAGGTCCAAATATCCACTAGCGGACTTTAGAAACAGAGTGTTTCCAAGCTGCTCTATGAAAAGAATGGTTAAACTCTGTGAGTGGAACGCACACATCACAAAGTGCTTTCTCAGAATGATTCTCTCTAGTTTTTATACGAATATTTTTCCTTTCCAAACGTTGGCCCCAAAGCGCTTGAAATTTCCACTTGCAAATTCCACAAAAAGAGGGTTTCAAATCTGCTCTGTCAAAAGGAAGGTTCAGCTCTGTGAGGTGAACACAAGAAACCCAAAGAAGTTCCTGAGAATTCTTCTGTCTGGAATTAGATGAAGAAATCCCGTTTCCAACGAAATCCTCAAAGAGGTCCAAATATCCACATGCAGACTTTACAAACACAGTGTTTCCAAACTGTTCTATGAAAAGAAAGGTTAAACTCTGTGAGTGGAACGCAAACATCAGAAAGTAGTTTCTCAGAATGATTCACTCTAGTTTTTATACGAAGATATTTCCTTTTCTACCGTTGGCCCCAAAGCGCTTGAAATGTCCACTTGCAAATTCCACAAAAAGAGGGTTTCAAATCTGCTCTGTCTAAAGGAATGTTCATCTCTGTGAGTTGAACACACGCAACCCAAAGAAGTTACTGAGAATTCTTCTGTCTAGCATTAGATGAAGAAATCCCGTTTCCAACGAAATCCTCAAAGAGGTCCAAATATCCACATGCAGACCTTACAAACACAGTGTTTCCAAACTGTTCTATGAAAAAAAAGGTTAAACTCTGTGAGTGGAACGCACACATCAGAAAGTAGTTTCTCAGAATGATTCACTCTAGTTTTTATACGAAGTTATTTCCTTTTCTACCGTTTGCCCCAAAGCGCTTGAAATGTCCAGTTGCAAATTCCAGAAAAAGAGGGTTTCAAATCTGCTCTGTCTAAAGTAAAGTTCATCTCTGTGAGTTGAACACAAGCAACCCAAAGAAGTTACTGAGAATTCTTCTGTCTAGCATTAGATGAAGAAATCCCGTTTCCAACGAAATCCTCAAAGAGGTCCAAATATCCACATGCAGACTTTACAAACACAGTGTTTCCAAACTGTTCTATGAAAAAAAGGTTAAACTGTGAGTGGAATGCACACATCACAAAGTGCTTTCTCAGACTGATTCACTCTAGTTTTTATACGAAGATATTTCCTTTTCTACCGTTGGCCCCAAAGCGCTTGAAATGTCCACTTGCAAATTCCACTAAAAGAGGGTTTCAAATCTGCTCTGTCTAAAGTAAAGTTCATCTCTGTGAGTCGAACACACACAACCCAAAGAAGTTACTGAGAATTCTTCTGTTTAGCATTAGATGAAGAAATCCCATTTCCAACGAAATCCTCAAACAGGTCCATATATCCACATGCAGACTTTACAAACAGAGTGTTTCCAAACTGTTCTATGAAAAGAAAGGTTAAACTCTGTGAGTGGAATGGACACATCACAAAGTGGTTTCTCAGACTGATTCTCTCTAGTTTTTATACGAAGATATTTCATTTTCTACCGTTGGCTCCAAAGCGCTTGAAATGTCCACTTGCACATTCCACAAAAAGAGGGTTTCATATCTGCTCTGTCTAAAGGAAGGTTGATCTCTCTGAGTTGAACTCACAAAACCCAAATAAGTTACTGAGAATTCTTCTGTCTAGCATTTGTTGAAGAAATACCGTTCCCAACGAAATCTTCTAAGTCCTCCAAATATCCACTTGCAGAATTTACAAACAGAGTGTTTCCAAACTGTTCTATGAATAGAAAGGTTAAACTCTGTAAGTGGAACGCACACATCACAAAGTGGTTTCTCAGAATGATTCACTCTAGTTTTTATACGAAGATATTTCCTTTTCTACCGTTGGCCCCAAAGCGCTTGAAATGTCCACTTGCAAATTCCGCAAAAAGATTGTTTCAAATCTGCTCTGTCTAAAGGAAGGTTCATCTCTGTGAGTTGAACACAGGCAACCCAAAGAAGTTACTGAGAATTCTTCTGTCTAGCATTAGATGAAGAAATCCCATTTCCAACGAAATCCTCAAAGAGGTTCATATATCCACATGCAGACTTTACAAACACAGTGTTTCCAAACTGTTCTATGAAAAGAAAGGTTAAACTCTGTGAGTGGAATGCACACATCACAAAGTGGTTTCTCAGACTGATTCTGTCTAGTTTTTATACGAAAATATTCCATTTTCTACCGTTGGCCCCAAAGCGCTTGAAATGTCCCCTTGCAAATTCCACAAAAAGAGGGTTTCATATCTGCTCTGTCTAAAGGAAGGTTGATCTCTCTGAGTTGAACTCACAAAACCCAAATAAGTTACTGAGAATTCTTCTGTCTAGCATTTGTTGAAGAAATACCGTTTCCAACGAAATCCTCAAAGTGGTCCAAATATCCACTTGCAGAATTTACAAACAGAGTGTTTCCAAACTGTTCTATGAAAAGAAAGGTTAAACTCTGTGAGTGGAACGCACACATCACAAAGTGCTTTCTCAGAATGATTCACTCTAGTTTTTATACGAATATTTTTCCTTTCCAAACGTTGGCCCCAAAGCGCTTGAAATTTCCACTTGCAAATTCCACAAAAAGAGGGTTTCAAATCTGCTCTGTCAAAAGGAAGGTTCAGCTCTGTGAGGTGAACACAAGAAACCCAAAGAAGTTCCTGAGAATTCTTCTGTCTGGAATTAGATGAAGAAATCCCGTTTCCAACGAAATCCTCAAAGAGGTCCAAATATCCACATGCAGACTTTACAAACACAGTGTTTCCAAACTGTTCTATGAAAAGAAAGGTTAAACTCTGTGAGTGGAACGCAAACATCAGAAAGTAGTTTCTCAGAATGATTCACTCTAGTTTTTATACGAAGATATTTCCTTTTCTACCGTTGGCCCCAAAGCGCTTGAAATGTCCACTTGCAAATTCCACAAAAAGAGGGTTTCAAATCTGCTCTGTCTAAAGGAATGTTCATCTCTGAGAGTTGAACACACGCAACCCAAAGAAGTTACTGAGAATTCTTCTGTCTAGCATTAGATGAAGAAATCCCGTTTCCAACGAAATCCTCAAAGAGGTCCATATACCCACATGCAGACTTTACAAACACAGTGTTTCCAAACTGTTCTATGAAAAGAAAGGTTAAACTCTGTGAGTGGAACGCACACATCAGAAAGTGGTTTCTCAGAATGATTCACTCTAGTTTTTGTACGAAGATATTTCCTTTTCTACAGTTGGCCCCAAAGCGCTTGAAATGTCCACTTGCAAATTCCACAAAAAGAGGGTTTCAAATCTGCTCTGTCTCAAGGAATGTTCGTCTCTGGGAGTTGAACACACGCAACCCAAAGAAGTTACTGAGAATTCTTCTGTCTAGCAGTACATGAAGAAATCCCGTTTCCAACGAAATCCTCAAAGAGGTCCAAATATCCACATGCAGACTTTACACAGTGTTTCCAAACTGTTCTATGAAAAAAAGGTTAAACTCTGTGAGTGGAATGCACACATCACAAAGTGGTTTCTCAGACTGATTCACTCTAGTTTTTATACGAAGATATTTCCTTTTCTTCCGTTGGCCCCAAAGCGCTTGAAATGTCCACTTGCAAATTCCACAAAAAGAGGGTTTCAAATCTGCTCTGTCTAAAGTAAAGTTCATCTCTGTGAGTCGAACACACACAACCCAAAGAAGTTACTGAGAATTCTTCTGTCTAGCATTAGATGAAGAAATCCCGTTTCCAACGAAATCCTCAAAGAGGTCCAAATATCCACATGCAGACTTTACAAACACAGTGTTTCCAAACTGATCTATGAAAAAAAGGTTAAACTGTGAGTGGAATGCACACATCACAAAGTGCTTTCTCAGACGGATTCACTCTATTTTTTATACGAAGATATTTCCTTTTCTACCGTTGGCCCCAAAGCGCTTGAAATGTCCACTTGCAAATTCCACAAAAAGAGGGTTTCAAATCTGCTCTGTCTAAAGTAAAGTTCATCTCTGTGAGTCGAACACACACAACCCAAAGAAGTTACTGAGAATTCTTCTGTTTAGCATTAGATGAAGAAATCCCATTTCCAACGAAATCCTCAAACAGGTCCATATATCCACATGCAGACTTTACAAACAGAGTGTTTCCAAACTGTTCTATGAAAAGAAAGGTTAAACTCTGTGAGTGGAATGGACACATCACAAAGTGGTTTCTCAGACTGATTCTCTCTAGTTTTTATACGAAGATATTTCCTTTTCTACCGTTGGCCCCAAAGCGCTTGAAATGTCCACTTGCACATTCCACAAAAAGAGGGTTTCAAATCTGCTCTGTCTAAAGGAATGTTCATCTCTGTGAGTTGAACACACGCAAACCAAAGATGTTACTGAGAATTCTTCTGTTTAGCATTAGATGAAGAAATCCCGTTTCCAACGAAATCCTCAAAGAGGTCCATATATGAACATGCAGACTTTACAAACACAGTGTTTCCAAACTGTTCTGTGAAAAGAAAGGTTAAACTCTGTGAGTGGAGTGCACACATCACAAAGTGGTTTCTCAGACTGATTCTCTCTAGTTTTTATACGAAGATATTTCATTTTCTACCGTTGGCTCCAAAGCGCTTGAAATGTCCACTTGCACATTCCACAAAAAGAGGGTTTCATATCTGCTCTGTCTAAAGGAAGGTTGATCTCTCTGAGGTGAACTCACAAACCCCAAATAAGTTTCTGAGAATTCTTCTGTCTAGCATTTGTTGAAGAAATACCGTTTCCAATGGAATCCTCAAAGTGGTCAAGTATCCACTTGCAGAATTTAGAAACAGAGTGTTTCTAAACTGTTCTATGAATAGAAAGGTTAAACTCCGTAAGTGCAACGCACACATCACAAAGTGCTTTCTCAGAATGATTCACTCTAGTTTTTATACGAAGATATTTCCTTTTCTACCGTTGGCGCCAAAGCGCTTGAAATGTCCAGTTGCAAATTCCAGGAAAAGAGGGTTTCAAATCTGCTCTGTCTAAAGGAATGTTCATCTCTGTGAGTTGAACACACGCAACCCAAAGAAGTTACTGAGAATTCTTCTGTCTAGCATTAGGTGAAGAAATCCCGTTTCCAACGAAATCCTCAAAGAGGTCCAAATATCCACATGCAGACCTTACAAACACAGTGTTTCCAAACTGTTCTATGAAAAGAAAGGTTAAACTCTGTGAGTGGAACGCACACATCAGAAAGTGGTTTCTCAGACTGATTCTCTCTAGTTTTTATACGAAGATATTTCCTTTTCTACCGTTGGCCCCAAAGCGCTTGAAATGTCCACTTGCAAATTCCACAAAAAGAGGGTTTCAAATCTGCTCTGTCTAAAGGAATGTTCATCTCTGTGAGTTGAACACAAGCAACCCAAAGAAGTTACTGAGAATTCTTCTGTCTAGCATTAGATGAAGAAATCCCGTTTCCAACGAAGTCCTCAAAGAGGTCCATATATCCACATGCAGACTTTACAAACACAGTGTTTCCAAACTGTTCTATGAAAAGAAAGGTTAAACTCTGTGAGTGGAACGCACACATCAGAAAGTGGTTTCTCAGAATGATTCACTCTAGTTTTTATACGAAGATATTTCCTTTTCTACAGTTGGCCCCAAAGCGCTTGAAATGTCCACTTGCAAATTCCACAAAAAGAGGGTTTCAAATCTGCTCTGTCTCAAGGAATGTTCATCTCTGTGAGTTGAACACACGCAACCCAAAGAAGTTACTGACAATTCTTCTGTCTAGCATTAGATGAAGAAATCCCGTTTCCAACGAAATCCTCAAAGAGGTCCAAATATCCACATGCAGACTTTACACAGTGTTTCCAAACTGTTCTATTAAAAAAAGGTTAAACTCTGTGAGAGGAATGCACACATCACAAAGTGGTTTCTCAGACTGATTAACTCTAGTTTCTATACGAAGATATTTCCTTTTCTTCCGTTGGCCCCAAAGCGCTTGAAATGTCCACTTGCAAATTCCACAAAAAGAGGGTTTCAAATCTGCTCTGTCTAAAGTAAAGTTCATCTCTGTGAGTCGAACACACACAACCCAAAGAAGTTACTGAGAATTCTTCTGTCTAGCATTAGATGTAGAAATCCCGTTTCCAACGAAATCCTCAAAGAGGTCCAAATATCCACATGCAGACTTTACAAACACAGTGTTTCCAAACTGTTCTATGAAAAAAAGGTTAAACTGTGAGTGGAATGCACACATCACAAAGTGCTTTCTCAGACTGATTCACTCTAGTTTTTATACGAAGATATTTCCTTTTCTACCGTTGGCCCCAAAGCGCTTGAAATGTCCACTTGCAAATTCCGCAAAAAGATTGTTTCAAATCTGCTCTGTCTAAAGGAAGGTGCATCTCTGTGAGTTGAACACAGGCAACCCAAAGAAGTTACTGAGAATTCTTCTGTCTAGCATTAGATGAAGAAATCCCATTTCCAACGAAATCCTCAAAGAGGTTCATATATCCACATGCAGACTTTACAAACACAGTGTTTCCAAACTGTTCTATGAAAAGAAAGGTTAAACTCTGTGAGTGGAATGCACACATCACAAAGTGGTTTCTCAGACTGATTCTGTCTAGTTTTTATACGAAAATATTCCATTTTCTACCGTTGGCCCCAAAGCGCTTGAAATGTCCCCTTTCAAATTCCACAAAAAGAGGGTTTCATATCTGCTCTGTCTAAAGGAAGGTTGATCTCTCTGAGCTGAACTCACAAAACCCAAATAAGTTACTGAGAATTCTTCTGTCCAGCATTTGTTGAAGAAATACCGTTTCCAACGAAATCCTCAAAGTGGTCCAAATATCCACTTGCAGAATTTACAAACAGAGTGTTTCCAAACTGTTCTATGAATAGAAAGGTTAAACTCTGTAAGTGGAATGCACACATCACAAAGTGGTTTCTCAGAATGATTCACTCTAGTTTTTATACGAAGATATTTCCTTTTCTACCGTTGGCCCCAAATCGCATGAAATGTCCACTTGCAAATTCCACAAAAAGATTGTTTCAAATCTGCTCTGTCTAAAGGAAGGTTCATCTCTGTGAGTTGAACACAGGCAACCCAAATAAGTTAGTGAGAATTCTTCTGTCTAGCATTAGATGAAGAAATCCCGTTTCCAACGAAATCCTCAAAGAGGTCCAAATATCCACTAGCGGACTTTAGAAACAGAGTGTTTCCAAGCTGCTCTATGAAAAGAATGGTTAAACTCTGTGAGTGGAACGCACACATCACAAAGTGCTTTCTCAGAATGATTCTCTCTAGTTTTTATACGAATATTTTTCCTTTCCAAACGTTGGCCCCAAAGCGCTTGAAATTTCCACTTGCAAATTCCACAAAAAGAGGGTTTCAAATCTGCTCTGTCAAAAGGAAGGTTCAGCTCTGTGAGGTGAACACAAGAAACCCAAAGAAGTTCCTGAGAATTCTTCTGTCTGGAATTAGATGAAGAAATCCCGTTTCCAACGAAATCCTCAAAGAGGTCCAAATATCCACATGCAGACTTTACAAACACAGTGTTTCCAAACTGTACTATGAAAAAAAGGTTAAACTGTGAGTGGAATGCACACATCACAAAGTGCTTTCTCAGACTGATTCACTCTAATTTTTATACGAAGATATTTCCTTTTCTACCGTTGGCCCCAAAGCGCTTGAAATGTCCACTTGCAAATTCCACTAAAAGAGGGTTTCAAATCTGCTCTGTCTAAAGTAAAGTTCATCTCTGTGAGTCGAACACACACAACCCAAAGAAGTTACTGAGAATTCTTCTGTTTAGCATTAGATGAAGAAATCCCATTTCCAACGAAATCCTCAAACAGGTCCATATATCCACATGCAGACTTTACAAACAGAGTGTTTCCAAACTGTTCTATGAAAAGAAAGGTTAAACTCTGTGAGTGGAATGGACACATCACAAAGTGGTTTCTCAGACTGATTCTCTCTAGTTTTTATACGAAGATATTTCATTTTCTACCGTTGGCTCCAAAGCGCTTGAAATGTCCACTTGCACATTCCACAAAAAGAGGGTATCATATCTGCTCTGTCTAAAGGAAGGTTGATCTCTCTGAGTTGAACTCACAAAACCCAAATAAGTTACTGAGAATTCTTCTGTCTAGCATTTGTTGAAGAAATACCGTTCCCAACGAAATCTTCTAAGTCCTCCAAATATCCACTTGCAGAATTTACAAACAGAGTGTTTCCAAACTGTTCTATGAATAGAAAGGTTAAACTCTGTAAGTGGAACGCACACATCACAAAGTGGTTTCTCAGAATGATTCACTCTAGTTTTTATACGAAGATATTTCCTTTTCTACCGTTGGCCCCAAAGCGCTTGAAATGTCCACTTGCAAATTCCGCAAAAAGATTGTTTCAAATCTGCTCTGTCTAAAGGAAGGTTCATCTCTGTGAGTTGAACACAGGCAACCCAAAGAAGTTACTGAGAATTCTTCTGTCTAGCATTAGATGAAGAAATCCCATTTCCAACGAAATCCTCAAAGAGGTTCATATATCCACATGCAGACTTTACAAACACAGTGTTTCCAAACTGTTCTATGAAAAGAAAGGTTAAACTCTGTGAGTGGAATGCACACATCACAAAGTGGTTTCTCAGACTGATTCTGTCTAGTTTTTATACGAAAATATTCCATTTTCTACCGTTGGCCCCAAAGCGCTTGAAATGTCCCCTTGCAAATTCCACAAAAAGAGGGTTTCATATCTGCTCTGTCTAAAGGAAGGTTGATCTCTCTGAGTTGAACTCACAAAACCCAAATAAGTTACTGAGAATTCTTCTGTCTAGCATTTGTTGAAGAAATACCGTTTCCAACGAAATCCTCAAAGTGGTCCAATTATCCACTTGCAGAATTTACAAACAGAGTGTTTCCAAACTGTTCTATGAAAAGAAAGGTTAAACTCTGTGAGTGGAACGCACACATCACAAAGTGCTTTCTCAGAATGATTCACTCTAGTTTTTATACGAATATTTTTCCTTTCCAAACGTTGGCCCCAAAGCGCTTGAAATTTCCACTTGCAAATTCCACAAAAAGAGGGTTTCAAATCTGCTCTGTCAAAAGGAAGGTTCAGCTCTGTGAGGTGAACACAAGAAACCCAAAGAAGTTCCTGAGAATTCTTCTGTCTGGAATTAGATGAAGAAATCCCGTTTCCAACGAAATCCTCAAAGAGGTCCAAATATCCACATGCAGACTTTACAAACACAGTGTTTCCAAACTGTTCTATGAAAAGAAAGGTTAAACTCTGTGAGTGGAACGCAAACATCAGAAAGTAGTTTCTCAGAATGATTCACTCTAGTTTTTATACGAAGATATTTCCTTTTCTACCGTTGGCCCCAAAGCGCTTGAAATGTCCACTTGCAAATTCCACAAAAAGAGGGTTTCAAATCTGCTCTGTCTAAAGGAATGTTCATCTCTGAGAGTTGAACACACGCAACCCAAAGAAGTTACTGAGAATTCTTCTGTCTAGCATTAGATGAAGAAATCCCGTTTCCAACGAAATCCTCAAAGAGGTCCATATACCCACATGCAGACTTTACAAACACAGTGTTTCCAAACTGTTCTATGAAAAGAAAGGTTAAACTCTGTGAGTGGAACGCACACATCAGAAAGTGGTTTCTCAGAATGATTCACTCTAGTTTTTATACGAAGATATTTCCTTTTCTACAGTTGGCCCCAAAGCGCTTGAAATGTCCAGTTGCAAATTCCAGGAAAAGAGGGTTTCAAATCTGCTCTGTCTCAAGGAATGTTCATCTCTGGGAGTTGAACACACGCAACCCAAAGAAGTTACTGAGAATTCTTCTGTCTAGCATTACATGAAGAAATCCCGTTTCCAACGAAATCCTCAAAGAGGTCCAAATATCCACATGCAGACTTTACACAGTGTTTCCAAACTGTTCTATGAAAAAAAGGTTAAACTCTGTGAGTGGAATGCACACATCACAAAGTGGTTTCTCAGACTGATTCACTCTAGTTTTTATACGAAGATATTTCCTTTTCTTCCGTTGGCCCCAAAGCGCTTGAAATGTCCACTTGCAAATTCCACAAAAAGAGGGTTTCAAATCTGCTCTGTCTAAAGTAAAGTTCATCTCTGTGAGTCGAACACACACAACCCAAAGAAGTTACTGAGAATTCTTCTGTCTAGCATTAGATGAAGAAATCCCGTTTCCAACGAAATCCTCAAAGTGGTCCAAATATCCACATGCAGACTTTACAAACACAGTGTTTCCAAACTGTTCTATGAAAAAAAGGTTAAACTGTGAGTGGAATGCACACATCACAAAGTGCTTTCTCAGACGGATTCACTCTATTTTTTATACGAAGATATTTCCTTTTCTACCGTTGGCCCCAAAGCGCTTGAAATGTCCACTTGCAAATTCCACAAAAAGAGGGTTTCAAATCTGCTCTGTCTAAAGTAAAGTTCATCTCTGTGAGTCGAACACACACAACCCAAAGAAGTTACTGAGAATTCTTCTGTTTAGCATTAGATGAAGAAATCCCATTTCCAACGAAATCCTCAAACAGGTCCATATATCCACATGCAGACTTTACAAACAGAGTGTTTCCAAACTGTTCTATGAAAAGAAAGGTTAAACTCTGTGAGTGGAATGGACACATCACAAAGTGGTTTCTCAGACTGATTCTCTCTAGTTTTTATACGAAGATATTTCCTTTTCTACCGTTGGCCCCAAAGCGCTTGAAATGTCCACTTGCACATTCCACAAAAAGAGGGTTTCAAATCTGCTCTGTCTAAAGGAATGTTCATCTCTGTGAGTTGAACACACGCAAACCAAAGATGTTACTGAGAATTCTTCTGTTTAGCATTAGATGAAGAAATCCCGTTTCCAACGAAATCCTCAAAGAGGTCCATATATGAACATGCAGACTTTACAAACACAGTGTTTCCAAACTGTTCTGTGAAAAGAAAGGTTAAACTCTGTGAGTGGAGTGCACACATCACAAAGTGGTTTCTCAGACTGATTCTCTCTAGTTTTTATACGAAGATATTTCATTTTCTACCGTTGGCTCCAAAGCGCTTGAAATGTCCACTTGCACATTCCACAAAAAGAGGGTTTCATATCTGCTCTGTCTAAAGGAAGGTTGATCTCTCTGAGGTGAACTCACAAAACCCAAATAAGTTTCTGAGAATTCTTCTGTCTAGCATTTGTTGAAGAAATACCGTTTCCAATGGAATCCTCAAAGTGGTCAAGTATCCACTTGCAGAATTTAGAAACAGAGTGTTTCTAAACTGTTCTATGAATAGAAAGGTTAAACTCCGTAAGTGCAACGCACACATCACAAAGTGGTTTCTCAGAATGATTCACTCTAGTTTTTATACGAAGATATTTCCTTTTCTACCGTTGGCGCCAAAGCGCTTGAAATGTCCAGTTGCAAATTCCAGGAAAAGAGGGTTTCAAATCTGCTCTGTCTAAAGGAATGTTCATCTCTGTGAGTTGAACACACGCAACCCAAAGAAGTTACTGAGAATTCTTCTGTCTAGCATTAGGTGAAGAAATCCCGTTTCCAACGAAATCCTCAAAGAGGTCCAAATATCCACATGCAGACCTTACAAACACAGTGTTTCCAAACTGTTCTATGAAAAGAAAGGTTAAACTCTGTGAGTGGAACGCACACATCACAAAGTGGTTTCTCAGACTGATTAACTCTAGTTTTTATACGAAGATATTTCCTTTTCTTCCGTTGGCCCCAAAGCGCTTGAAATGTCCACTTGCAAATTCCACAAAAAGAGGGTTTCAAATCTGCTCTGTCTAAAGTAAAGTTCATCTCTGTGAGTCGAACACACACAACCCAAAGAAGTTACTGAGAATTCTTCTGTCTAGCATTAGATGAAGAAATCCCGTTTCCAACGAAATCCTCAAAGAGGTCCAAATATCCACATGCAGACTTTACAAACACAGTGTTTCCAAACTGTTCTATGAAAAAAAGGTTAAACTGTGAGTGGAATGCACACATCACAAAGTGCTTTCTCAGACTGATTCACTCTAGTTTTTATACGAAGATATTTCCTTTTCTACCGTTGGCCCCAAAGCGCTTGAAATGTCAACTTGCAAATTCCGCAAAAAGATTGTTTCAAATCTGCTCTGTCTAAAGGAAGGTGCATCTCTGTGAGTTGAACACAGGCAACCCAAAGAAGTTACTGAGAATTCTTCTGTCTAGCATTAGATGAAGAAATCCCATTTCCAACGAAATCCTCAAAGAGGTTCATATACCCACATGCAGACTTTACAAACACAGTGTTTCCAAACTGTTCTATGAAAAGAAAGGTTAAACTCTGTGAGTGGAACGCACACATCAGAAAGTGGTTTCTCAGAATGATTCACTCTAGTTTTTATACGAAGATATTTCCTTTTCTACAGTTGGCCCCAAAGCGCTTGAAATGTCCAGTTGCAAATTCCAGGAAAAGAGGGTTTCAAATCTGCTCTGTCTCAAGGAATGTTCATCTCTGGGAGTTGAACACACGCAACCCAAAGAAGTTACTGAGAATTCTTCTGTCTAGCATTACATGAAGAAATCCCGTTTCCAACGAAATCCTCAAAGAGGTCCAAATATCCACATGCAGACTTTACACAGTGTTTCCAAACTGTTCTATGAAAAAAAGGTTAAACTCTGTGAGTGGAATGCACACATCACAAAGTGGTTTCTCAGACTGATTCACTCTAGTTTTTATACGAAGATATTTCCTTTTCTTCCGTTGGCCCCAAAGCGCTTGAAATGTCCACTTGCAAATTCCACAAAAAGAGGGTTTCAAATCTGCTCTGTCTAAAGTAAAGTTCATCTCTGTGAGTCGAACACACACAACCCAAAGAAGTTACTGAGAATTCTTCTGTCTAGCATTAGATGAAGAAATCCCGTTTCCAACGAAATCCTCAAAGAGGTCCAAATATCCACATGCAGACTTTACAAACACAGTGTTTCCAAACTGTTCTATGAAAAAAAGGTTAAACTGTGAGTGGAATGCACACATCACAAAGTGCTTTCTCAGACGGATTCACTCTATTTTTTATACGAAGATATTTCCTTTTCTACCGTTGGCCCCAAAGCGCTTGAAATGTCCACTTGCAAATTCCACAAAAAGAGGGTTTCAAATCTGCTCTGTCTAAAGTAAAGTTCATCTCTGTGAGTCGAACACACACAACCCAAAGAAGTTACTGAGAATTCTTCTGTTTAGCATTAGATGAAGAAATCCCATTTCCAACGAAATCCTCAAACAGGTCCATATATCCACATGCAGACTTTACAAACAGAGTGTTTCCAAACTGTTCTATGAAAAGAAAGGTTAAACTCTGTGAGTGGAATGGACACATCACAAAGTGGTTTCTCAGACTGATTCTCTCTAGTTTTTATACGAAGATATTTCCTTTTCTACCGTTGGCCCCAAAGCGCTTGAAATGTCCACTTGCACATTCCACAAAAAGAGGGTTTCAAATCTGCTCTGTCTAAAGGAATGTTCATCTCTGTGAGTTGAACACACGCAAACCAAAGATGTTACTGAGAATTCTTCTGTTTAGCATTAGATGAAGAAATCCCGTTTCCAACGAAATCCTCAAAGAGGTCCATATATGAACATGCAGACTTTACAAACACAGTGTTTCCAAACTGTTCTGTGAAAAGAAAGGTTAAACTCTGTGAGTGGAGTGCACACATCACAAAGTGGTTTCTCAGACTGATTCTCTCTAGTTTTTATACGAAGATATTTCATTTTCTACCGTTGGCTCCAAAGCGCTTGAAATGTCCACTTGCACATTCCACAAAAAGAGGGTTTCATATCTGCTCTGTCTAAAGGAAGGTTGATCTCTCTGAGGTGAACTCACAAACCCCAAATAAGTTTCTGAGAATTCTTCTGTCTAGCATTTGTTGAAGAAATACCGTTTCCAATGGAATCCTCAAAGTGGTCAAGTATCCACTTGCAGAATTTAGAAACAGAGTGTTTCTAAACTGTTCTATGAATAGAAAGGTTAAACTCCGTAAGTGCAACGCACACATCACAAAGTGCTTTCTCAGAATGATTCACTCTAGTTTTTATACGAAGATATTTCCTTTTCTACCGTTGGCGCCAAAGCGCTTGAAATGTCCAGTTGCAAATTCCAGGAAAAGAGGGTTTCAAATCTGCTCTGTCTAAAGGAATGTTCATCTCTGTGAGTTGAACACACGCAACCCAAAGAAGTTACTGAGAATTCTTCTGTCTAGCATTAGGTGAAGAAATCCCGTTTCCAACGAAATCCTCAAAGAGGTCCAAATATCCACATGCAGACCTTACAAACACAGTGTTTCCAAACTGTTCTATGAAAAGAAAGGTTAAACTCTGTGAGTGGAACGCACACATCAGAAAGTGGTTTCTCAGACTGATTCTCTCTAGTTTTTATACGAAGATATTTCCTTTTCTACCGTTGGCCCCAAAGCGCTTGAAATGTCCACTTGCAAATTCCACAAAAAGAGGGTTTCAAATCTGCTCTGTCTAAAGGAATGTTCATCTCTGTGAGTTGAACACAAGCAACCCAAAGAAGTTACTGAGAATTCTTCTGTCTAGCATTAGATGAAGAAATCCCGTTTCCAACGAAGTCCTCAAAGAGGTCCATATATCCACATGCAGACTTTACAAACACAGTGTTTCCAAACTGTTCTATGAAAAGAAAGGTTAAACTCTGTGAGTGGAACGCACACATCAGAAAGTGGTTTCTCAGAATGATTCACTCTAGTTTTTATACGAAGATATTTCCTTTTCTACAGTTGGCCCCAAAGCGCTTGAAATGTCCACTTGCAAATTCCACAAAAAGAGGGTTTCAAATCTGCTCTGTCTCAAGGAATGTTCATCTCTGTGAGTTGAACACACGCAACCCAAAGAAGTTACTGACAATTCTTCTGTCTAGCATTAGATGAAGAAATCCCGTTTCCAACGAAATCCTCAAAGAGGTCCAAATATCCACATGCAGACTTTACACAGTGTTTCCAAACTGTTCTATTAAAAAAAGGTTAAACTCTGTGAGAGGAATGCACACATCACAAAGTGGTTTCTCAGACTGATTAACTCTAGTTTCTATACGAAGATATTTCCTTTTCTTCCGTTGGCCCCAAAGCGCTTGAAATGTCCACTTGCAAATTCCACAAAAAGAGGGTTTCAAATCTGCTCTGTCTAAAGTAAAGTTCATCTCTGTGAGTCGAACACACACAACCCAAAGAAGTTACTGAGAATTCTTCTGTCTAGCATTAGATGTAGAAATCCCGTTTCCAACGAAATCCTCAAAGAGGTCCAAATATCCACATGCAGACTTTACAAACACAGTGTTTCCAAACTGTTCTATGAAAAAAAGGTTAAACTGTGAGTGGAATGCACACATCACAAAGTGCTTTCTCAGACTGATTCACTCTAGTTTTTATACGAAGATATTTCCTTTTCTACCGTTGGCCCCAAAGCGCTTGAAATGTCCACTTGCAAATTCCGCAAAAAGATTGTTTCAAATCTGCTCTGTCTAAAGGAAGGTGCATCTCTGTGAGTTGAACACAGGCAACCCAAAGAAGTTACTGAGAATTCTTCTGTCTAGCATTAGATGAAGAAATCCCATTTCCAACGAAATCCTCAAAGAGGTTCATATATCCACATGCAGACTTTACAAACACAGTGTTTCCAAACTGTTCTATGAAAAGAAAGGTTAAACTCTGTGAGTGGAATGCACACATCACAAAGTGGTTTCTCAGACTGATTCTGTCTAGTTTTTATACGAAAATATTCCATTTTCTACCGTTGGCCCCAAAGCGCTTGAAATGTCCCCTTTCAAATTCCACAAAAAGAGGGTTTCATATCTGCTCTGTCTAAAGGAAGGTTGATCTCTCTGAGCTGAACTCACAAAACCCAAATAAGTTACTGAGAATTCTTCTGTCCAGCATTTGTTGAAGAAATACCGTTTCCAACGAAATCCTCAAAGTGGTCCAAATATCCACTTGCAGAATTTACAAACAGAGTGTTTCCAAACTGTTCTATGAATAGAAAGGTTAAACTCTGTAAGTGGAATGCACACATCACAAAGTGGTTTCTCAGAATGATTCACTCTAGTTTTTATACGAAGATATTTCCTTTTCTACCGTTGGCCCCAAATCGCATGAAATGTCCACTTGCAAATTCCACAAAAAGATTGTTTCAAATCTGCTCTGTCTAAAGGAAGGTTCATCTCTGTGAGTTGAACACAGGCAACCCAAATAAGTTAGTGAGAATTCTTCTGTCTAGCATTAGATGAAGAAATCCCGTTTCCAACGAAATCCTCAAAGAGGTCCAAATATCCACTAGCGGACTTTAGAAACAGAGTGTTTCCAAGCTGCTCTATGAAAAGAATGGTTAAACTCTGTGAGTGGAACGCACACATCACAAAGTGCTTTCTCAGAATGATTCTCTCTAGTTTTTATACGAATATTTTTCCTTTCCAAACGTTGGCCCCAAAGCGCTTGAAATTTCCACTTGCAAATTCCACAAAAAGAGGGTTTCAAATCTGCTCTGTCAAAAGGAAGGTTCAGCTCTGTGAGGTGAACACAAGAAACCCAAAGAAGTTCCTGAGAATTCTTCTGTCTGGAATTAGATGAAGAAATCCCGTTTCCAACGAAATCCTCAAAGAGGTCCAAATATCCACATGCAGACTTTACAAACACAGTGTTTCCAAACTGTACTATGAAAAAAAGGTTAAACTGTGAGTGGAATGCACACATCACAAAGTGCTTTCTCAGACTGATTCACTCTAGTTTTTATACGAAGATATTTCCTTTTCTACCGTTGGCCCCAAAGCGCTTGAAATGTCCACTTGCAAATTCCACTAAAAGAGGGTTTCAAATCTGCTCTGTCTAAAGTAAAGTTCATCTCTGTGAGTCGAACACACACAACCCAAAGAAGTTACTGAGAATTCTTCTGTTTAGCATTAGATGAAGAAATCCCATTTCCAACGAAATCCTCAAACAGGTCCATATATCCACATGCAGACTTTACAAACAGAGTGTTTCCAAACTGTTCTATGAAAAGAAAGGTTAAACTCTGTGAGTGGAATGGACACATCACAAAGTGGTTTCTCAGACTGATTCTCTCTAGTTTTTATACGAAGATATTTCATTTTCTACCGTTGGCTCCAAAGCGCTTGAAATGTCCACTTGCACATTCCACAAAAAGAGGGTATCATATCTGCTCTGTCTAAAGGAAGGTTGATCTCTCTGAGTTGAACTCACAAAACCCAAATAAGTTACTGAGAATTCTTCTGTCTAGCATTTGTTGAAGAAATACCGTTCCCAACGAAATCTTCTAAGTCCTCCAAATATCCACTTGCAGAATTTACAAACAGAGTGTTTCCAAACTGTTCTATGAATAGAAAGGTTAAACTCTGTAAGTGGAACGCACACATCACAAAGTGGTTTCTCAGAATGATTCACTCTAGTTTTTATACGAAGATATTTCCTTTTCTACCGTTGGCCCCAAAGCGCTTGAAATGTCCACTTGCAAATTCCGCAAAAAGATTGTTTCAAATCTGCTCTGTCTAAAGGAAGGTTCATCTCTGTGAGTTGAACACAGGCAACCCAAAGAAGTTACTGAGAATTCTTCTGTCTAGCATTAGATGAAGAAATCCCATTTCCAACGAAATCCTCAAAGAGGTTCATATATCCACATGCAGACTTTACAAACACAGTGTTTCCAAACTGTTCTATGAAAAGAAAGGTTAAACTCTGTGAGTGGAATGCACACATCACAAAGTGGTTTCTCAGACTGATTCTGTCTAGTTTTTATACGAAAATATTCCATTTTCTACCGTTGGCCCCAAAGCGCTTGAAATGTCCCCTTGCAAATTCCACAAAAAGAGGGTTTCATATCTGCTCTGTCTAAAGGAAGGTTGATCTCTCTGAGTTGAACTCACAAAACCCAAATAAGTTACTGAGAATTCTTCTGTCTAGCATTTGTTGAAGAAATACCGTTTCCAACGAAATCCTCAAAGTGGTCCAATTATCCACTTGCAGAATTTACAAACAGAGTGTTTCCAAACTGTTCTATGAAAAGAAAGGTTAAACTCTGTGAGTGGAACGCACACATCACAAAGTGCTTTCTCAGAATGATTCACTCTAGTTTTTATACGAATATTTTTCCTTTCCAAACGTTGGCCCCAAAGCGCTTGAAATTTCCACTTGCAAATTCCACAAAAAGAGGGTTTCAAATCTGCTCTGTCAAAAGGAAGGTTCAGCTCTGTGAGGTGAACACAAGAAACCCAAAGAAGTTCCTGAGAATTCTTCTGTCTGGAATTAGATGAAGAAATCCCGTTTCCAACGAAATCCTCAAAGAGGTCCAAATATCCACATGCAGACTTTACAAACACAGTGTTTCCAAACTGTTCTATGAAAAGAAAGGTTAAACTCTGTGAGTGGAACGCAAACATCAGAAAGTAGTTTCTCAGAATGATTCACTCTAGTTTTTATACGAAGATATTTCCTTTTCTACCGTTGGCCCCAAAGCGCTTGAAATGTCCACTTGCAAATTCCACAAAAAGAGGGTTTCAAATCTGCTCTGTCTAAAGGAATGTTCATCTCTGAGAGTTGAACACACGCAACCCAAAGAAGTTACTGAGAATTCTTCTGTCTAGCATTAGATGAAGAAATCCCGTTTCCAACGAAATCCTCAAAGAGGTCCATATACCCACATGCAGACTTTACAAACACAGTGTTTCCAAACTGTTCTATGAAAAGAAAGGTTAAACTCTGTGAGTGGAACGCACACATCAGAAAGTGGTTTCTCAGAATGATTCACTCTAGTTTTTATACGAAGATATTTCCTTTTCTACAGTTGGCCCCAAAGCGCTTGAAATGTCCAGTTGCAAATTCCAGGAAAAGAGGGTTTCAAATCTGCTCTGTCTCAAGGAATGTTCATCTCTGGGAGTTGAACACACGCAACCCAAAGAAGTTACTGAGAATTCTTCTGTCTAGCATTACATGAAGAAATCCCGTTTCCAACGAAATCCTCAAAGAGGTCCAAATATCCACATGCAGACTTTACACAGTGTTTCCAAACTGTTCTATGAAAAAAAGGTTAAACTCTGTGAGTGGAATGCACACATCACAAAGTGGTTTCTCAGACTGATTCACTCTAGTTTTTATACGAAGATATTTCCTTTTCTTCCGTTGGCCCCAAAGCGCTTGAAATGTCCACTTGCAAATTCCACAAAAAGAGGGTTTCAAATCTGCTCTGTCTAAAGTAAAGTTCATCTCTGTGAGTCGAACACACACAACCCAAAGAAGTTACTGAGAATTCTTCTGTCTAGCATTAGATGAAGAAATCCCGTTTCCAACGAAATCCTCAAAGAGGTCCAAATATCCACATGCAGACTTTACAAACACAGTGTTTCCAAACTGTTCTATGAAAAAAAGGTTAAACTGTGAGTGGAATGCACACATCACAAAGTGCTTTCTCAGACGGATTCACTCTATTTTTTATACGAAGATATTTCCTTTTCTACCGTTGGCCCCAAAGCGCTTGAAATGTCCACTTGCAAATTCCACAAAAAGAGGGTTTCAAATCTGCTCTGTCTAAAGTAAAGTTCATCTCTGTGAGTCGAACACACACAACCCAAAGAAGTTACTGAGAATTCTTCTGTTTAGCATTAGATGAAGAAATCCCATTTCCAACGAAATCCTCAAACAGGTCCATATATCCACATGCAGACTTTACAAACAGAGTGTTTCCAAACTGTTCTATGAAAAGAAAGGTTAAACTCTGTGAGTGGAATGGACACATCACAAAGTGGTTTCTCAGACTGATTCTCTCTAGTTTTTATACGAAGATATTTCCTTTTCTACCGTTGGCCCCAAAGCGCTTGAAATGTCCACTTGCACATTCCACAAAAAGAGGGTTTCAAATCTGCTCTGTCTAAAGGAATGTTCATCTCTGTGAGTTGAACACACGCAAACCAAAGATGTTACTGAGAATTCTTCTGTTTAGCATTAGATGAAGAAATCCCGTTTCCAACGAAATCCTCAAAGAGGTCCATATATGAACATGCAGACTTTACAAACACAGTGTTTCCAAACTGTTCTGTGAAAAGAAAGGTTAAACTCTGTGAGTGGAGTGCACACATCACAAAGTGGTTTCTCAGACTGATTCTCTCTAGTTTTTATACGAAGATATTTCATTTTCTACCGTTGGCTCCAAAGCGCTTGAAATGTCCACTTGCACATTCCACAAAAAGAGGGTTTCATATCTGCTCTGTCTAAAGGAAGGTTGATCTCTCTGAGGTGAACTCACAAAACCCAAATAAGTTTCTGAGAATTCTTCTGTCTAGCATTTGTTGAAGAAATACCGTTTCCAATGGAATCCTCAAAGTGGTCAAGTATCCACTTGCAGAATTTAGAAACAGAGTGTTTCTAAACTGTTCTATGAATAGAAAGGTTAAACTCCGTAAGTGCAACGCACACATCACAAAGTGGTTTCTCAGAATGATTCACTCTAGTTTTTATACGAAGATATTTCCTTTTCTACCGTTGGCGCCAAAGCGCTTGAAATGTCCAGTTGCAAATTCCAGGAAAAGAGGGTTTCAAATCTGCTCTGTCTAAAGGAATGTTCATCTCTGTGAGTTGAACACACGCAACCCAAAGAAGTTACTGAGAATTCTTCTGTCTAGCATTAGGTGAAGAAATCCCGTTTCCAACGAAATCCTCAAAGAGGTCCAAATATCCACATGCAGACCTTACAAACACAGTGTTTCCAAACTGTTCTATGAAAAGAAAGGTTAAACTCTGTGAGTGGAACGCACACATCAGAAAGTGGTTTCTCAGACTGATTCTCTCTAGTTTTTATACGAAGATATTTCCTTTTCTACCGTTGGCCCCAAAGCGCTTGAAATGTCCACTTGCAAATTCCACAAAAAGAGGGTTTCAAATCTGCTCTGTCTAAAGGAATGTTCATCTCTGTGAGTTGAACACAAGCAACCCAAAGAAGTTACTGAGAATTCTTCTGTCTAGCATTAGATGAAGAAATCCCGTTTCCAACGAAGTCCTCAAAGAGGTCCATATATCCACATGCAGACTTTACAAACACAGTGTTTCCAAACTGTTCTATGAAAAGAAAGGTTAAACTCTGTGAGTGGAACGCACACATCAGAAAGTGGTTTCTCAGAATGATTCACTCTAGTTTTTATACGAAGATATTTCCTTTTCTACAGTTGGCCCCAAAGCGCTTGAAATGTCCACTTGCAAATTCCACAAAAAGAGGGTTTCAAATCTGCTCTGTCTCAAGGAATGTTCATCTCTGTGAGTTGAACACACGCAACCCAAAGAAGTTACTGACAATTCTTCTGTCTAGCATTAGATGAAGAAATCCCGTTTCCAACGAAATCCTCAAAGAGGTCCAAATATCCACATGCAGACTTTACACAGTGTTTCCAAACTGTTCTATGAAAAAAAGGTTAAACTCTGTGAGAGGAATGCACACATCACAAAGTGGTTTCTCAGACTGATTAACTCTAGTTTTTATACGAAGATATTTCCTTTTCTTCCGTTGGCCCCAAAGCGCTTGAAATGTCCACTTGCAAATTCCACAAAAAGAGGGTTTCAAATCTGCTCTGTCTAAAGTAAAGTTCATCTCTGTGAGTCGAACACACACAACCCAAAGAAGTTACTGAGAATTCTTCTGTTTAGCATTAGATGAAGAAATCCCATTTCCAACGAAATCCTCAAACAGGTCCATATATCCACATGCAGACTTTACAAACAGAGTGTTTCCAAACTGTTCTATGAAAAGAAAGGTTAAACTCTGTGAGTGGAATGGACACATCACAAAGTGGTTTCTCAGACTGATTCTCTCTAGTTTTTATACGAAGATATTTCCTTTTCTACCGTTGGCCCCAAAGCGCTTGAAATGTCCACTTGCACATTCCACAAAAAGAGGGTTTCAAATCTGCTCTGTCTAAAGGAATGTTCATCTCTGTGAGTTGAACACACGCAAACCAAAGATGTTACTGAGAATTCTTCTGTTTAGCATTAGATGAAGAAATCCCGTTTCCAACGAAATCCTCAAAGAGGTCCATATATGAACATGCAGACTTTACAAACACAGTGTTTCCAAACTGTTCTGTGAAAAGAAAGGTTAAACTCTGTGAGTGGAGTGCACACATCACAAAGTGGTTTCTCAGACTGATTCTCTCTAGTTTTTATACGAAGATATTTCATTTTCTACCGTTGGCTCCAAAGCGCTTGAAATGTCCACTTGCACATTCCACAAAAAGAGGGTTTCATATCTGCTCTGTCTAAAGGAAGGTTGATCTCTCTGAGGTGAACTCACAAAACCCAAATAAGTTTCTGAGAATTCTTCTGTCTAGCATTTGTTGAAGAAATACCGTTTCCAATGGAATCCTCAAAGTGGTCAAGTATCCACTTGCAGAATTTAGAAACAGAGTGTTTCTAAACTGTTCTATGAATAGAAAGGTTAAACTCCGTAAGTGCAACGCACACATCACAAAGTGGTTTCTCAGAATGATTCACTCTAGTTTTTATACGAAGATATTTCCTTTTCTACCGTTGGCGCCAAAGCGCTTGAAATGTCCAGTTGCAAATTCCAGGAAAAGAGGGTTTCAAATCTGCTCTGTCTAAAGGAATGTTCATCTCTGTGAGTTGAACACACGCAACCCAAAGAAGTTACTGAGAATTCTTCTGTCTAGCATTAGGTGAAGAAATCCCGTTTCCAACGAAATCCTCAAAGAGGTCCAAATATCCACATGCAGACCTTACAAACACAGTGTTTCCAAACTGTTCTATGAAAAGAAAGGTTAAACTCTGTGAGTGGAACGCACACATCAGAAAGTGGTTTCTCAGACTGATTCTCTCTAGTTTTTATACGAAGATATTTCCTTTTCTACCGTTGGCCCCAAAGCGCTTGAAATGTCCACTTGCAAATTCCACAAAAAGAGGGTTTCAAATCTGCTCTGTCTAAAGGAATGTTCATCTCTGTGAGTTGAACACAAGCAACCCAAAGAAGTTACTGAGAATTCTTCTGTCTAGCATTAGATGAAGAAATCCCGTTTCCAACGAAGTCCTCAAAGAGGTCCATATATCCACATGCAGACTTTACAAACACAGTGTTTCCAAACTGTTCTATGAAAAGAAAGGTTAAACTCTGTGAGTGGAACGCACACATCAGAAAGTGGTTTCTCAGAATGATTCACTCTAGTTTTTATACGAAGATATTTCCTTTTCTACAGTTGGCCCCAAAGCGCTTGAAATGTCCACTTGCAAATTCCACAAAAAGAGGGTTTCAAATCTGCTCTGTCTCAAGGAATGTTCATCTCTGTGAGTTGAACACACGCAACCCAAAGAAGTTACTGACAATTCTTCTGTCTAGCATTAGATGAAGAAATCCCGTTTCCAACGAAATCCTCAAAGAGGTCCAAATATCCACATGCAGACTTTACACAGTGTTTCCAAACTGTTCTATGAAAAAAAGGTTAAACTCTGTGAGAGGAATGCACACATCACAAAGTGGTTTCTCAGACTGATTAACTCTAGTTTTTATACGAAGATATTTCCTTTTCTTCCGTTGGCCCCAAAGCGCTTGAAATGTCCACTTGCAAATTCCACAAAAAGAGGGTTTCAAATCTGCTCTGTCTAAAGTAAAGTTCATCTCTGTGAGTCGAACACACACAACCCAAAGAAGTTACTGAGAATTCTTCTGTCTAGCATTAGATGAAGAAATCCCGTTTCCAACGAAATCCTCAAAGAGGTCCAAATATCCACATGCAGACTTTACAAACACAGTGTTTCCAAACTGTTCTATGAAAAAAAGGTTAAACTGTGAGTGGAATGCACACATCACAAAGTGCTTTCTCAGACTGATTCACTCTAGTTTTTATACGAAGATATTTCCTTTTCTACCGTTGGCCCCAAAGCGCTTGAAATGTCAACTTGCAAATTCCGCAAAAAGATTGTTTCAAATCTGCTCTGTCTAAAGGAAGGTGCATCTCTGTGAGTTGAACACAGGCAACCCAAAGAAGTTACTGAGAATTCTTCTGTCTAGCATTAGATGAAGAAATCCCATTTCCAACGAAATCCTCAAAGAGGTTCATATACCCACATGCAGACTTTACAAACACAGTGTTTCCAAACTGTTCTATGAAAAGAAAGGTTAAACTCTGTGAGTGGAACGCACACATCAGAAAGTGGTTTCTCAGAATGATTCACTCTAGTTTTTATACGAAGATATTTCCTTTTCTACAGTTGGCCCCAAAGCGCTTGAAATGTCCAGTTGCAAATTCCAGGAAAAGAGGGTTTCAAATCTGCTCTGTCTCAAGGAATGTTCATCTCTGGGAGTTGAACACACGCAACCCAAAGAAGTTACTGAGAATTCTTCTGTCTAGCATTACATGAAGAAATCCCGTTTCCAACGAAATCCTCAAAGAGGTCCAAATATCCACATGCAGACTTTACACAGTGTTTCCAAACTGTTCTATGAAAAAAAGGTTAAACTCTGTGAGTGGAATGCACACATCACAAAGTGGTTTCTCAGACTGATTCACTCTAGTTTTTATACGAAGATATTTCCTTTTCTTCCGTTGGCCCCAAAGCGCTTGAAATGTCCACTTGCAAATTCCACAAAAAGAGGGTTTCAAATCTGCTCTGTCTAAAGTAAAGTTCATCTCTGTGAGTCGAACACACACAACCCAAAGAAGTTACTGAGAATTCTTCTGTCTAGCATTAGATGAAGAAATCCCGTTTCCAACGAAATCCTCAAAGAGGTCCAAATATCCACATGCAGACTTTACAAACACAGTGTTTCCAAACTGTTCTATGAAAAAAAGGTTAAACTGTGAGTGGAATGCACACATCACAAAGTGCTTTCTCAGACGGATTCACTCTATTTTTTATACGAAGATATTTCCTTTTCTACCGTTGGCCCCAAAGCGCTTGAAATGTCCACTTGCAAATTCCACAAAAAGAGGGTTTCAAATCTGCTCTGTCTAAAGTAAAGTTCATCTCTGTGAGTCGAACACACACAACCCAAAGAAGTTACTGAGAATTCTTCTGTTTAGCATTAGATGAAGAAATCCCATTTCCAACGAAATCCTCAAACAGGTCCATATATCCACATGCAGACTTTACAAACAGAGTGTTTCCAAACTGTTCTATGAAAAGAAAGGTTAAACTCTGTGAGTGGAATGGACACATCACAAAGTGGTTTCTCAGACTGATTCTCTCTAGTTTTTATACGAAGATATTTCCTTTTCTACCGTTGGCCCCAAAGCGCTTGAAATGTCCACTTGCACATTCCACAAAAAGAGGGTTTCAAATCTGCTCTGTCTAAAGGAATGTTCATCTCTGTGAGTTGAACACACGCAAACCAAAGATGTTACTGAGAATTCTTCTGTTTAGCATTAGATGAAGAAATCCCGTTTCCAACGAAATCCTCAAAGAGGTCCATATATGAACATGCAGACTTTACAAACACAGTGTTTCCAAACTGTTCTGTGAAAAGAAAGGTTAAACTCTGTGAGTGGAGTGCACACATCACAAAGTGGTTTCTCAGACTGATTCTCTCTAGTTTTTATACGAAGATATTTCATTTTCTACCGTTGGCTCCAAAGCGCTTGAAATGTCCACTTGCACATTCCACAAAAAGAGGGTTTCATATCTGCTCTGTCTAAAGGAAGGTTGATCTCTCTGAGGTGAACTCACAAAACCCAAATAAGTTTCTGAGAATTCTTCTGTCTAGCATTTGTTGAAGAAATACCGTTTCCAATGGAATCCTCAAAGTGGTCAAGTATCCACTTGCAGAATTTAGAAACAGAGTGTTTCTAAACTGTTCTATGAATAGAAAGGTTAAACTCCGTAAGTGCAACGCACACATCACAAAGTGGTTTCTCAGAATGATTCACTCTAGTTTTTATACGAAGATATTTCCTTTTCTACCGTTGGCGCCAAAGCGCTTGAAATGTCCAGTTGCAAATTCCAGGAAAAGAGGGTTTCAAATCTGCTCTGTCTAAAGGAATGTTCATCTCTGTGAGTTGAACACACGCAACCCAAAGAAGTTACTGAGAATTCTTCTGTCTAGCATTAGGTGAAGAAATCCCGTTTCCAACGAAATCCTCAAAGAGGTCCAAATATCCACATGCAGACCTTACAAACACAGTGTTTCCAAACTGTTCTATGAAAAGAAAGGTTAAACTCTGTGAGTGGAACGCACACATCAGAAAGTGGTTTCTCAGACTGATTCTCTCTAGTTTTTATACGAAGATATTTCCTTTTCTACCGTTGGCCCCAAAGCGCTTGAAATGTCCACTTGCAAATTCCACAAAAAGAGGGTTTCAAATCTGCTCTGTCTAAAGGAATGTTCATCTCTGTGAGTTGAACACAAGCAACCCAAAGAAGTTACTGAGAATTCTTCTGTCTAGCATTAGATGAAGAAATCCCGTTTCCAACGAAGTCCTCAAAGAGGTCCATATATCCACATGCAGACTTTACAAACACAGTGTTTCCAAACTGTTCTATGAAAAGAAAGGTTAAACTCTGTGAGTGGAACGCACACATCAGAAAGTGGTTTCTCAGAATGATTCACTCTAGTTTTTATACGAAGATATTTCCTTTTCTACAGTTGGCCCCAAAGCGCTTGAAATGTCCACTTGCAAATTCCACAAAAAGAGGGTTTCAAATCTGCTCTGTCTCAAGGAATGTTCATCTCTGTGAGTTGAACACACGCAACCCAAAGAAGTTACTGACAATTCTTCTGTCTAGCATTAGATGAAGAAATCCCGTTTCCAACGAAATCCTCAAAGAGGTCCAAATATCCACATGCAGACTTTACACAGTGTTTCCAAACTGTTCTATGAAAAAAAGGTTAAACTCTGTGAGAGGAATGCACACATCACAAAGTGGTTTCTCAGACTGATTAACTCTAGTTTTTATACGAAGATATTTCCTTTTCTTCCGTTGGCCCCAAAGCGCTTGAAATGTCCACTTGCAAATTCCACAAAAAGAGGGTTTCAAATCTGCTCTGTCTAAAGTAAAGTTCATCTCTGTGAGTCGAACACACACAACCCAAAGAAGTTACTGAGAATTCTTCTGTCTAGCATTAGATGAAGAAATCCCGTTTCCAACGAAATCCTCAAAGAGGTCCAAATATCCACATGCAGACTTTACAAACACAGTGTTTCCAAACTGTTCTATGAAAAAAAGGTTAAACTGTGAGTGGAATGCACACATCACAAAGTGCTTTCTCAGACTGATTCACTCTAGTTTTTATACGAAGATATTTCCTTTTCTACCGTTGGCCCCAAAGCGCTTGAAATGTCAACTTGCAAATTCCGCAAAAAGATTGTTTCAAATCTGCTCTGTCTAAAGGAAGGTGCATCTCTGTGAGTTGAACACAGGCAACCCAAAGAAGTTACTGAGAATTCTTCTGTCTAGCATTAGATGAAGAAATCCCATTTCCAACGAAATCCTCAAAGAGGTTCATATATCCACATGCAGACTTTACAAACACAGTGTTTCCAAACTGTTCTATGAAAAGAAAGGTTAAACTCTGTGAGTGGAATGCACACATCACAAAGTGGTTTCTCAGACTGATTCTGTCTAGTTTTTATACGAAAATATTCCATTTTCTACCGTTGGCCCCAAAGCGCTTGAAATGTCCCCTTTCAAATTCCACAAAAAGACGGTTTCATATCTGCTCTGTCTAAAGGAAGGTTGATCTCTCTGAGCTGAACTCACAAAACCCAAATAAGTTACTGAGAATTCTTCTGTCCAGCATTTGTTGAAGAAATACCGTTTCCAACGAAATCCTCAAAGTGGTCCAAATATCCACTTGCAGAATTTACAAACAGAGTGTTTCCAAACTGTTCTATGAATAGAAAGGTTAAACTCTGTAAGTGGAATGCACACATCACAAAGTGGTTTCTCAGAATGATTCACTCTAGTTTTTATACGAAGATATTTCCTTTTCTACCGTTGGCCCCAAAGCGCATGAAATGTCCACTTGCAAATTCCACAAAAAGATTGTTTCAAATCTGCTCTGTCTAAAGGAAGGTTCATCTCTGTGAGTTGAACACAGGCAACCCAAATAAGTTAGTGAGAATTCTTCTGTCTAGCATTAGATGAAGAAATCCCGTTTCCAACGAAATCCTCAAAGAGGTCCAAATATCCACTAGCGGACTTTAGAAACAGAGTGTTTCCAAGCTGCTCTATGAAAAGAATGGTTAAACTCTGTGAGTGGAACGCACACATCACAAAGTGCTTTCTCAGAATGATTCTCTCTAGTTTTTATACGAATATTTTTCCTTTCCAAACGTTGGCCCCAAAGCGCTTGAAATTTCCACTTGCAAATTCCACAAAAAGAGGGTTTCAAATCTGCTCTGTCAAAAGGAAGGTTCTGCTCTGTGAGGTGAACACAAAAAACCCAAAGAAGTTCCTGAGAATTCTTCTGTCTGGAATTAGATGAAGAAATCCCGTTTCCAACGAAATCCTCAAAGAGGTCCAAATATCCACATGCAGACTTTACAAACACAGTGTTTCCAAACTGTTCTATGAAAAGAAAGGTTAAACTCTGTGAGTGGAACGCAAACATCAGAAAGTAGTTTCTCAGAATGATTCACTCTAGTTTTTATACGAAGATATTTCCTTTTCTACCGTTGGCCCAAAAGCGCTTGAAATGTCCACTTGCAAATTCCACAAAAAGAGGGTTTCAAATCTGCTCTGTCTAAAGGAATGTTCATCTCTGTGAGTTGAACACACGCAACCCAAAGAAGTTACTGAGAATTCTTCTGTCTAGCATTAGATGAAGAAATCCCGTTTCCAACGAAATCCTCAAAGAGGTCCAAATATCCACATGCAGACCTTACAAACACAGTGTTTCCAAACTGTTCTATGAAAAAAAAGGTTAAACTCTGTGAGTGGAACGCACACATCAGAAAGTAGTTTCTCAGAATGATTCACTCTAGTTTTTATACGAAGTTATTTCCTTTTCTACCGTTGGCCCCAAAGCGCTTGAAATGTCCACTTGCAAATTCCAGAAAAAGAGGGTTTCAAATCATCTCTGTCTAAAGTAAAGTTCATCTCTGTGAGTTGAACAAAAGCAACCCAAAGAAGTTACTGAGAATTCTTCTGTCTAGCATTAGATGAAGAAATCCCGTTTCCAACGAAATCCTCAAAGAGGTCCAAATATCCACATGCAGACTTTACAAACACAGTGTTTCCAAACTGTTCTATGAAAAAAAGGTTAAACTCTGTGAGTGGAGTGCACACATCACAAAGTGGTTTCTCAGACTGATTCACTCTAGTTTTTATACGAAGATATTTCCTTTTCTTCCGTTGGCCCCAAAGCGCTTGAAATGTCCACTTGCAAATTCCACAAAAAGAGGGTTTCAAATCTGCTCTGTCTAAAGTAAAGTTCATCTCTGTGAGTCGAACACACACAACCCAAAGAAGTTACTGAGAATTCTTCTGTTTAGCATTAGATGAAGAAATCCCATTTCCAACGAAATCCTCAAAGAGGTCCATATATGAACATGCAGACTTTACAAACACAGTGTTTCCAAACTGTTCTATGAAAAGAAATGTTAAACTCTGTGAGTGGAATGGGCACATCACAAAGTAGTTTCTCAGACTGATTCTCTCTAGTTTTTATACGAAGATATTTCATTTTCTACCGTTGGCTCCAAAGCGCTTGAAATGTCCACTTGCACATTCCACAAAAAGAGGGTTTCATATCTGCTCTGTCTAAAGGAAGGTTGATCTCTCTCAGTTGAACTCACAAAACCCAAATAAGTTTCTGAGAATTCTTCTGTCTAGCATTTGTTGAAGAAATGCCGTTTCCAATTAAATCCTCAAAGTGGTCAAATATCCACTTGCAGAATTTAGAAACAGAGTGTTTCCAAACTGTTCTATGAATAGAAAGGTTAAACTCCGTAAGTGCAACGCACACATCACAAAGTGGTTTCTCAGAATGATTCACTCTAGTTTTTATACGAAGATATTTCGTTTTCTACCGTTGGCCCCAAAGCGCTTGAAATGTCCACATGCAAATTCCACAAAAAGAGGGTTTCAAATCTGCTCTGTCTAAAGTAAAGTTCATCTCTGTGAGTTGAACACAAGCAACCCAAAGAAGTTACTGAGAATTCTTCTGTCTAGCATTAGATGAAGAAATCCCATTTCCAACGAAATCCTCAAAGAGGTCCAAATATCCACATGCAGACCTTACAAACACAGTGTTTCCAAACTGTTCTATGAAAAGAAAGGTTAAAGTCTGTGAGTGGAACGCACACATCAGAAAGTGGTTTCTCAGACTGATTCTCTCTAGTTTTTATACGAAGATATTTCCTTTTCTACCGTTGGCGCCAAAGCGCTTCAAATGTCCAGTTGCAAATTCCAGGAAAAGAGGGTTTCAAATCTGCTCTGTCTAAAGGAATGTTCATCTCTGTGAGTTGAACACACGCAACCCAAAGAAGTTACTGAGAATTCTTCTGTCTAGCATTAGATGAAGAAATCCCGTTTCCAACGAAATCCTCAAAGAGGTCCAAATATCCACGTGCAGACCTTACAAACACAGTGTTTCCAAACTGTTCTATGAAAAAAAAGGTTAAACTCTGTGAGTTGAACGCACACATCAGAAAGTAGTTTCTCAGAATGATTCACTCTAGTTTTTCTACGAAGTTATTTCCTTTTCTACCGTTGGCCCCAAAGCGCTTGAAATATCCACATGCAAATTCCACAAAAAGAGGGTTTCAAATCTGCTCTGTCTAAAGTAAAGTTCATCTCTGTGAGTTGAACACAAGCAACCCATAGAAGTTACTGAGAATTCTTCTGTCTAGCATTAGATGAAGAAATCCCATTTCCAACGAAATCCTCAAAGAGGTCCAAATATCCACATGCAGACCTTACAAACACAGTGTTTCCAAACTGTTCTATGAAAAGAAAGGTTAAAGTCTGTGAGTGGAACGCACACATCAGAAAGTGGTTTCTCAGACTGATTCTCTCTAGTTTTTATACGAAGATATTTCCTTTTCTACCGTTGGCCCCAAAGCGCTTGAAATGTCCACTTGCAAATTCCACAAAAAGAGGGTTTCAAATCTGCTCTGTCTAAAGGAATGTTCATCTCTGTGAGTTGAACACAAGCAACCCAAAGAAGTTACTGAGAATTCTTCTGTCTAGCATGAGATGAAGAAATCCCGTTTCCAACGAAATCCTCAAAGAGGTCCATATATCCACATGCAGACTTTACAAACACAGTGTTTCCAAACTGTTCTATGAAAAGAAAGGTTAAACCCTGTGAGTGGAACGCACACATCAGAAAGTGGTTTCTCAGAATGATTCACTCTAGTTTTTATACGAAGATATTTCCTTTTCTACCGTTGGCCCCAAAGCGCTTGAAATGTCCAGTTGCAAATTCCAGGAAAAGAGGGTTTCAAATCTGCTCTGTCTCAAGGAATGTTCATCTCTGTGAGTTGAACACACGCAACCCAAAGAAGTTACTGAGAATTCTTCTGTCTAGCATTAGATGAAGAAATCCCGTTTCCAACGAAATCCTCAAAGAGGTCCAAATATCCACATGCAGACTTTACAGTGTTTCCAAACTGTTCTATGAAAAAAAGGTTAAACTCTGTGAGTGGAATGCACACATCACAAAGTGGTTTCTCAGACTGATTCACTCTAGTTTTTATACGAAGATATTTCATTTTCTACCGTTGGCTCCAAAGCGCTTGAAATGTCCACTTGCACATTCCACAAAAAGAGGGTTTCATATCTGCTCTGTCTAAAGGAAGGTTGATCTCTCTGAGTTGAACTCACAAAACCCAAATAAGTTACTGAGAATTCTTCTGTCTAGCATTTGTTGAAGAAATACCGTTCCCAACGAAATCTTCTAAGTCCTCCAAATATCCACTTGCAGAATTTACAAACAGAGTGTTTCCAAACTGTTCTATGAATAGAAAGGTTAAACTCTGTAAGTGGAACGCACACATCACAAAGTGGTTTCTCAGAATGATTCACTCTAGTTTTTATACGAAGATATTTCCTTTTCTACCGTTGGCCCCAAAGCGCTTGAAATGTCCACTTGCAAATTCCGCAAAAAGATTGTTTCAAATCTGCTCTGTCTAAAGGAAGGTTCATCTCTGTGAGTTGAACACAGGCAACCCAAAGAAGTTACTGAGAATTCTTCTGTCTAGCATTAGATGAAGAAATCCCATTTCCAACGAAATCCTCAAAGAGGTTCATATATCCACATGCAGACTTTACAAACACAGTGTTTCCAAACTGTTCTATGAAAAGAAAGGTTAAACTCTCTGAGTGGAATGCACACATCACAAAGTGGTTTCTCAGACTGATTCTGTCTAGTTTTTATACGAAAATATTCCATTTTCTACCGTTGGCCCCAAAGCGCTTGAAATGTCCCCTTGCAAATTCCACAAAAAGAGGGTTTCATATCTGCTCTGTCTAAAGGAAGGTTGATCTCTCTGAGTTGAACTCACAAAACCCAAATAAGCTACTGAGAATTCTTCTGTCTAGCATTTGTTGAAGAAATACCGTTTCCAACGAAATCCTCAAAGTGGTCCAAATATCCACTTGCAGAATTTACAAACAGAGTGTTTCCAAACTGTTCTATGAATAGAAAGGTTAAACTCTGTGAGTGGAACGCACACATCACAAAGTGCTTTCTCAGAATGATTCTCTCTAGTTTTTATACGAATATTTTTCCTTTCCAAACGTTGGCCCCAAAGCGCTTGAAATTTCCACTTGCAAATTCCACAAAAAGAGGGTTTCAAATCTGCTCTGTCAAAAGGAAGGTTCAGCTCTGTGAGGTGAACACAAGAAACCCAAAGAAGTTCCTGAGAATTCTTCTGTCTGGAATTAGATGAAGAAATCCCGTTTCCAACGAAATCCTCAAAGAGGTCCAAATATCCACATGCAGACTTTACAAACACAGTGTTTCCAAACTGTTCTATGAAAAGAAAGGTTAAACTCTGTGAGTGGAACGCAAACATCAGAAAGTAGTTTCTCAGAATGATTCACTCTAGTTTTTATACGAAGATATTTCCTTTTCTACCGTTGGCCCCAAAGCGCTTGAAATGTCCACTTGCAAATTCCACAAAAAGAGGGTTTCAAATCTGCTCTGTCTAAAGGAATGTTCATCTCTGTGAGTTGAACACACGCAACCCAAAGAAGTTACTGAGAATTCTTCTGTCTAGCATTAGATGAAGAAATCCCGTTTCCAACGAAATCCTCAAAGAGGTCCAAATATCCACATGCAGACCTTACAAACACAGTGTTTCCAAACTGTTCTATGAAAAAAAAGGTTAAACTCTGTGAGTGGAACGCACACATCAGAAAGTAGTTTCTCAGAATGATTCACTCTAGTTTTTATACGAAGTTATTTCCTTTTCTACCGTTGGCCCCAAAGCGCTTGAAATGTCCACTTGCAAATTCCAGAAAAAGAGGGTTTCAAATCATCTCTGTCTAAAGTAAAGTTCATCTCTGTGAGTCGAACACACACAACCCAAAGAAGTTACTGAGAATTCTTCTGTCTAGCATTAGATGAAGAAATCCCGTTTCCAACGAAATCCTCAAAGAGGTCCAAATATCCACATGCAGACTTTACAAACACAGTGTTTCCAAACTGTTCTATGAAAAAAAGGTTAAACTGTGAGTGGAATGCACACATCACAAAGTGCTTTCTCAGACTGATTCACTCTAGTTTTTATACGAAGATATTTCCTTTTCTACCGTTGGCCCCAAAGAGCTTGAAATGTCCACTTGCAAATTCCACTAAAAGAGGGTTTCAAATCTGCTCTGTCTAAAGTAAAGTTCATCTCTGTGAGTCGAACACACACAACCCAAAGAAGTTACTGAGAATTCTTCTGTTTAGCATTAGATGAAGAAATCCCATTTCCAACGAAATCCTCAAACAGGTCCATATATCCACATGCAGACTTTACAAACAGAGTGTTTCCAAACTGGTCTATGAAAAGAAAGGTTAAACTCTGTGAGTGGAATGGACACATCAGAAAGTGGTTTCTCAGACTGATTCTCTCTAGTTTTTATACGAAGATATTTCATTTTCTACCGTTGGCTCCAAAGCGCTTGAAATGTCCACTTGCACATTCCACAAAAAGAGGGTTTCATATCTGCTCTGTCTAAAGGAAGGTTGATCTCTCTGAGTTGAACTCACAAAACCCAAATAAGTTACTGAGAATTCTTCTGTCTAGCATTTGTTGAAGAAATACCGTTCCCAACGAAATCTTCTAAGTCCTCCAAATATCCACTTGCAGAATTTACAAACAGAGTGTTTCCAAACTGTTCTATGAATAGAAAGGTTAAACTCTGTAAGTGGAACGCACACATCACAAAGTGGTTTCTCAGAATGATTCACTCTAGTTTTTATACGAAGATATTTCCTTTTCTACCGTTGGCCCCAAAGCGCTTGAAATGTCCACTTGCAAATTCCGCAAAAAGATTGTTTCAAATCTGCTCTGTCTAAAGGAAGGTTCATCTCTGTGAGTTGAACACAGGCAACCCAAAGAAGTTACTGAGAATTCTTCTGTCTAGCATTAGATGAAGAAATCCCATTTCCAACGAAATCCTCAAAGAGGTTCATATATCCACATGCAGACTTTACAAACACAGTGTTTCCAAACTGTTCTATGAAAAGAAAGGTTAAACTCTGTGAGTGGAATGCACACATCACAAAGTGGTTTCTCAGACTGATTCTGTCTAGTTTTTATACGAAAATATTCCATTTTCTACCGTTGGCCCCAAAGCGCTTGAAATGTCCCCTTGCAAATTCCACAAAAAGAGGGTTTCATATCTGCTCTGTCTAAAGGAAGGTTGATCTCTCTGAGTTGAACTCACAAAACCCAAATAAGTTACTGAGAATTCTTCTGTCTAGCATTTGTTGAAGAAATACCGTTTCCAACGAAATCCTCAAAGTGGTCCAAATATCCACTTGCAGAATTTACAAACAGAGTGTTTCCATACTGTTCTATGAATAGAAAGGTTAAACTCTGTAAGTGGAATGCACACATCACAAAGTGGTTTCTCAGAATGATTCACTCTAGTTTTTATACGAAGATATTTCCTTTTCTACCGTTGGCCCCAAAGCGCATGAAATGTCCACTTGCAAATTCCACAAAAAGATTGTTTCAAATCTGCTCTGTCTAAAGGAAGGTTCATCTCTGTGAGTTGAACACAGGCAACCCAAATAAGTTACTGAGAATTCTTCTGTCTAGCATTAGATGAAGAAATCCCGTTTCCAACGAAATCCTCAAAGAGGTCCAAATATCCACTAGCGGACTTTAGAAACAGAGTGTTTCCAAGCTGCTCTATGAAAAGAATGGTTAAACTCTGTGAGTGGAACGCACACATCACAAAGTGCTTTCTCAGAATGATTCTCTCTAGTTTTTATACGAATATTTTTCCTTTCCAAACGTTGGCCCCAAAGCGCTTGAAATTTCCACTTGCAAATTCCACAAAAAGAGGGTTTCAAATCTGCTCTGTCAAAAGGAAGGTTCAGCTCTGTGAGGTGAACACAAGAAACCCAAAGAAGTTCCTGAGAATTCTTCTGTCTGGAATTAGATGAAGAAATCCCGTTTCCAACGAAATCCTCAAAGAGGTCCAAATATCCACATGAAGACTTTACAAACACAGTGTTTCCAAACTGTTCTATGAAAAGAAAGGTTAAACTCTGTGAGTGGAACGCAAACATCAGAAAGTAGTTTCTCAGAATGATTCACTCTAGTTTTTATACGAAGATATTTCCTTTTCTACCGTTGGCCCCAAAGCGCTTGAAATGTCCACTTGCAAATTCCACAAAAAGAGGGTTTCAAATCTGCTCTGTCTAAAGGAATGTTCATCTCTGTGAGTTGAACACACGCAACCCAAAGAAGTTACTGAGAATTCTTCTGTCTAGCATTAGATGAAGAAATCCCGTTTCCAACGAAATCCTCAAAGAGGTCCAAATATCCACATGCAGACCTTACAAACACAGTGTTTCCAAACTGTTCTATGAAAAAAAAGGTTAAACTCTGTGAGTGGAACGCACACATCAGAAAGTAGTTTCTCAGAATGATTCACTCTAGTTTTTATACGAAGTTATTTCCTTTTCTACCGTTGGCCCCAAAGCGCTTGAAATGTCCACTTGCAAATTCCAGAAAAAGAGGGTTTCAAATCATCTCTGTCTAAAGTAAAGTTCATCTCTGTGAGTTGAACACAAGCAACCCAAAGAAGTTACTGAGAATTCTTCTGTCTAGCATTAGATGAAGAAATCCCGTTTCCAACGAAATCCTCAAAGAGGTCCAAATATCCACATGCAGACTTTACAAACACAGTGTTTCCAAACTGTTCTATGAAAAAAAGGTTAAACTCTGTGAGTGGAGTGCACACATCACAAAGTGGTTTCTCAGACTGATTCACTCTAGTTTTTATACGAAGATATTTCCTTTTCTACCTTTGGCTCCAAAGCGCTTGAAATGTCCACTTGCACATTCCACAAAAAGAGGGTTTCATATCTGCTCTGTCTAAAGGAAGGTTGATCTCTCTCAGTTGAACTCACAAAACCCAAATAAGTTTCTGAGAATTCTTCTGTCTAGCATTTGTTGAAGAAATACCGTTTCCAATTAAATCCTCAAAGTGGTCAAATATCCACTTGCAGAATTTAGAAACAGAGTGTTTCCAAACTGTTCTATGAATAGAAAGGTTAAACTCCGTAAGTGCAACGCACACATCACAAAGTGGTTTCTCAGAATGATTCACTCTAGTTTTTATACGAAGATATTTCGTTTTCTACCGTTGGCCCCAAAGCCCTAGAAATGTCCACTTGCAAATTCCACAAAAAGATTGTTACAAATCTGCTCTGTCTAAAGGAAGGTTCATCTCTGTGAGTTGAACACAGGCAAACCAAAGAAGTTACTGAGAATTCTTCTGTCTAGCATTAGATGAAGAAATCCCATTTCCAACGAAATCCTCAAAGAGGTCCAAATATCCACATGCAGACTTTACAAACACAGTGTTTCCAAACTGTTCTATGAAAAGAAAGGTTAAAGTCTGTGAGTGGAACGCACACATCAGAAAGTGGTTTCTCAGACTGATTCTCTCTAGTTTTTATACGAAGATATTTCCTTTTCTACCGTTGGCGCCAAAGCGCTTCAAATGTCCAGTTGCAAATTCCAGGAAAAGAGGGTTTCAAATCTGCTCTGTCTAAAGGAATGTTCATCTCTGTGAGTTGAACACACGCAACCCAAAGAAGTTACTGAGAATTCTTCTGTCTAGCATTAGATGAAGAAATCCCGTTTCCAACGAAATCCTCAAAGAGGTCCAAATATCCACGTGCAGACCTTACAAACACAGTGTTTCCAAACTGTTCTATGAAAAAAAAGGTTAAACTCTGTGAGTTGAACGCACACATCAGAAAGTAGTTTCTCAGAATGATTCACTCTAGTTTTTATACGAAGTTATTTCCTTTTCTACCGTTGGCCCCAAAGCGCTTGAAATGTCCACATGCAAATTCCACAAAAAGAGGGTTTCAAATCTGCTCTGTCTAAAGTAAAGTTCATCTCTGTGAGTTGAACACAAGCAACCCAAAGAAGTTACTGAGAATTCTTCTGTCTAGCATTAGATGAAGAAATCCCATTTCCAACGAAATCCTCAAAGAGGTCCAAATATCCACATGCAGACCTTACAAACACAGTGTTTCCAAACTGTTCTATGAAAAGAAAGGTTAAAGTCTGTGAGTGGAACGCACACATCAGAAAGTGGTTTCTCAGACTGATTCTCTCTAGTTTTTATACGAAGATATTTCCTTTTCTACCGTTGGCCCCAAAGCGCTTGAAATGTCCACTTGCAAATTCCACAAAAAGAGGGTTTCAAATCTGCTCTGTCTAAAGGAATGTTCATCTCTGTGAGTTGAACACAAGCAACCCAAAGAAGTTACTGAGAATTCTTCTGTCTAGCATGAGATGAAGAAATCCCGTTTCCAACGAAATCCTCAAAGAGGTCCATATATCCACATGCAGACTTTACAAACACAGTGTTTCCAAACTGTTCTATGAAAAGAAAGGTTAAACCCTGTGAGTGGAACGCACACATCAGAAAGTGGTTTCTCAGAATGATTCACTCTAGTTTTTATACGAAGATATTTCCTTTTCTACCGTTGGCCCCAAAGCGCTTGAAATGTCCAGTTGCAAATTCCAGGAAAAGAGGGTTTCAAATCTGCTCTGTCTCAAGGAATGTTCATCTCTGTGAGTTGAACACACGCAACCCAAAGAAGTTACTGAGAATTCTTCTGTCTAGCATTAGATGAAGAAATCCCGTTTCCAACGAAATCCTCAAAGAGGTCCAAATATCCACATGCAGACTTTACAGTGTTTCCAAACTGTTCTATGAAAAAAAGGTTAAACTCTGTGAGTGGAATGCACACATCACAAAGTGGTTTCTCAGACTGATTCACTCTAGTTTTTATACGAAGATATTTCATTTTCTACCGTTGGCTCCAAAGCGCTTGAAATGTCCACTTGCACATTCCACAAAAAGAGGGTTTCATATCTGCTCTGTCTAAAGGAAGGTTGATCTCTCTGAGTTGAACTCACAAAACCCAAATAAGTTACTGAGAATTCTTCTGTCTAGCATTTGTTGAAGAAATACCGTTCCCAACGAAATCTTCTAAGTCCTCCAAATATCCACTTGCAGAATTTACAAACAGAGTGTTTCCAAACTGTTCTATGAATAGAAAGGTTAAACTCTGTAAGTGGAACGCACACATCACAAAGTGGTTTCTCAGAATGATTCACTCTAGTTTTTATACGAAGATATTTCCTTTTCTACCGTTGGCCCCAAAGCGCTTGAAATGTCCACTTGCAAATTCCGCAAAAAGATTGTTTCAAATCTGCTCTGTCTAAAGGAAGGTTCATCTCTGTGAGTTGAACACAGGCAACCCAAAGAAGTTACTGAGAATTCTTCTGTCTAGCATTAGATGAAGAAATCCCATTTCCAACGAAATCCTCAAAGAGGTTCATATATCCACATGCAGACTTTACAAACACAGTGTTTCCAAACTGTTCTATGAAAAGAAAGGTTAAACTCTCTGAGTGGAATGCACACATCACAAAGTGGTTTCTCAGACTGATTCTGTCTAGTTTTTATACGAAAATATTCCATTTTCTACCGTTGGCCCCAAAGCGCTTGAAATGTCCCCTTGCAAATTCCACAAAAAGAGGGTTTCATATCTGCTCTGTCTAAAGGAAGGTTGATCTCTCTGAGTTGAACTCACAAAACCCAAATAAGCTACTGAGAATTCTTCTGTCTAGCATTTGTTGAAGAAATACCGTTTCCAACGAAATCCTCAAAGTGGTCCAAATATCCACTTGCAGAATTTACAAACAGAGTGTTTCCAAACTGTTCTATGAATAGAAAGGTTAAACTCTGTGAGTGGAACGCACACATCACAAAGTGCTTTCTCAGAATGATTCTCTCTAGTTTTTATACGAATATTTTTCCTTTCCAAACGTTGGCCCCAAAGCGCTTGAAATTTCCACTTGCAAATTCCACAAAAAGAGGGTTTCAAATCTGCTCTGTCAAAAGGAAGGTTCAGCTCTGTGAGGTGAACACAAGAAACCCAAAGAAGTTCCTGAGAATTCTTCTGTCTGGAATTAGATGAAGAAATCCCGTTTCCAACGAAATCCTCAAAGAGGTCCAAATATCCACATGCAGACTTTACAAACACAGTGTTTCCAAACTGTTCTATGAAAAGAAAGGTTAAACTCTGTGAGTGGAACGCAAACATCAGAAAGTAGTTTCTCAGAATGATTCACTCTAGTTTTTATACGAAGATATTTCCTTTTCTACCGTTGGCCCCAAAGCGCTTGAAATGTCCACTTGCAAATTCCACAAAAAGAGGGTTTCAAATCTGCTCTGTCTAAAGGAATGTTCATCTCTGTGAGTTGAACACACGCAACCCAAAGAAGTTACTGAGAATTCTTCTGTCTAGCATTAGATGAAGAAATCCCGTTTCCAACGAAATCCTCAAAGAGGTCCAAATATCCACATGCAGACCTTACAAACACAGTGTTTCCAAACTGTTCTATGAAAAAAAAGGTTAAACTCTGTGAGTGGAACGCACACATCAGAAAGTAGTTTCTCAGAATGATTCACTCTAGTTTTTATACGAAGTTATTTCCTTTTCTACCGTTGGCCCCAAAGCGCTTGAAATGTCCACTTGCAAATTCCAGAAAAAGAGGGTTTCAAATCATCTCTGTCTAAAGTAAAGTTCATCTCTGTGAGTCGAACACACACAACCCAAAGAAGTTACTGAGAATTCTTCTGTCTAGCATTAGATGAAGAAATCCCGTTTCCAACGAAATCCTCAAAGAGGTCCAAATATCCACATGCAGACTTTACAAACACAGTGTTTCCAAACTGTTCTATGAAAAAAAGGTTAAACTGTGAGTGGAATGCACACATCACAAAGTGCTTTCTCAGACTGATTCACTCTAGTTTTTATACGAAGATATTTCCTTTTCTACCGTTGGCCCCAAAGAGCTTGAAATGTCCACTTGCAAATTCCACTAAAAGAGGGTTTCAAATCTGCTCTGTCTAAAGTAAAGTTCATCTCTGTGAGTCGAACACACACAACCCAAAGAAGTTACTGAGAATTCTTCTGTTTAGCATTAGATGAAGAAATCCCATTTCCAACGAAATCCTCAAACAGGTCCATATATCCACATGCAGACTTTACAAACAGAGTGTTTCCAAACTGGTCTATGAAAAGAAAGGTTAAACTCTGTGAGTGGAATGGACACATCAGAAAGTGGTTTCTCAGACTGATTCTCTCTAGTTTTTATACGAAGATATTTCATTTTCTACCGTTGGCTCCAAAGCGCTTGAAATGTCCACTTGCACATTCCACAAAAAGAGGGTTTCATATCTGCTCTGTCTAAAGGAAGGTTGATCTCTCTGAGTTGAACTCACAAAACCCAAATAAGTTACTGAGAATTCTTCTGTCTAGCATTTGTTGAAGAAATACCGTTCCCAACGAAATCTTCTAAGTCCTCCAAATATCCACTTGCAGAATTTACAAACAGAGTGTTTCCAAACTGTTCTATGAATAGAAAGGTTAAACTCTGTAAGTGGAACGCACACATCACAAAGTGGTTTCTCAGAATGATTCACTCTAGTTTTTATACGAAGATATTTCCTTTTCTACCGTTGGCCCCAAAGCGCTTGAAATGTCCACTTGCAAATTCCGCAAAAAGATTGTTTCAAATCTGCTCTGTCTAAAGGAAGGTTCATCTCTGTGAGTTGAACACAGGCAACCCAAAGAAGTTACTGAGAATTCTTCTGTCTAGCATTAGATGAAGAAATCCCATTTCCAACGAAATCCTCAAAGAGGTTCATATATCCACATGCAGACTTTACAAACACAGTGTTTCCAAACTGTTCTATGAAAAGAAAGGTTAAACTCTGTGAGTGGAATGCACACATCACAAAGTGGTTTCTCAGACTGATTCTGTCTAGTTTTTATACGAAAATATTCCATTTTCTACCGTTGGCCCCAAAGCGCTTGAAATGTCCCCTTGCAAATTCCACAAAAAGAGGGTTTCATATCTGCTCTGTCTAAAGGAAGGTTGATCTCTCTGAGTTGAACTCACAAAACCCAAATAAGTTACTGAGAATTCTTCTGTCTAGCATTTGTTGAAGAAATACCGTTTCCAACGAAATCCTCAAAGTGGTCCAAATATCCACTTGCAGAATTTACAAACAGAGTGTTTCCAAACTGTTCTATGAATAGAAAGGTTAAACTCTGTAAGTGGAATGCACACATCACAAAGTGGTTTCTCAGAATGATTCACTCTAGTTTTTATACGAAGATATTTCCTTTTCTACCGTTGGCCCCAAAGCGCATGAAATGTCCACTTGCAAATTCCACAAAAAGATTGTTTCAAATCTGCTCTGTCTAAAGGAAGGTTCATCTCTGTGAGTTGAACACAGGCAACCCAAATAAGTTACTGAGAATTCTTCTGTCTAGCATTAGATGAAGAAATCCCGTTTCCAACGAAATCCTCAAAGAGGTTCAAATATCCACTAGCGGACTTTAGAAACAGAGTGTTTCCAAGCTGCTCTATGAAAAGAATGGTTAAACTCTGTGAGTGGAACGCACACATCACAAAGTGCTTTCTCAGAATGATTCTCTCTAGTTTTTATACGAATATTTTTCCTTTCCAAACGTTGGCCCCAAAGCGCTTGAAATTTCCACTTGCAAATTCCACAAAAAGAGGGTTTCAAATCTGCTCTGTCAAAAGGAAGGTTCAGCTCTGTGAGGTGAACACAAGAAACCCAAAGAAGTTCCTGAGAATTCTTCTGTCTGGAATTAGATGAAGAAATCCCGTTTCCAACGAAATCCTCAAAGAGGTCCAAATATCCACATGCAGACTTTACAAACACAGTGTTTCCAAACTGTTCTATGAAAAGAAAGGTTAAACTCTGTGAGTGGAACGCAAACATCAGAAAGTAGTTTCTCAGAATGATTCACTCTAGTTTTTATACGAAGATATTTCCTTTTCTACCGTTGGCCCCAAAGCGCTTGAAATGTCCACTTGCAAATTCCACAAAAAGAGGGTTTCAAATCTGCTCTGTCTAAAGGAATGTTCATCTCTGTGAGTTGAACACACGCAACCCAAAGAAGTTACTGAGAATTCTTCTGTCTAGCATTAGATGAAGAAATCCCGTTTCCAACGAAATCCTCAAAGAGGTCCAAATATCCACATGCAGACCTTACAAACACAGTGTTTCCAAACTGTTCTATGAAAAAAAAGGTTAAACTCTGTGAGTGGAACGCACACATCAGAAAGTAGTTTCTCAGAATGATTCACTCTAGTTTTTATACGAAGTTATTTCCTTTTCTACCGTTGGCCCCAAAGCGCTTGAAATGTCCACTTGCAAATTCCAGAAAAAGAGGGTTTCAAATCATCTCTGTCTAAAGTAAAGTTCATCTCTGTGAGTTGAACACAAGCAACCCAAAGAAGTTACTGAGAATTCTTCTGTCTAGCATTAGATGAAGAAATCCCGTTTCCAACGAAATCCTCAAAGAGGTCCAAATATCCACATGCAGACTTTACAAACACAGTGTTTCCAAACTGTTCTATGAAAAAAAGGTTAAACTCTGTGAGTGGAGTGCACACATCACAAAGTGGTTTCTCAGACTGATTCACTCTAGTTTTTATACGAAGATATTTCCTTTTCTACCTTTGTCTCCAAAGCGCTTGAAATGTCCACTTGCACATTCCACAAAAAGAGGGTTTCATATCTGCTCTGTCTAAAGGAAGGTTGATCTCTCTCAGTTGAACTCACAAAACCCAAATAAGTTTCTGAGAATTCTTCTGTCTAGCATTTGTTGAAGAAATACCGTTTCCAATTAAATCCTCAAAGTGGTCAAATATCCACTTGCAGAATTTAGAAACAGAGTGTTTCCAAACTGTTCTATGAATAGAAAGGTTAAACTCCGTAAGTGCAACGCACACATCACAAAGTGGCTTCTCAGAATGATTCACTCTAGTTTTTATACGAAGATATTTCGTTTTCTACCGTTGGCCCCAAAGCCCTAGAAATGTCCACTTGCAAATTCCACAAAAAGATTGTTTCAAATCTGCTCTGTCTAAAGGAAGGTTCATCTCTGTGAGTTGAACACAGGCAAACCAAAGAAGTTACTGAGAATTCTTCTGTCTCGCATTAGATGAAGAAATCCCGTTTCCAACGAAATCCTCAAAGAGGTCCAAATATCCACTTGCGGACTTTAGAAACAGAGTGTTTCCAAGCTGCTCTATGAAAAGATAGGTTAAACTCTGTGAGTGCAACGCACACATCAGAAAGTAGTTTCTCAGAATGATTCACTCTAGTTTTTATACGAAGATATTTCCTTTTCTACCGTTGGCCCCAAAGCGCTTGAAATGTCCACTTGCAAATTCCACAAAAAGAGGGTTTCAAATCTGCTCTGTCTAAAGGAATGTTCATCTCTGTGAGTTGAACACACGCAACCCAAAGAAGTTACTGAGAATTCTTCTGTCTAGCATTAGATGAAGAAATCCCGTTACCAACGAAATCCTCAAAGAGGTCCAAATATCCACATGCAGACCTTACAAACACAGTGTTTCCAAACTGTTCTATGAAAAAAAAGGTTAAACTCTGTGAGTGGAACGCACACATCAGAAAGTGGTTTCTCAGAATGATTCACTCTAGTTTTTATACGAAGATATTTCCTTTTCTACCGTTGGCGCCAAAGCGCTTCAAATGTCCAGTTGCAAATTCCAGGAAAAGAGGGTTTCAAATCTGCTCTGTCTAAAGGAATGTTCATCTCTGTGAGTTGAACACACGCAACCCAAAGAAGTTACTGAGAATTCTTCTGTCTAGCATTAGATGAAGAAATCCCGTTTCCAACGAAATCCTCAAAGAGGTCCAAATATCCACGTGCAGACCTTACAAACACAGTGTTTCCAAACTGTTCTATGAAAAAAAGGTTAAACTCTGTGAGTTGAACGCACACATCAGAAAGTAGTTTCTCAGAATGATTCACTCTAGTTTTTATACGAAGTTATTTCCTTTTCTACCGTTGGCCCCAAAGCGCTTGAAATGTCCACATGCAAATTCCACAAAAAGAGGGTTTCAAATCTGCTCTGTCTAAAGTAAAGTTCATCTCTGTGAGTTGAACACAAGCAACCCAAAGAAGTTACTGAGAATTCTTCTGTCTAGCATTAGATGAAGAAATCCCATTTCCAACGAAATCCTCAAAGAGGTCCAAATATCCACATGCAGACCTTACAAACACAGTGTTTCCAAACTGTTCTATGAAAAGAAAGGTTAAAGTCTGTGAGTGGAACGCACACATCAGAAAGTGGTTTCTCAGACTGATTCTCTCTAGTTTTTATACGAAGATATTTCCTTTTCTACCGTTGGCCCCAAAGCGCTTGAAATGTCCACTTGCAAATTCCACAAAAAGAGGGTTTCAAATCTGCTCTGTCTAAAGGAATGTTCATCTCTGTGAGTTGAACACAAGCAACCCAAAGAAGTTACTGAGAATTCTTCTGTCTAGCATGAGATGAAGAAATCCCGTTTCCAACGAAATCCTCAAAGAGGTCCATATATCCACATGCAGACTTTACAAACACAGTGTTTCCAAACTGTTCTATGAAAAGAAAGGTTAAACCCTGTGAGTGGAACGCACACATCAGAAAGTGGTTTCTCAGAATGATTCACTCTAGTTTTTATACGAAGATATTTCCTTTTCTACCGTTGGCCCCAAAGCGCTTGAAATGTCCAGTTGCAAATTCCAGGAAAAGAGGGTTTCAAATCTGCTCTGTCTCAAGGAATGTTCATCTCTGTGAGTTGAACACACGCAACCCAAAGAAGTTACTGAGAATTCTTCTGTCTAGCATTAGATGAAGAAATCCCGTTTCCAACGAAATCCTCAAAGAGGTCCAAATATCCACATGCAGACTTTACAGTGTTTCCAAACTGTTCTATGAAAAAAAGGTTAAACTCTGTGAGTGGAATGCACACATCACAAAGTGGTTTCTCAGACTGATTCACTCTAGTTTTTATACGAAGATATTTCATTTTCTACCGTTGGCTCCAAAGCGCTTGAAATGTCCACTTGCACATTCCACAAAAAGAGGGTTTCATATCTGCTCTGTCTAAAGGAAGGTTGATCTCTCTGAGTTGAACTCACAAAACCCAAATAAGTTACTGAGAATTCTTCTGTCTAGCATTTGTTGAAGAAATACCGTTCCCAACGAAATCTTCTAAGTCCTCCAAATATCCACTTGCAGAATTTACAAACAGAGTGTTTCCAAACTGTTCTATGAATAGAAAGGTTAAACTCTGTAAGTGGAACGCACACATCACAAAGTGGTTTCTCAGAATGATTCACTCTAGTTTTTATACGAAGATATTTCCTTTTCTACCGTTGGCCCCAAAGCGCTTGAAATGTCCACTTGCAAATTCCGCAAAAAGATTGTTTCAAATCTGCTCTGTCTAAAGGAAGGTTCATCTCTGTGAGTTGAACACAGGCAACCCAAAGAAGTTACTGAGAATTCTTCTGTCTAGCATTAGATGAAGAAATCCCATTTCCAACGAAATCCTCAAAGAGGTTCATATATCCACATGCAGACTTTACAAACACAGTGTTTCCAAACTGTTCTATGAAAAGAAAGGTTAAACTCTCTGAGTGGAATGCACACATCACAAAGTGGTTTCTCAGACTGATTCTGTCTAGTTTTTATACGAAAATATTCCATTTTCTACCGTTGGCCCCAAAGCGCTTGAAATGTCCCCTTGCAAATTCCACAAAAAGAGGGTTTCATATCTGCTCTGTCTAAAGGAAGGTTGATCTCTCTGAGTTGAACTCACAAAACCCAAATAAGCTACTGAGAATTCTTCTGTCTAGCATTTGTTGAAGAAATACCGTTTCCAACGAAATCCTCAAAGTGGTCCAAATATCCACTTGCAGAATTTACAAACAGAGTGTTTCCAAACTGTTCTATGAATAGAAAGGTTAAACTCTGTGAGTGGAACGCACACATCACAAAGTGCTTTCTCAGAATGATTCTCTCTAGTTTTTATACGAATATTTTTCCTTTCCAAACGTTGGCCCCAAAGCGCTTGAAATTTCCACTTGCAAATTCCACAAAAAGAGGGTTTCAAATCTGCTCTGTCAAAAGGAAGGTTCAGCTCTGTGAGGTGAACACAAGAAACCCAAAGAAGTTCCTGAGAATTCTTCTGTCTGGAATTAGATGAAGAAATCCCGTTTCCAACGAAATCCTCAAAGAGGTCCAAATATCCACATGCAGACTTTACAAACACAGTGTTTCCAAACTGTTCTATGAAAAGAAAGGTTAAACTCTGTGAGTGGAACGCAAACATCAGAAAGTAGTTTCTCAGAATGATTCACTCTAGTTTTTATACGAAGATATTTCCTTTTCTACCGTTGGCCCCAAAGCGCTTGAAATGTCCACTTGCAAATTCCACAAAAAGAGGGTTTCAAATCTGCTCTGTCTAAAGGAATGTTCATCTCTGTGAGTTGAACACACGCAACCCAAAGAAGTTACTGAGAATTCTTCTGTCTAGCATTAGATGAAGAAATCCCGTTTCCAACGAAATCCTCAAAGAGGTCCAAATATCCACATGCAGACCTTACAAACACAGTGTTTCCAAACTGTTCTATGAAAAAAAAGGTTAAACTCTGTGAGTGGAACGCACACATCAGAAAGTAGTTTCTCAGAATGATTCACTCTAGTTTTTATACGAAGTTATTTCCTTTTCTACCGTTGGCCCCAAAGCGCTTGAAATGTCCACTTGCAAATTCCAGAAAAAGAGGGTTTCAAATCATCTCTGTCTAAAGTAAAGTTCATCTCTGTGAGTCGAACACACACAACCCAAAGAAGTTACTGAGAATTCTTCTGTCTAGCATTAGATGAAGAAATCCCGTTTCCAACGAAATCCTCAAAGAGGTCCAAATATCCACATGCAGACTTTACAAACACAGTGTTTCCAAACTGTTCTATGAAAAAAAGGTTAAACTGTGAGTGGAATGCACACATCACAAAGTGCTTTCTCAGACTGATTCACTCTAGTTTTTATACGAAGATATTTCCTTTTCTACCGTTGGCCCCAAAGAGCTTGAAATGTCCACTTGCAAATTCCACTAAAAGAGGGTTTCAAATCTGCTCTGTCTAAAGTAAAGTTCATCTCTGTGAGTCGAACACACACAACCCAAAGAAGTTACTGAGAATTCTTCTGTTTAGCATTAGATGAAGAAATCCCATTTCCAACGAAATCCTCAAACAGGTCCATATATCCACATGCAGACTTTACAAACAGAGTGTTTCCAAACTGGTCTATGAAAAGAAAGGTTAAACTCTGTGAGTGGAATGGACACATCAGAAAGTGGTTTCTCAGACTGATTCTCTCTAGTTTTTATACGAAGATATTTCATTTTCTACCGTTGGCTCCAAAGCGCTTGAAATGTCCACTTGCACATTCCACAAAAAGAGGGTTTCATATCTGCTCTGTCTAAAGGAAGGTTGATCTCTCTGAGTTGAACTCACAAAACCCAAATAAGTTACTGAGAATTCTTCTGTCTAGCATTTGTTGAAGAAATACCGTTCCCAACGAAATCTTCTAAGTCCTCCAAATATCCACTTGCAGAATTTACAAACAGAGTGTTTCCAAACTGTTCTATGAATAGAAAGGTTAAACTCTGTAAGTGGAACGCACACATCACAAAGTGGTTTCTCAGAATGATTCACTCTAGTTTTTATACGAAGATATTTCCTTTTCTACCGTTGGCCCCAAAGCGCTTGAAATGTCCACTTGCAAATTCCGCAAAAAGATTGTTTCAAATCTGCTCTGTCTAAAGGAAGGTTCATCTCTGTGAGTTGAACACAGGCAACCCAAAGAAGTTACTGAGAATTCTTCTGTCTAGCATTAGATGAAGAAATCCCATTTCCAACGAAATCCTCAAAGAGGTTCATATATCCACATGCAGACTTTACAAACACAGTGTTTCCAAACTGTTCTATGAAAAGAAAGGTTAAACTCTGTGAGTGGAATGCACACATCACAAAGTGGTTTCTCAGACTGATTCTGTCTAGTTTTTATACGAAAATATTCCATTTTCTACCGTTGGCCCCAAAGCGCTTGAAATGTCCCCTTGCAAATTCCACAAAAAGAGGGTTTCATATCTGCTCTGTCTAAAGGAAGGTTGATCTCTCTGAGTTGAACTCACAAAACCCAAATAAGTTACTGAGAATTCTTCTGTCTAGCATTTGTTGAAGAAATACCGTTTCCAACGAAATCCTCAAAGTGGTCCAAATATCCACTTGCAGAATTTACAAACAGAGTGTTTCCAAACTGTTCTATGAATAGAAAGGTTAAACTCTGTAAGTGGAATGCACACATCACAAAGTGGTTTCTCAGAATGATTCACTCTAGTTTTTATACGAAGATATTTCCTTTTCTACCGTTGGCCCCAAAGCGCATGAAATGTCCACTTGCAAATTCCACAAAAAGATTGTTTCAAATCTGCTCTGTCTAAAGGAAGGTTCATCTCTGTGAGTTGAACACAGGCAACCCAAATAAGTTACTGAGAATTCTTCTGTCTAGCATTAGATGAAGAAATCCCGTTTCCAACGAAATCCTCAAAGAGGTCCAAATATCCACTAGCGGACTTTAGAAACAGAGTGTTTCCAAGCTGCTCTATGAAAAGAATGGTTAAACTCTGTGAGTGGAACGCACACATCACAAAGTGCTTTCTCAGAATGATTCTCTCTAGTTTTTATACGAATATTTTTCCTTTCCAAACGTTGGCCCCAAAGCGCTTGAAATTTCCACTTGCAAATTCCACAAAAAGAGGGTTTCAAATCTGCTCTGTCAAAAGGAAGGTTCAGCTCTGTGAGGTGAACACAAGAAACCCAAAGAAGTTCCTGAGAATTCTTCTGTCTGGAATTAGATGAAGAAATCCCGTTTCCAACGAAATCCTCAAAGAGGTCCAAATATCCACATGCAGACTTTACAAACACAGTGTTTCCAAACTGTTCTATGAAAAGAAAGGTTAAACTCTGTGAGTGGAACGCAAACATCAGAAAGTAGTTTCTCAGAATGATTCACTCTAGTTTTTATACGAAGATATTTCCTTTTCTACCGTTGGCCCCAAAGCGCTTGAAATGTCCACTTGCAAATTCCACAAAAAGAGGGTTTCAAATCTGCTCTGTCTAAAGGAATGTTCATCTCTGTGAGTTGAACACACGCAACCCAAAGAAGTTACTGAGAATTCTTCTGTCTAGCATTAGATGAAGAAATCCCGTTTCCAACGAAATCCTCAAAGAGGTCCAAATATCCACATGCAGACCTTACAAACACAGTGTTTCCAAACTGTTCTATGAAAAAAAAGGTTAAACTCTGTGAGTGGAACGCACACATCAGAAAGTAGTTTCTCAGAATGATTCACTCTAGTTTTTATACGAAGTTATTTCCTTTTCTACCGTTGGCCCCAAAGCGCTTGAAATGTCCACTTGCAAATTCCAGAAAAAGAGGGTTTCAAATCATCTCTGTCTAAAGTAAAGTTCATCTCTGTGAGTTGAACACAAGCAACCCAAAGAAGTTACTGAGAATTCTTCTGTCTAGCATTAGATGAAGAAATCCCGTTTCCAACGAAATCCTCAAAGAGGTCCAAATATCCACATGCAGACTTTACAAACACAGTGTTTCCAAACTGTTCTATGAAAAAAAGGTTAAACTCTGTGAGTGGAGTGCACACATCACAAAGTGGTTTCTCAGACTGATTCACTCTAGTTTTTATACGAAGATATTTCCTTTTCTACCTTTGGCTCCAAAGCGCTTGAAATGTCCACTTGCACATTCCACAAAAAGAGGGTTTCATATCTGCTCTGTCTAAAGGAAGGTTGATCTCTCTCAGTTGAACTCACAAAACCCAAATAAGTTTCTGAGAATTCTTCTGTCTAGCATTTGTTGAAGAAATACCGTTTCCAATTAAATCCTCAAAGTGGTCAAATATCCACTTGCAGAATTTAGAAACAGAGTGTTTCCAAACTGTTCTATGAATAGAAAGGTTAAACTCCGTAAGTGCAACGCACACATCACAAAGTGGCTTCTCAGAATGATTCACTCTAGTTTTTATACGAAGATATTTCGTTTTCTACCGTTGGCCCCAAAGCCCTAGAAATGTCCACTTGCAAATTCCACAAAAAGATTGTTTCAAATCTGCTCTGTCTAAAGGAAGGTTCATCTCTGTGAGTTGAACACAGGCAAACCAAAGAAGTTACTGAGAATTCTTCTGTCTCGCATTAGATGAAGAAATCCCGTTTCCAACGAAATCCTCAAAGAGGTCCAAATATCCACTTGCGGACTTTAGAAACAGAGTGTTTCCAAGCTGCTCTATGAAAAGATAGGTTAAACTCTGTGAGTGCAACGCACACATCAGAAAGTAGTTTCTCAGAATGATTCACTCTAGTTTTTATACGAAGATATTTCCTTTTCTACCGTTGGCCCCAAAGCGCTTGAAATGTCCACTTGCAAATTCCACAAAAAGAGGGTTTCAAATCTGCTCTGTCTAAAGGAATGTTCATCTCTGTGAGTTGAACACACGCAACCCAAAGAAGTTACTGAGAATTCTTCTGTCTAGCATTAGATGAAGAAATCCCGTTACCAACGAAATCCTCAAAGAGGTCCAAATATCCACATGCAGACCTTACAAACACAGTGTTTCCAAACTGTTCTATGAAAAAAAAGGTTAAACTCTGTGAGTGGAACGCACACATCAGAAAGTGGTTTCTCAGAATGATTCACTCTAGTTTTTATACGAAGATATTTCCTTTTCTACCGTTGGCGCCAAAGCGCTTCAAATGTCCAGTTGCAAATTCCAGGAAAAGAGGGTTTCAAATCTGCTCTGTCTAAAGGAATGTTCATCTCTGTGAGTTGAACACACGCAACCCAAAGAAGTTACTGAGAATTCTTCTGTCTAGCATTAGATGAAGAAATCCCGTTTCCAACGAAATCCTCAAAGAGGTCCAAATATCCACGTGCAGACCTTACAAACACAGTGTTTCCAAACTGTTCTATGAAAAAAAGGTTAAACTCTGTGAGTTGAACGCACACATCAGAAAGTAGTTTCTCAGAATGATTCACTCTAGTTTTTATACGAAGTTATTTCCTTTTCTACCGTTGGCCCCAAAGCGCTTGAAATGTCCACATGCAAATTCCACAAAAAGAGGGTTTCAAATCTGCTCTGTCTAAAGTAAAGTTCATCTCTGTGAGTTGAACACAAGCAACCCAAAGAAGTTACTGAGAATTCTTCTGTCTAGCATTAGATGAAGAAATCCCATTTCCAACGAAATCCTCAAAGAGGTCCAAATATCCACATGCAGACCTTACAAACACAGTGTTTCCAAACTGTTCTATGAAAAGAAAGGTTAAAGTCTGTGAGTGGAACGCACACATCAGAAAGTGGTTTCTCAGACTGATTCTCTCTAGTTTTTATACGAAGATATTTCCTTTTCTACCGTTGGCCCCAAAGCGCTTGAAATGTCCACTTGCAAATTCCACAAAAAGAGGGTTTCAAATCTGCTCTGTCTAAAGGAATGTTCATCTCTGTGAGTTGAACACAAGCAACCCAAAGAAGTTACTGAGAATTCTTCTGTCTAGCATGAGATGAAGAAATCCCGTTTCCAACGAAATCCTCAAAGAGGTCCATATATCCACATGCAGACTTTACAAACACAGTGTTTCCAAACTGTTCTATGAAAAGAAAGGTTAAACCCTGTGAGTGGAACGCACACATCAGAAAGTGGTTTCTCAGAATGATTCACTCTAGTTTTTATACGAAGATATTTCCTTTTCTACCGTTGGCCCCAAAGCGCTTGAAATGTCCAGTTGCAAATTCCAGGAAAAGAGGGTTTCAAATCTGCTCTGTCTCAAGGAATGTTCATCTCTGTGAGTTGAACACACGCAACCCAAAGAAGTTACTGAGAATTCTTCTGTCTAGCATTAGATGAAGAAATCCCGTTTCCAACGAAATCCTCAAAGAGGTCCAAATATCCACATGCAGACTTTACAGTGTTTCCAAACTGTTCTATGAAAAAAAGGTTAAACTCTGTGAGTGGAATGCACACATCACAAAGTGGTTTCTCAGACTGATTCACTCTAGTTTTTATACGAAGATATTTCATTTTCTACCGTTGGCTCCAAAGCGCTTGAAATGTCCACTTGCACATTCCACAAAAAGAGGGTTTCATATCTGCTCTGTCTAAAGGAAGGTTGATCTCTCTGAGTTGAACTCACAAAACCCAAATAAGTTACTGAGAATTCTTCTGTCTAGCATTTGTTGAAGAAATACCGTTCCCAACGAAATCTTCTAAGTCCTCCAAATATCCACTTGCAGAATTTACAAACAGAGTGTTTCCAAACTGTTCTATGAATAGAAAGGTTAAACTCTGTAAGTGGAACGCACACATCACAAAGTGGTTTCTCAGAATGATTCACTCTAGTTTTTATACGAAGATATTTCCTTTTCTACCGTTGGCCCCAAAGCGCTTGAAATGTCCACTTGCAAATTCCGCAAAAAGATTGTTTCAAATCTGCTCTGTCTAAAGGAAGGTTCATCTCTGTGAGTTGAACACAGGCAACCCAAAGAAGTTACTGAGAATTCTTCTGTCTAGCATTAGATGAAGAAATCCCATTTCCAACGAAATCCTCAAAGAGGTTCATATATCCACATGCAGACTTTACAAACACAGTGTTTCCAAACTGTTCTATGAAAAGAAAGGTTAAACTCTCTGAGTGGAATGCACACATCACAAAGTGGTTTCTCAGACTGATTCTGTCTAGTTTTTATACGAAAATATTCCATTTTCTACCGTTGGCCCCAAAGCGCTTGAAATGTCCCCTTGCAAATTCCACAAAAAGAGGGTTTCATATCTGCTCTGTCTAAAGGAAGGTTGATCTCTCTGAGTTGAACTCACAAAACCCAAATAAGCTACTGAGAATTCTTCTGTCTAGCATTTGTTGAAGAAATACCGTTTCCAACGAAATCCTCAAAGTGGTCCAAATATCCACTTGCAGAATTTACAAACAGAGTGTTTCCAAACTGTTCTATGAATAGAAAGGTTAAACTCTGTGAGTGGAACGCACACATCACAAAGTGCTTTCTCAGAATGATTCTCTCTAGTTTTTATACGAATATTTTTCCTTTCCAAACGTTGGCCCCAAAGCGCTTGAAATTTCCACTTGCAAATTCCACAAAAAGAGGGTTTCAAATCTGCTCTGTCAAAAGGAAGGTTCAGCTCTGTGAGGTGAACACAAGAAACCCAAAGAAGTTCCTGAGAATTCTTCTGTCTGGAATTAGATGAAGAAATCCCGTTTCCAACGAAATCCTCAAAGAGGTCCAAATATCCACATGCAGACTTTACAAACACAGTGTTTCCAAACTGTTCTATGAAAAGAAAGGTTAAACTCTGTGAGTGGAACGCAAACATCAGAAAGTAGTTTCTCAGAATGATTCACTCTAGTTTTTATACGAAGATATTTCCTTTTCTACCGTTGGCCCCAAAGCGCTTGAAATGTCCACTTGCAAATTCCACAAAAAGAGGGTTTCAAATCTGCTCTGTCTAAAGGAATGTTCATCTCTGTGAGTTGAACACACGCAACCCAAAGAAGTTACTGAGAATTCTTCTGTCTAGCATTAGATGAAGAAATCCCGTTTCCAACGAAATCCTCAAAGAGGTCCAAATATCCACATGCAGACCTTACAAACACAGTGTTTCCAAACTGTTCTATGAAAAAAAAGGTTAAACTCTGTGAGTGGAACGCACACATCAGAAAGTAGTTTCTCAGAATGATTCACTCTAGTTTTTATACGAAGTTATTTCCTTTTCTACCGTTGGCCCCAAAGCGCTTGAAATGTCCACTTGCAAATTCCAGAAAAAGAGGGTTTCAAATCATCTCTGTCTAAAGTAAAGTTCATCTCTGTGAGTCGAACACACACAACCCAAAGAAGTTACTGAGAATTCTTCTGTCTAGCATTAGATGAAGAAATCCCGTTTCCAACGAAATCCTCAAAGAGGTCCAAATATCCACATGCAGACTTTACAAACACAGTGTTTCCAAACTGTTCTATGAAAAAAAGGTTAAACTGTGAGTGGAATGCACACATCACAAAGTGCTTTCTCAGACTGATTCACTCTAGTTTTTATACGAAGATATTTCCTTTTCTACCGTTGGCCCCAAAGAGCTTGAAATGTCCACTTGCAAATTCCACTAAAAGAGGGTTTCAAATCTGCTCTGTCTAAAGTAAAGTTCATCTCTGTGAGTCGAACACACACAACCCAAAGAAGTTACTGAGAATTCTTCTGTTTAGCATTAGATGAAGAAATCCCATTTCCAACGAAATCCTCAAACAGGTCCATATATCCACATGCAGACTTTACAAACAGAGTGTTTCCAAACTGGTCTATGAAAAGAAAGGTTAAACTCTGTGAGTGGAATGGACACATCAGAAAGTGGTTTCTCAGACTGATTCTCTCTAGTTTTTATACGAAGATATTTCATTTTCTACCGTTGGCTCCAAAGCGCTTGAAATGTCCACTTGCACATTCCACAAAAAGAGGGTTTCATATCTGCTCTGTCTAAAGGAAGGTTGATCTCTCTGAGTTGAACTCACAAAACCCAAATAAGTTACTGAGAATTCTTCTGTCTAGCATTTGTTGAAGAAATACCGTTCCCAACGAAATCTTCTAAGTCCTCCAAATATCCACTTGCAGAATTTACAAACAGAGTGTTTCCAAACTGTTCTATGAATAGAAAGGTTAAACTCTGTAAGTGGAACGCACACATCACAAAGTGGTTTCTCAGAATGATTCACTCTAGTTTTTATACGAAGATATTTCCTTTTCTACCGTTGGCCCCAAAGCGCTTGAAATGTCCACTTGCAAATTCCGCAAAAAGATTGTTTCAAATCTGCTCTGTCTAAAGGAAGGTTCATCTCTGTGAGTTGAACACAGGCAACCCAAAGAAGTTACTGAGAATTCTTCTGTCTAGCATTAGATGAAGAAATGCCATTTCCAACGAAATCCTCAAAGAGGTTCATATATCCACATGCAGACTTTACAAACACAGTGTTTCCAAACTGTTCTATGAAAAGAAAGGTTAAACTCTGTGAGTGGAATGCACACATCACAAAGTGGTTTCTCAGACTGATTCTGTCTAGTTTTTATACGAAAATATTCCATTTTCTACCGTTGGCCCCAAAGCGCTTGAAATGTCCCCTTGCACATTCCACAAAAAGAGGGTTTCATATCTGCTCTGTCTAAAGGAAGGTTGATCTCTCTGAGTTGAACTCACAAAACCCAAATAAGTTACTGAGAATTCTTCTGTCTAGCATTTGTTGAAGAAATACCGTTTCCAACGAAATCCTCAAAGTGGTCCAAATATCCACTTGCAGAATTTACAAACAGAGTGTTTCCAAACTGTTCTATGAATAGAAAGGTTAAACTCTGTAAGTGGAATGCACACATCACAAAGTGGTTTCTCAGAATGATTCACTCTAGTTTTTATACGAAGATATTTCCTTTTCTACCGTTGGCCCCAAAGCGCATGAAATGTCCACTTGCAAATTCCACAAAAAGATTGTTTCAAATCTGCTCTGTCTAAAGGAAGGTTCATCTCTGTGAGTTGAACACAGGCAACCCAAATAAGTTACTGAGAATTCTTCTGTCTAGCATTAGATGAAGAAATCCCGTTTCCAACGAAATCCTCAAAGAGGTCCAAATATCCACTAGCGGACTTTAGAAACAGAGTGTTTCCAAGCTGCTCTATGAAAAGAATGGTTAAACTCTGTGAGTGGAACGCACACATCACAAAGTGCTTTCTCAGAATGATTCTCTCTAGTTTTTATACGAATATTTTTCCTTTCCAAACGTTGGCCCCAAAGCGCTTGAAATTTCCACTTGCAAATTCCACAAAAAGAGGGTTTCAAATCTGCTCTGTCAAAAGGAAGGTTCAGCTCTGTGAGGTGAACACAAGAAACCCAAAGAAGTTCCTGAGAATTCTTCTGTCTGGAATTAGATGAAGAAATCCCGTTTCCAACGAAATCCTCAAAGAGGTCCAAATATCCACATGCAGACTTTACAAACACAGTGTTTCCAAACTGTTCTATGAAAAGAAAGGTTAAACTCTGTGAGTGGAACGCAAACATCAGAAAGTAGTTTCTCAGAATGATTCACTCTAGTTTTTATACGAAGATATTTCCTTTTCTACCGTTGGCCCCAAAGCGCTTGAAATGTCCACTTGCAAATTCCACAAAAAGAGGGTTTCAAATCTGCTCTGTCTAAAGGAATGTTCATCTCTGTGAGTTGAACACACGCAACCCAAAGAAGTTACTGAGAATTCTTCTGTCTAGCATTAGATGAAGAAATCCCGTTTCCAACGAAATCCTCAAAGAGGTCCAAATATCCACATGCAGACCTTACAAACACAGTGTTTCCAAACTGTTCTATGAAAAAAAAGGTTAAACTCTGTGAGTGGAACGCACACATCAGAAAGTAGTTTCTCAGAATGATTCACTCTAGTTTTTATACGAAGTTATTTCCTTTTCTACCGTTGGCCCCAAAGCGCTTGAGATGTCCACTTGCAAATTCCAGAAAAAGAGGGTTTCAAATCATCTCTGTCTAAAGTAAAGTTCATCTCTGTGAGTTGAACACAAGCAACCCAAAGAAGTTACTGAGAATTCTTCTGTCTAGCATTAGATGAAGAAATCCCGTTTCCAACGAAATCCTCAAAGAGGTCCAAATATCCACATGCAGACTTTACAAACACAGTGTTTCCAAACTGTTCTATGAAAAAAAGGTTAAACTCTGTGAGTGGAGTGCACACATCACAAAGTGGTTTCTCAGACTGATTCACTCTAGTTTTTATACGAAGATATTTCCTTTTCTACCTTTGGCTCCAAAGCGCTTGAAATGTCCACTTGCACATTCCACAAAAAGAGGGTTTCATATCTGCTCTGTCTAAAGGAAGGTTGATCTCTCTCAGTTGAACTCACAAAACCCAAATAAGTTTCTGAGAATTCTTCTGTCTAGCATTTGTTGAAGAAATACCGTTTCCAATTAAATCCTCAAAGTGGTCAAATATCCACTTGCAGAATTTAGAAACAGAGTGTTTCCAAACTGTTCTATGAATAGAAAGGTTAAACTCCGTAAGTGCAACGCACACATCACAAAGTGGTTTCTCAGAATGATTCACTCTAGTTTTTATACGAAGATATTTCGTTTTCTACCGTTGGCCCCAAAGCCCTAGAAATGTCCACTTGCAAATTCCACAAAAAGATTGTTTCAAATCTGCTCTGTCTAAAGGAAGGTTCATCTCTGTGAGTTGAACACAGGCAAACCAAAGAAGTTACTGAGAATTCTTCTGTCTCGCATTAGATGAAGAAATCCCGTTTCCAACGAAATCCTCAAAGAGGTCCAAATATCCACTTGCGGACTTTAGAAACAGAGTGTTTCCAAGCTGCTCTATGAAAAGATAGGTTAAACTCTGTGAGTGCAACGCACACATCAGAAAGTAGTTTCTCAGAATGATTCACTCTAGTTTTTATACGAAGATATTTCCTTTTCTACCGTTGGCCCCAAAGCGCTTGAAATGTCCACTTGCAAATTCCACAAAAAGAGGGTTTCAAATCTGCTCTGTCTAAAGGAATGTTCATCTCTGTGAGTTGAACACACGCAACCCAAAGAAGTTACTGAGAATTCTTCTGTCTAGCATTAGATGAAGAAATCCCGTTACCAACGAAATCCTCAAAGAGGTCCAAATATCCACATGCAGACCTTACAAACACAGTGTTTCCAAACTGTTCTATGAAAAAAAAGGTTAAACTCTGTGAGTGGAACGCACACATCAGAAAGTGGTTTCTCAGAATGATTCACTCTAGTTTTTATACGAAGATATTTCCTTTTCTACCGTTGGCGCCAAAGCGCTTCAAATGTCCAGTTGCAAATTCCAGGAAAAGAGGGTTTCAAATCTGCTCTGTCTAAAGGAATGTTCATCTCTGTGAGTTGAACACACGCAACCCAAAGAAGTTACTGAGAATTCTTCTGTCTAGCATTAGATGAAGAAATCCCGTTTCCAACGAAATCCTCAAAGAGGTCCAAATATCCACGTGCAGACCTTACAAACACAGTGTTTCCAAACTGTTCTATGAAAAAAAAGGTTAAACTCTGTGAGTGGAACGCACACATCAGAAAGTAGTTTCTCAGAATGATTCACTCTAGTTTTTATACGAAGTTATTTCCTTTTCTACCGTTGGCCCCAAAGCGCTTGAAATGTCCACATGCAAATTCCACAAAAAGAGGGTTTCAAATCTGCTCTGTCTAAAGTAAAGTTCATCTCTGTGAGTTGAACACAAGCAACCCAAAGAAGTTACTGAGAATTCTTCTGTCTAGCATTAGATGAAGAAATCCCACTTCCAACGAAATCCTCAAAGAGGTCCAAATATCCACATGCAGACCTTACAAACACAGTGTTTCCAAACTGTTCTATGAAAAGAAAGGTTAAAGTCTGTGAGTGGAACGCACACATCAGAAAGTGGTTTCTCAGACTGATTCTCTCTAGTTTTTATACGAAGATATTTCCTTTTCTACCGTTGGCCCCAAAGCGCTTGAAATGTCCACTTGCAAATTCCACAAAAAGAGGGTTTCAAATCTGCTCTGTCTAAAGGAATGTTCATCTCTGTGAGTTGAACACAAGCAACCCAAAGAAGTTACTGAGAATTCTTCTGTCTAGCATGAGATGAAGAAATCCCGTTTCCAAAGAAATCCTCAAAGAGGTCCATATATCCACATGCAGACTTTACAAACACAGTGTTTCCAAACTGTTCTATGAAAAGAAAGGTTAAACCCTGTGAGTGGAACGCACACATCAGAAAGTGGTTTCTCAGAATGATTCACTCTAGTTTTTATACGAAGATATTTCCTTTTCTACCGTTGGCCCCAAAGCGCTTGAAATGTCCAGTTGCAAATTCCAGGAAAAGAGGGTTTCAAATCTGCTCTGTCTCAAGGAATGTTCATCTCTGTGAGTTGAACACACGCAACCCAAAGAAGTTACTGAGAATTCTTCTGTCTAGCATTAGATGAAGAAATCCCGTTTCCAACGAAATCCTCAAAGAGGTCCAAATATCCACATGCAGACTTTACAGTGTTTCCAAACTGTTCTATGAAAAAAAGGTTAAACTCTGTGAGTGGAATGCACACATCAGAAAGTGGTTTCTCAGACTGATTCACTCTAGTTTTTATACGAAGATATTTCATTTTCTACCGTTGGCTCCAAAGCGCTTGAAATGTCCACTTGCACATTCCACAAAAAGAGGGTTTCATATCTGCTCTCTCTAAAGGAAGGTTGATCTCTCTGAGTTGAACTCACAAAACCCAAATAAGTTACTGAGAATTCTTCTGTCTAGCATTTGTTGAAGAAATACCGTTCCCAACGAAATCTTCTAAGTCCTCCAAATATCCACTTGCAGAATTTACAAACAGAGTGTTTCCAAACTGTTCTATGAATAGAAAGGTTAAACTCTGTAAGTGGAACGCACACATCACAAAGTGGTTTCTCAGAATGATTCACTCTAGTTTTTATACGAAGATATTTCCTTTTCTACCGTTGGCCCCAAAGCGCTTGAAATGTCCACTTGCAAATTCCGCAAAAAGATTGTTTCAAATCTGCTCTGTCTAAAGGAAGGTTCATCTCTGTGAGTTGAACACAGGCAACCCAAAGAAGTTACTGAGAATTCTTCTGTCTAGCATTAGATGAAGAAATCCCATTTCCAACGAAATCCTCAAAGAGGTTCATATATCCACATGCAGACTTTACAAACACAGTGTTTCCAAACTGTTCTATGAAAAGAAAGGTTAAACTCTGTGAGTGGAATGCACACATCACAAAGTGGTTTCTCAGACTGATTCTGTCTAGTTTTTATACGAAAATATTCCATTTTCTACCGTTGGCCCCAAAGCGCTTGAAATGTCCCCTTGCAAATTCCACAAAAAGAGGGTTTCATATCTGCTCTGTCTAAAGGAAGGTTGATCTCCCTGAGTTGAACTCACAAAACCCAAATAAGCTACTGAGAATTCTTCTGTCTAGCATTTGTTGAAGAAATACCGTTTCCAACGAAATCCTCAAAGTGGTCCAAATATCCACTTGCAGAATTTACAAACAGAGTGTTTCCAAACTGTTCTATGAATAGAAAGGTTAAACTCTGTGAGTGGAACGCACACATCACAAAGTGCTTTCTCAGAATGATTCTCTCTAGTTTTTATACGAAT